>NC_090934.1:826659732-827000089 GCF_040938575.1 Ambystoma mexicanum
GTCCTTTTTCTTTCAAAACCGATTTTAGCTTTTTAACTGCTTTATTTTCCTAAAATTGAACCTCCTTTCACCTTGAAAACCTCATCCAATTCTTCAGCTATAGTCACCCTTTCACTTCTATATTGTCCCTGTGATGTGCATCTATCACCCAGCCTAAAACCGCATTCCGATTCTGTGTTTTTCACCCATTTCCTTTTTTTAAACATTTTGACATTTAAAGCTGAAAAAGAGAAAAATGCAACTTTTCCATGTGTGATTTGACTGCACTGTTTTCAATTTCAACATGCTTTGTGAACTGTATGCCTTTGTGATACCCTACCTTATAGTTGCTAGTGATATTACATCCCTGAAACTGTGATAAAACAGATGTACATCATTATTTAATTACACATATAATTTATTATTTGTTAAAATCCGAGTGTCATTTTAGGCCATTGCAAAGTGTGTCAAATCCGTTTATGCCTCTTATTTTGTGAAAGAAGGTCGGATTTTGATTCTGTTTGCTGCCTCATATTCAAGTAATTGTGGGTTAGGGGACCATTGCAGGGGCAAACCTTAACTTGGGTGCTATCTACCCTAATTCAAAAAAGTGCTCCTATTCATTTGTGCTTTGGATGTGTTCTTGTAGAAGGTTAACCATGTGTATTTCAGTGGTTTTCGTTGTAATTATCACCCCATTGGTGATTGCTGCTCCATATAAAGATTGTGTGATTTCCTTTGAGATTAAAATAAATAAATATTGTATTTCCACCAACCGGCCTGGTTCATGGTCCATTGTGACCTGGGGTATTTTTTTTTTAAAGGGGGTGTGAGACATGTCGGGTATCGGCTCAATTTGAATTAATTGAAAATAAAGAAAATGTATTCTCATTGAGCGCTACATCCTATTCTAAGGCCAAGAATCCAGTGTGTGACGCCCAGTTAGAATCCTTCACAAATTGGGGGCTCGTAGCCGAGGATTGGGTTTGTTTATTGACCCGTGAGAGGTTAACACAGCAGACTAACCTTCATGGTAGTGATACTTTGTGTGGTTGGAACACTGTGTAACGCTGTAGAAGCGCCTTCCCAAAACAAAATTCCTAAGTATCAGGCCTGTGTATAAAGTTAAAGCAAAATCACCCCCAAACTAGAAAAAAAGCAACAGAATACAAGTTACACTGTTAGATAAATAAATTAGTAAAGAAACAACACTTTCCAAAATGGCCACAGTAGAGATCAATATAGCTAGGGAGCACCTTCTGCACAAATTATTTGTCAGTTGGGAATGACTAGAACAAGATGAAAAAGTCTGGCTAGAAGAAATGGTACAACAGGTCACCTCGTGAACATGGACACGTGGCAGGGCGGTGGCCTATTACATCAAGCTTTGAGTGAGTCGTACATGACTCCGAAAGTGAAAGAGGAGCAGATTAAAAATGTCAGAATCACCGCCTACATGTATCTCCATATGGGAGTGATGCGGCAAAAGCATGAAGAAAATACAACTCTTGTGCAAAATGAATCTGCACTCGTAACTAAAATCCAGACTGAACTAAAATTAGTGGAACAAAAATTGCAAAAGAGCCAAGATTATGAGGCAGAATCTGGAAACTACATCAAACAGTTAAAAAAGGACTTGGCTCTACAACAGCAAAATAATGCAGATCAAGATGCCCAATTAGATGCATTGAAAGAGGAGTGTAGGGAAAAGGTTGACAGAAGATAAATCAACAAATAAAATATAATAGGGCCTGCGCATCGCAGATAGTTACTCTGCAAGATCAGATAAAAAAAATTGGAAGAGGACAATAATACATTAATTATGAGAGACCTCCACTCTCAATCAGAATTTGATGAAGAGCGCCAGAAATTAGGCACCATAACACAACAAAGGGACGACCTGCCTGTACAAAGGGGTGTTCTGTATTGGGAGAAAGAGGCCCTAAACCAGGAAATGAGCAGTTTAAAAATTAATCTGGAGAGAAGGGAGTCAGACCTTCAGGTACTGACTGGCAAAAAACAAGAATCTGTTAAAATAATGGGACACGGGAGACAAATGAAACTCGAGTTAGAGCAGGCCATAGAGGCTCTAAATGTGCAGAAAAAGGAGGTTCAACTCCTGCAACTGAAATGGTCTCATTGTTCTCAAGAACTGTATATATAAGAAGGAGGGCCGTTTTGGGATTTCCTACTGTGAGTTAACCAGTTCAGTGTTCACACTCACGAAATACACAGTTTCTTTGTTAAAAGAGAGAGTTGCAAGGGAGCAGACGTGTCTCTAGTTTAATCCACAAGCGAATGTTCATGCACAGTGTCGTGCTAAAAAACACATATTAGACCATGCTGGGTCATGCGTTTTCTGCTTCTTAGATGAAAAGAAAAACAAAATTTTTAATAGGTTTTCTCTATTAAGCAGGTGCAAAGTGTTAAAAACAAGCGAAGAGTGATGGACTGTTCTTCGATAGCTTTTTCAATGACATTTTCAATCAATTTTTTCTCTTAGTTTTTTCATTAGAAAAGGGGATCCTCAGGGTTGTTTAAATTGGGCATCCATGAACCAAATGCACTGACTCCAGGTAGTGTAGTTATGTTCTTGGGTCAGGTCATTTCATAGCCGACCGGTTTCTGTGGTAAGGGGTGATTAAGCCACATTCATCAGGGCTCAAAATATGGGCCAGTAGGTAAAAGCCCTCTTCATTACTGGTGCAGCATTGTCTGCATTAATAATATACCTCTCCCCTGTCCATGTTGCTCATTTGCGCACGGAAGGATAATGGCGGCCTGGGACCTGCAGCATCAGTCTGGGTCTGGCGAGCTGCAGGTCCCATGCCGCCATTATCGGAGTCATCCGAGGAGAAGAAATCCGAGGAGAAGAAAGTGGAAGCACTCCTGGAAGCACTCCTAAAACTGAAAGACCCCACAACTCTGCGAGAGCTAAGAAGCCACCCATTCACCATACAGACATACACACCCAGGCACCCACCCATATATTTAAGTGTGCACCCTTTCACCATACACTCACAAAGGCAGCCACCTATACATTTAGGTGTGCACCCTTTCACCATAAAGGCACAACCAGGCAGCCACCCGTACATTAAAGTGTGCACCCTTTCACCATTCACACATGCGCACATGTCATGGGGTTGAGGGGAGCCCTAACACTTCAAAAAGAAATTGGGGCTCATTACAACTACTGGAAACAACGGTGTCGGAAAGCTTACCGGCACTGTTGTTTCCGGGCCGGCATATTAGAGCTCTGCGGGCGGTTGCCGTCCCGCCCGGCAGGTCAGACCTGCCGGGCAGAATGGCACCCAACCGCATAGTTTTCACGGAAGCACTGCCACCGTTATTAAAGGTGCCAGTGCTTCTGTGGTCCCCATTCCCATAGAGTCCGATAGGACTTTTTGGAAATTCTTTAAAACAAAAAACCTTTTGACATTTAAAGCTGAAAAAGAGAAAAATGCAACTTTTCTATGTGTGATTTGACTACACTGTGTTTTCAATATCAACCTACTTTGTGAACTGTATGCCTTTTGTGATACCTTCCCTTATAGTTGCTAGTGATATAACATCCCTGATACTGTGATAAAACACATGTACATCATTATTTAACCACACATATAATTAATTATTTGTTAAAATCTGAGTGTCATTTTAGGCCATTGCAAAGGGTTTTTACCTCTTATTTGTGTGGAAAGTTCGGATTTTGATTCTATTTGCTGCCTCATATCCGTGACTACCTGCTGTTTCTTTCTATCCACTCAGAATTCGAGTAATTGTGGGTTGAGGGAACATTGCAGGGGGAAACCTTAACTTGGCTGCTATCTATCCTAATCGAAAAAGTGCTCCTATTCATTTGTGCTTTGGATATGTTTTTGTAGAAGGTTACCCAAGTGTATTTCAGTAGTTTTCATTGTAATGATCACCCCATTGGTGATTTCTGCCCAACATAAAAATTGTGTGATTTCCTTTGAAATGAATATAAATAAATATTTTACTCCCACCAAGCGGCCTGGTTCATGGTCCATTGTGACCGGGGGTATTTGTAAAAGGGGGTTTGAGACGGGTTGGGTATCGGCTCAATTCGAAAATTCGTTGAAAATAAAGAAAAAGTATTCTAATTGAGCGATATATCCTAGGCTAATGGTAAGAGTCCTGATCCAGTGTGTGATGCCCGGTTAGAATCCTTCACGACCCCAGAGGCTAGAATTCACCCGGTCAAACAGAGGGATCTATGCAGAGCATGGCATGTAGTTAACCTAAGCTGCTTCCCCCAAGTTCTCTGGGTGCACTCTGCTGCCCTCTTTTAACAGAAGAATGCAACTGCAGGTCTTGCTTCTCAGCAAGGTACCTACATAGAGAAACCTTGGTGCAATCTTGCTAAATCTGCTGGAATGTGCCTTCCATTGTGCTCAAGGTGGTTGTGTATTTGGGGACACAGGGAAGCAATGGAGCAGTCTAATGCACTGCAGTGCTAAGAGAGGCATGCCTTTTTCAGAGAAAAGTTCAGGTTTGCTGTCAATCAGAAAGAAATAGCAATGCAATCAGTCCAAAGGCAGAACACACATGCCAGTGAGGCTCTGTGGCGCAATTGGTTAGCGCGTTCGGCTGTTAATGGAAAGGACGCTACTGTTTTTGCCACAAAGACACAGAGTGTTCCACTCAGTAAACCTGAGTCATTTCTCCCATGTTCTCTGGGTTCAGCCTGCTGTCCCCTTTTAACACAAGTGTGCAACTGTGGCTCTTTCCTGATAACAAGTTATGCCTACAGAGAGGACATTTGGTGCACTCTTGATGGGCTGTGTACTCTACTAAATCACCTGTGTTTGTGGATTAGGGGAGGCAGGGAAGTGCTCTGATGCCCTGATTTGCTGAGGGAAATAGAGCTATTTTAGAAAGATTTTCAGATTGCGTGGGAAGCATAAGCAAACAGCACACCAATCAGGCCCCAGTGTAAGCACTGCATGAGTCTCTGTGGCGCAATCGGTTAGCGCGTTTGGTTGTTAAATGAAAGGTTGGTGGTTCAAGCCCACCCAGGAACCTTGCATTTTGGCTCAAAAATTCAGGGAAGACCAATTATGAACATCTGTTTACCTCTCGCAGGTCTCGTCTGCTAACGTCCAAGAAATCCAATAAACTGCAAGCAATTCTTCTCGCTTGCTTTAGTTTTTCAAAACTTGCCATTCGATTCATAAACATCAAGACTTCGTGGGAAGGGTTTGGCTGCAGCGTGCACTGATGCACAAAAGGAAGCCACACTAGCCAGTCTGCTTAAAGAAGCAATGAGGCTCTGCTAGACTTCCCAATGTTTTACTTCAACCAGAGGAGAGGGCCTTATGCCCAAATCCTGAACCCACATTTCTTGAGGGAAAGTCTCACTCCATTTCCTGAAATCATAATCTCAGTTTTTGGCAGCATTTAGCATAAATTGAAACAATGGCAGTGAAACACTGATGAAAAGTGGTAGGGGAAAATTCTAAAAGATAGCTTCAATTTAAAAAGTAGCTTGTCTGTCTATTTGAGAAAGCCAACACCAATAGAAGACTAAGTTATAATACAGGTAGAAGACAGATGTTAAAAAGCAATGCCCTATAGGACACCACACCTCACAAGCAAACATTTAATATGATGGAGGTTGTACAACAGCATGCTCCCTGTAATGTCAGCAAAGACTGAAGTCAATCCAGAGCAAGGCCGTGCATGCTAATTCTGTTAATTCGGTTATTCAGAATAGCATGGTAAACTGTGTCCAGCACCACAATCAAGTATAATTAGTGCACTGACACCTCTAAGGTTAACCTCTAGTCACTGATAATAGCTAGAGACCACAACCGATTATGTGCTGCTGCATGGGCAAAAAACAGACAGTGCTGGGTCAAAGATGTTGTGCTTTTCAAAGAATAGCTGTGGGTTATAAAATGTTCCAGAAGCTGATCCAGAAAAGGGAAATTATACATTGGTCAATGGTTTGTCAGTTGTGTTGAATTAGACTTTTGTTTATCACTGCTGTTATGACTGATGTGTTTGGGAGGATGAAACTATACCATGCAGAAGAGAAATGTTCACAATATGATCTGCGTAACATTTCATACAGGGCAGTCCAAAGTATTAAGTGCTGCATACATAGACTAATTTCATTTGAAAATGGGGAGAAAGGTTTTTCTTTCTTGTAAACCAAATGCATTTTTATTTTTTATTTTTTTAATTGTGAGTTAGTTTAATTAAAAAAAAAACGTTTTACACATTACAGTATCAAGTCACTTTGCGTCACTCATTCGTCTGTTGTCTCTTGGAGCAAGACGCTCCCTCAAACAGTCCACAGTGAGTTCAAGATGTTCTTCCTGTATCGGTGTTATGAGTTCATTTAATTAGATTTCTCACTGATTCCTTACGGTGTTACTCCTGCCGAGTGTTTTCTCATGCTGTTATTTCTTGATCTTTCATCAATTTGTCTAGCATGTTTATTCTTTCATATGTAAATCCTGTGTTTCTTCCTTGTAGAAATTCACTCCAGAAATCGTCGTTCGTCTTGGACTTGAATTATTCCAGGTACCTGTTTAAAAATCATGTTCTATCTGCTATTACTGCTTTGCAGTCTAGTAGCAAGTGCTTTACAGTTTCCAGAGATCCCTGCATGTTACAGAGTCTGCATTGGCCATTATTCACACCCTGATGACCACTGGCATGTCGATACTCGTTTGTTGGATATACGTTGAGTCTTATCTGCAGCATCTTTTCTCTGTGATATTTACCAGGAAATGTCATCAGATATTGTGGCATACTATCTCTTTTCCGATGTTCATTTGCTGCATTTTGTTGCGATTTGTAGGCTGGCTTTGTCGCTCCGGTAGTAAACCAATCTTCTCTTTTGAGCTTTTCCTTTACTTTCTCCGGATTCATAATTAGTTCTTCAAGTGATGAGGCTGTCTGTTCTGCGTGGTGAGTCAATTTTTCTTTCCAGCTGTTTAATACAACAGCACTCTTTCCTTTCCCAGTTGTTGTTAGTATTCTGTAGCCAATCACCGGCTCGGTCTATGTGATTTTCCGCAGTAAAGCCAGTGACTTCCATTTTATTACTGAGTACACAGACTTTATGCCTAACTCAGCTCGCAGGGTGGTTATTGGGAGATACCTTGGGAGTTTTAGAATTGGTTTCCAGAACTTACTTTCTAGTGTTGTCCATATCCTCCATGATAAGTTGAGTCCTGCTTCCCCTCCATACGTAAGGATAGGCATAACTTTCTGGATGTAAAAGGACTGCAAGGGCACCTATGAAAACTTTCCAAATCATCCATTCAATATTGCTCCTTGTGAACACAGCATCTTTCCTTTTGAGTAAAGATCTTTTTTCCAATTCTGCTCAGCAATTGGCAAATTGAATTTTATACCCAGATAGTGGATCTCGTTTACTTTTTTGAACTTGTCTTTCCCAATTTGCCACCCAGAAGCCTTCACCTTTGCCTTATGTTTGTCTCCAATTGTCATAATTTTAGATTTGTTGGTATTTATGACCAGGGTATTATTCTGTATATAGACTTGCAATTTATCCAGCAGATGTTGTAAGGCAATTTGCAGGACCAGATCATCGGCGTAAGCTAGCATCGATATCTCTCTGTTGTTAGTTATCAGTGGATAATGCTTTGGTTGTCTCAATGCATCTGGCAGGTCTGCAATATATAACTTGAAGAGGGTCGCAGTAGGTGGGCAGCCTTGCTTGATGCCCCTTCTTGTGCTAAATGCTGCGGTTAGAGCCCCTTTGTGGTTTATTCTTACTCCCGTTGTTGTATTCTCATGGAGGGCTTTAATAGATTGCAATATCTCTTCAGGACAGTTCCAATTTTTTTGTTTCAGCCATAGGTTTTGTTGCTTCACCCCATCGAAAGCCTGTTTTAAATCTATAAAGGCTAGATATAATTTGCCTTTTGCTCGTATGGAATTCAGCTTCAATATCGATAGGGTGAACACATTTAGCTCTGTCCCTGTAGCCTTCGTAAATCCTGTCTGTTGGGGATTGATGATCAATGTTTTTTCTGCCCACTTTGTAAGATTTGTCTGCAAGAGTGATGCGAACATTTTCCCAATTACATCAAGTAACACTATCGGCCGACAGTTTGATGGATCTTCTCGCTGGCCTTTTTTGAAAATAGGGACGGTGATACTTGATGTCCAGGTTGCAGGTATTGATCTGTGTTCCTCGATGTTCTTGAGAATTATTGTGATCAGCGATGCCCACATTTTCGGATCTTTTTTTAGTTCTAGATTTGTCAGCCCATCTGGCCCGGCCGCTGATGAGTTTTTAAGCTTGTTTATCATGATTCCAATGCAAGAACCGTTGATGTCTTGTGATGGTATTTATGTCAGTTATTACTTTTTCCGTACTACCAAAAACTTCAGAGTAATGATTTATCCATTTGTTTTCAGACACTCCACTGTTTAAGTGACTCTGTTGATTTAGAGTTAGATTATTTATTATTGTCCACATGCCTCTAGTTGTCGCTTTTGCCATTGCTCTTAACATCATTTCCCCTTGTTCTTGTTCTCGTTGTTGTCTAAACCAAATCAGCCAGTTTTTATAGTATTGCTTTTTTTCTTTAATTTGGCGTGTTTGGTCAACAATATTGCCATTCGTTATTCTTATTTGATTTAGTTCCTGTCTTAGTTGCTTCCTTCTTTTAACCACCATAATACTATATTGATGTTTTGGCTCTAATAGGGGCAGCTTCATTCCTGTTTTAGTAACTTTGTAGGCCCTTAATAAAGAATCATAAGAGGTGTTGGTTGTTCTTCTCCTTATTTGATCACAATATTTGGTTGTTACTGCTAAGATGTCTGATTGCCTTAACCTGAGTCGGTTTCCTTCCTGGTTTAGTTCTAGGGAATCTGGTTTGTCACCTACATTTGTGCTCTTCTCCCAATTCCATGTTAACCTCAGAATGTTGTGATCGCTTGCGCTTTGGGGCAGTACTTCTAGACTATTAACCTTGTGGAGGTGATTCTTGGAAATCCACATATAGTCTATAGCTGACTCTTGGATTCCGTTCGTCCTAGTTTTCTTTCCTGGGGTGTCCCCCTTAACTTGTCCATTCAACATATATAGACTGTTTGATTCTACCATCTGCACCCTCCTTGAGGCATCTTTGTCGCCTCCCTTTAGTTGTTCGAGTATTGGAATGCCATGTTTGTTAAGGCATTTTATATTAAGACCACCACAGATGACAATGGCTGTGCAGCTCTCCAACGTTTGAGCTTTTCTTATTATTTGGTCAGTTACACTCAACAGCTTCATTGTATCTACTTTTGCCGGGTTCCAATAAATGTTTAGTAACATTAATTGTAAATTGTTTTTTCATTCCTGTTCTTTTACTTGTATAAGAGCCCATTGAACATATGCGTTTGGATTCCCATGTTTAATCAGTATTATATCTGTTGATAGTTTTATCAGAATCATCAGCCCGGCATATGGTCTTCCGTTGGCTCCTTTTTTTGTTGGGTTAGATAATACTTCATGGGTGTCACATGACAGAGTTTCTTGTAGCCATGTTTCTTGTAAGTATATGATTTTTGCTCCCTTCAAGTATCGTTCAGATTGATTAAACAAATGCTTGAACCTCTTGTGTTCCATGAGATTAATGTCTCCTTTTGATCATCATTAGAGATGCATTCACACTGCGCAATTTGTCCGTTTTTAAAGAATCCTACGGAATCGCAGACAGCTTAAGTATCTTACAAAGCAATTATTTATTGCATAAATAGGTCAGCCTGACACGTGTTTAGAGCTATAGGCTTTTCCTCCGAGGCTGAATTACATAAATGCAGTTAAATAATTGGGTAAACATGTATGTTAATCCACAACACAAGCCAATGGTTGCCACCAGAGGTATACCAACAAAAATACATTTTATACATGAAGTACAGTAATATTGATCATCCACATTTATCATACATGAATCACAAAGGCGTCAAAAAAACAAATAATTTATCCATATACGTTGACACAAACAGGGAGAAAACATAATAGAAACACATGATTAGTTATTGGGATTGGTGGTTTAATTGGTTTTTATATCACAACAAATGATATGATAAAAACAATCAATCTACCTTAGCGCGCCAAAATTCAAGTGCCATTCTACAGAGGAAACAAGAAATAACCTTAGACAACTTATGCTGATGCATTCCAAACCTCGACAAATTGTGTGCAACAGTACCAATTTAAATTACAGTTCCTACCAATGAAATCGCCAACTCGCCTAATGATGATTCACAAACGTCTAATGTAATCTGAAAGATATGTATCCAAAACAAAACATGTTGGTAAATCAATAACACTTCTGCATTACTAGCTAGGATCACCATAGTTGTGTAACAACTGCTTACGTAGATTAAGAGCAGACTTTATAAATTACCTGTCTATATATCTTCGCTGATGCGGTTTCAAATATACTTGAAATCTTGCATATTGCCCAGACCAATGAGGCCATCAAACATGAATAGTTGTAAAGCACCGCATTTGTATGTGAAAAGAGTAAAGGGGGGGGAGACAGACACGGCCATCTAAGCAACAATGAACAAGTGCTTACTTCTGACTACAAATGCGCAGATCATCCCCTTCTTTTTTTGCTAGTTGTTTTTGGGTTGTTTAGAGCTGTAGCCAGCCATGATCAGTCATTGATTTTTTTCAGTTGTTCTTTTTTTGCCACCCTTAGGATTAGGGTTCTGAACTCCATTCCTTTTGTTGTCAATTGTCACTTTTATTGGTTTCCTTCTCAGAAGTTCTATTTCACTGGAATCGTTCACAAGCTCGATCACTGTTTCCTGTCTTTTTGTGTGTTGTTTCTTTTGAGGTCCTGATTTTGCCATTCCTGAATTTTTCGAATGCTGTTCATTCACGTTGAATCCCAATCAAAGTAACTCTGCGCTATGTTACATTAGTAGGTCCTTCACTTTGTGTGATTTTAGATGTAGAATCACTCTGTCCGCTCTATTTTCATCAATTTATTAGATGATAGCAATATCATCTGATGAAAATGTCTTTAGGGAAGATTCACAATGTAGCAAATGCATAACATTTTTCCGATTTAGGTTTAATGTATTCTTAATACTGGCTGTGGTTGAATGTTTTATCAGAGACATGTTGTTCTCATCTTCCGATCTTTCTGCTGGTCTTGTAGGGTTCAAATTTACAGATTCTGTAGACTCAATATTTGACGGACTGTGGAGGATTCCTTTTTATTATACCTTTTCCCTCTCCGTTTTTGTGACTGCGTTAGGAATTGTAGTTCCTTCATAGACTCTTCATTTCTGTTTTTCAGCCTCCTGGCAATTCGCTCCAGGGCTGGATGTTTGTGCTCTAGCCCTGACAATCGGTACTTCTTCTTCTTCCTGTGACCCTTCGACTCCTGCCAGGTCAGGCAGATATTCATTCTCATCAATATAATATGATGCATCATCTATCAGATTATATGTGCCATCATCTTCTTCGGCATCTGACGCTGTTTTACTCTCCTCAGATCTAGAGTCTATTTTTAATACTGCTTTCCTTGATTTTGCACTTTTTGCTTCATGCACCGATGTCTCTAATTGTTCATTGCTCTTTACTAGTTTTTGGCGCTGCAGAGTTTGGATGTTCCGTAGAAACGCCCACGACCCATTTATTCTCTTCTTTGTTCCATTTTTATGTTTTTGGTTTTCTTGCCTCTATTTTTTTCCGCCATGTTATTACAATTGCTTATTTGTTGTCGTTCAGTATTCTCTTCTGGTTCTTTGCTTTTTGTCAACTGTGTTAGTTTTGCACAAAAAACTGAGTATAGGACCCCATTTCCAGCCTTGTTGTCATGTACATTCTGGTTTCCTCTGTTATTGTTTGACGCAGGGACTCTATCACAGCCATTTAGTCCTTGCCTCATTGCCCCATATTTTTGGTGTGGCTGTCTTTGTTCACAGCTATTTGTGAAATTTGCCTTCCTGTCGTTTGACTCTGTCCACTAGATTCCTTTCCATTCTTGTTGTCCCTCAGTTGATTTATCTTTTCTGCCATGTGAGTTCCTCTCAATCTTTCCTTCTCTTCATCCTCTATGTTTTTTAATGGTTTTTGAAAAGCACTTAATGTTATTATTCTCTGAGGAGTTTTACTTTCGGCATCCATGGGCATTTTGTTGTTGTTTGCTGTTTCTATTCTTTTTTTATAATCTAGATCTCTCTCTCTCTCTCTTTTTCGTCTACTAATGATCTCATCCATTTGATGGAATCCATTAGTGCCGACATGGTGATTGCTTTTTTGCCTTGGTCGATGCTTGCGAGGTCGCATAATCTTCTCTGCCATAATGCAGATTCTTCAGCCTCATGGTTTAGTCGCTCCTCAACCTTTGATGTGAATGTTTCTAGATATACCAGTTTGGTATGCATCATGGCGAGCATGGTTGTATTGTCTTCAACATTTTCGTTTAACATCTCATATAATCTGGTGTAGGGTGTAGGGTGCTAGCGAGATCGTCATTGCAGCCATGATGTTATGGATCTGTATCCCTGCTGCAATGGATAGTTGGGTTTTGTCCATAGTTTGAGTGTCGTGATCATTTTTCTCGTTATTAGGACTTGGCATTGTTAGTCTGCCTCGTATTTCTACATTTTGATTTGATTTTGATCCTTCAAGTCCTCTATACTTTGTACGCTGTTATTCAGATTTATTGTTGTTTCTTTTCGATCATCTTGTGTTCTTTTCCTCGTTTTGTCACCATTTCCTCAGGTTTTGTGCGTTGTTGGTGATCTGTCAATTTCAGCTTGCTCATAGTACATTTTCCTTGATTCACTCAGGTCTTTTGGTCCTGAATCCACTGTTTGTCTAGCGTCTGTTTTATCTTGGTAACTTAAGATGTTTGGTGTTATTTGTCCTTTCTCGGATGTGTTCTGCTGATCTTTAATTGTTAGAGCACTTTTGTGGCAATGTTTTTTAGGTATCCCGACATCTCTGGATTTCATCTTCTCTATGAAGTTGGAGCACCATTCAATTTCTCCTATTTCATCCGCTATTGATGTTTTCTGCAGACTTCCATGCCGTACTTTCCTCTCTTTGCCGGTCAGTGGCGTTGACATTTGGTTTCTAAGTCGGTAGTTGTTCTGTCTGGGTGTTTCCACTGACATTGGCTCTACAGGCTGAGTCTTTTGAGCAATGTCCGCTTTATCGTGGCTTGCAGAGACCTCTTTTATGAGCAGTGCATCTTCATCATTGTGGGATGTTTGATTTCCATACTCTCCATTGTGTATATAAATAGGATCGTTGGAAGCTTCCAGATTCGCTCCTTTGCTCATATTGTCCTTACATTCAGCATTCTTCCCAGGGTTTATTTCAGACGCTTCCATCTCTGGAGAATTTGTTTCCGTTATGCTCTTTTCATTGTTGTCAATAGTATCAATGATGTACATTTCAGCGCTGCAATCTTTTGTGTAACTTTCTTCCACTTCCACTTCACTTGAGTCGTTTCTTTCAAAAATGCTTTGATCCTGGAGAGGACACGTTGTTCTGTCACTGAAAATGCTGGATTTTATTATCACAGCATTATACGTTCCTACTTCAGCCGTATCTGCTCTGCTTTTGTTCCCGTTGTTTATTTGCTTTATTTGGTTTTGTCTTTTCATGACCTTTGGCTCTTGTGACCACGGTTTGCTCCGCTCACTGCCCGCAATGATTGTTGTAGACATTGTTGGGTGTCTTGGCCCACGTTCAAGTTATTATGCTGCAACACTTGGTGCTGTGGGCTTAGGAAATCCAAGAGGGCGGAAAAGCCCACATTTGCGCCAGAATCCTGGAGACCCGCGCAGTTTTGCGCACAGCAAAATGGTCCCCTGACCTGCCACCCACCAGTGTGAGCGTGAGGGGCCAGGAGTGCCATGAGTGAAATGTGTGCCAAAGGAAAAACAGCAGTGCCGGTGGCTAAAAAAAAAAAGCGCTTTGAAATCACCTTTGTTTCTATGAAATGCAAGCTAAAAATGCCTATTGTAAACATCGTAAGATATTCAAAAATCTCAATGAACACCAGCAGACATTGGCAGAATGTATTCTTGGGTGCATACTAAATCTGGAAAGAGAAAGAGCCCAAAACAATGTTCATAACAAAACTGGCTGAGCTGTGGATGTCAGCAGCTTAAGTTAAACTGGACCCAAAGACACGAAAATCTAAATGTTTAAAATAAATGAGTGACCTACTGTTGAGTGTCACATAGTTTGCAACTGTTGAAATGTCATAGTTTTGAACTCAGAATCCGCGTTCTAGCTGCATGTGTAAAAATTGTCAGTTTGGTTTGAATGTAGAAAACTGGGAACTAAAGTGACATTTTGCTGAAGCCTGGCTTGAAGAGAGTGAATTCTGCCCGGCAACTACCCCGGACAGGAGTGAAACTTGCTCAGCCACTCTTCCCAGGCCTGGCTGCATTCTGCTGCCCCCACCAAAAGGAGATGATACCTCCCTGATTGAATTAGGGGAGGAGCACCTGGGGACTACAGGAAACTAAACAAAGCACTGTCCTTGGCCCAGGCAAATGTTAAATTAGGGGGGTCATAAATGGCTTCCTCTTGGAAGGAATCGGGGAGGGGCACTGCATCTGTGAGCCAGCTGAGCTTGGGGGAAGTGGATAAACCAGAAATTCCACCATGTGCTTTGGAAAACCATACCCCTTTGGAGCCAGAGCATAATTTTAAAAAGATGGATAATTCATAGTGCGGACTTGTAAAAATTATATAAATAACATCATCATTCTCGTGATTTTTCTGTGCACATTTTAAGAGGTGTTAGGGCCCTGTGGTATGTTCTTGGGGATAGTAGCGGAAGAAAGGTTGTTACTCCAAATGTATGCATGTTAAAAATCTGACACTTATCATCTGATACCCATATCCCTGGTGCACATTTGTGTAAAATCAGGAAAGGTTTAGAGGTTATTATCTGGATGAAAAGGGCAGAATTCTGTCATAAGTGGACACAACATTTTACAAAGACAGGGATCGGATGGTTTGGTGCTACAGAAAATATGTTAACTGGACATATAATATTAGAAAAATGGTACATAGATAAATATGTATTTGGATCAGAAATAGATTTGTGTGCAATTTGACAAGGGGAGGATCCTCTGACCATAAACCTACCTCATCACTCTGACTCACAACCCAGTTCCCCCAATCAAGGGAGAGAGGAGGAACTGGCCAATGATAAGTTGAGAGGGTTGGGCATAGAAGATGAGCCGACCGTCCCACTTTATAAACACATAAAAGGAGACTGTGCAGGACAGGTAGGGACATTCACTTCCCACTTAAAGCTGATTTCTTGCGGAGCGTTTTGCCAGAAGACACCAGATCCAGCATTTAGACTTCAAATCCAGACAGAGACCAGAACTTTGAATTCAGACTTCAGAATTTGTCAGCAGGCCTCAAAATCTTTTGCAAACGGATTCACCCCAGACTTCCAAGGGGCACATCAGAGTAAAACAGCTTGGCTGAGCTGTTTGATTCTGGCCTAAATCCCTGTGCCAGAAACACCCAGAAAGCAGAGCTGTACCCGGAACCAGAGACCAGACCGCCCTGCACCGCCGTGCAGTGCCAAGAACATTTGCCAGAACCAGGGATCCAGACCGCTGTGCAGTGCCGCTAGCAGAGCTGACCCAGATCGCTGTGAGCAGAACCAGGCAGAGCCCGTTCGTGGCGAGGGAACCGCAGTCCAATCCTGACCCGATCCGTGGCGAAGTCGCATTCTTGTCCAAAATATAGTGTGAGTACCGCCAGAACTGTGCAAAACCCAATCTCTTAGTTTAAAATAATCTAATTCAAACTATTTTAACCTATTGATAACTGCATCCTAGAAATCTTGTGTTCCTTCTGTGATCTCAAACCTGAAAACTGTCATCTGTCATTCTGAGCTTGACTTTTCTTTTGAGAATCTACGTTCACGAAATCGTCTGTATCTCCGGAACCGTTTGTCCTAGGAACGAAATTTAACTTTCATCTTAAAGCTAAGATTCTGAGCTTTCTATTCATTATACTTATTCCAACGCACTCAGAAAAATTGCCACAAATTGCGATTTGGCTCAATTTCTTCACTTGGCAAAATAGCAGCTCCTTGCTTTCCTTTGCTGAAATTCGTTTGCCACCTGACAATCATTCATAGAGCATTGCTAAAGTGATCCTGAACTAATACAAAGTAGCTGTCACCCACCCTGAACCTCTAGAGGGAATTAAAATCATTTTAGCATATTTTTCACTTCTTTGCATACCACCTTTAAAGTACTTTGCCTGTGTTTAAAATCATCCCTGTCTAAGCTTGCTAGGGGGGCACTGAATTGGGATTGTACTGTGATTGTATTCCTGAAGACTGTGTGTGTCACTTCCACCTCCTTACATTTCATAGAGGGGGGGTGAATTGCCAAAAGGGGAAAAGTGATTATATTATGTTTTGCTGAAATCATATCAAGTTTATTCCTGTGTTGCTTCTTTTCCACCTTGCATTTCCTTGTACCATATAAAGTATTCTCAGCTACCTTATCCTATATACTACTCCTAAGTAATTAAACCAGCATGCTAGTATCACCTCATCCATTGCTGATTACTGCTCATATTCACAAGTGTGATATCAATTATTAATTTATTATAAAAGTGCGATATATATATGTATATATATATATATATATATATTGTTTAATTCTCAAATAAACCTTTTAAATTTACAAAACAAACTTACTTCTTGGCTCAGTGGAGTCAGGGGGATTCTAAGAGAGGGGTGTTATATAAGGGTTGTCATCCAGAGTACACGAACTGGACATAAAAATATATAAATAAGGGCTTCCCTTGAGCAATCCCAGACAAGGCACTGACTTAGTGGGACTGCTTGATTGGAGTCATTAACAACATTGATGCTGTGCTTATATGCGTGCTCGCATTAAAATTATTTAATGTTGCCGCATTCTGAACCGAGTTCCGAGCATCATTCATTAATCCATCACTGTCTTTCCCCGATGAAGGCTTTTCTTATGGTGGGTCGATGAAAAACCCGGCCTCGAGCAGCTCCGCATCGATCACGTCTAAATTTGCTGTTTGGGAGCTTAGGTGTGCAAGCGTTTCCATCCTCTCAGCTATGCACATACTCGCACACAATCCCGCTGCATACTCAGTGTTTGCTGCATTCGCTGCGTGACGTGCAACTACCTTGACCTGGAGTTTTCGATTTTCTCCTTGCAATCCTTGAGTCAGTCGCTGGCTTCTCGACTCCTCCCACGAGGCGCAGCTTGGCTCTTGTGTTCGGTTGACTCATTTTTGCTTCCTGTGAGTCTTTGCTGTCCATACCCCTAAGTCAAGCCTGTCATATGACTGGAGTAAGACTGGACTCCTTCACTGACTCACATGTGGTGCTACGCACCTAGGATGAGCTTTTAAAGGAGGTGCTTCAAATTAAAGGCACAGTTTGTTCTTTCACCAAACACAAAAACACAGTCCACCGATCCGCACACTGCAGTAACTGGAGTAAGGCTGGACTCCTTCACGGATATACTTGTATTCAGAGCAAAAGTACCTGTTTTTTCAGGGAAGAATCACTCACTGAGAGCCAGAGTAAATCTGTCAGTCAAAGGTTTGACTGATGGCAGTCAGTGGAATGTGTCAGGCTGTAAAGCACTATCGGGGGTCATTACGGGTTTGGCAGTAGTACAGTGGTAATTTTGCTGAACTACCACCAAGCGCAATTAGTGTTACCGTTACTTGGTGCGACAGATTTATCGCCGGATTACAAGTGATGATAGGTGGTGTAATTGCCCATTTATTGCAGTCTATAGGACTCCATGGTGATTTTGGTGGAATTACCACCGGCTGCAATTCCACCATTTCGGCCAATTTGTTGGTGGTAACGTTGCAGATTTCCCCCCAGCCTTTTGCTGGAGGAAAATCTTCCACCTAATCGCCAAGTCTGTAGTACGGTGGTGCAGTACTGCAGAGGTATAACAGAATTTCTTCCCCGTTTCTGGCATTTTTTGCTGCACTGCCATACTCGTAATGACCCATAACTAATTGGCAGGGTCAATTTAGGGAATCGCCTATGAGAGGACTGAGCACAAACCTGTTCTCCCTAAACCATCTGTGGCACCATTGCTTTGCATCATAGGCTGAGTAGTGTGGGTTCACTTTGCTTATCTTACCTGATCCCTACCTAAGTAATACATTACAAACAACTTATGTGTATGGAAAAATTGTAGGCCGTAAGCATTTTATTTTCTTACAGAAAATACAACACAACAAAAATAATTACACAGCCATATGCTTTTGGGCACATTGTGTCCAGTTCCGAAGCTGCCCAAGGCTCCTCCTGAGCCCTTGTTATCCCTGAGCCTTCGTTTCTGGGCACATGCCGCCTACGACGTGTCTTGGACCGTGTACCGAAAGAGTACTCGGCATTCTTACTTCAGCCCGCTCCTTCTTTTTTGGACTGTGTACCCAGAGAGTACTTGGCATACTGGCTCCTGCCTGCACCCCTTCTTCTTCTGTTTTTCTTGTAGGGTGGGTTGGGTGGCAAAACGTTTTTCATTCCCCTTCTCCAGGTACCAAGAGCCTACCCGAGAGAGGTGTGCTCTTACCTGGTTTGTGCCGCCTCTCCTTTTCCAGGCTTAATTATACCCCCCGGCCTTTTGTTCCTTCCTGGGAGCGGCCGGGTTACCCCCCTGACCTCTTGCTGTTACAATTCGCACCTTCCCAAGTGCTGTTTCCTGCCCTTCCTGGGCTTTTGTTTCTTGTGGCGCCATTCGGATGCCCCTCCCTATGCTTTCGTGCCCTTTTCCCCCACCCCGTGCCTAAACTCCCAGACCCTCTATCGTCCCGCATTTCATGCGGTCCGGAGGCAGGGTCAATATAACTTGTCACAAGCTACGCACTGCGGCAACCCCACCCTCACCTGTAATGTCACACTGACATTGAGTTTGAAAACGAGGAAAAACAGAAATCCTCAACACGTGTTTCATTGATAACTGGCTTCGTTGAGTGATTTTTTTTAATTAGGTTGAGCTGCTGTACCAGCATAGCAAGACTATATTATCAATAATACATTTAAGCACTTTAGGCGACCACCTTCAACTAATTTCCCCTCACTGTGAGAAAGGTGATCCTCTGCCTGCCATTCCTCTTCTGTTGGAGACTGGCCTCATTGCAACTATGCCGGTTTGGAAACAACGGTGCCGGTAAGCTTACCAGCACCGTTGTTTCTAGACTGGCATATTACAACTCTGTGGGCGGGTGCCGTCCCGCCCGCCTGGTTAGACCTGCCGGCCGGAACGGAACCTGCCCGCAGAGTTTTCATGCAAGCACCGGCACCGTTATTAACGGTGCTGGTCTTTCCGTGATCCCCTCTCCCATAGAGTCTGACTTTCCGGACCGCCGTGGTTGTAATCCCCCAGTGTTACCGGGAAGTCAGGCGCCGATAAATCATTACGGGTCCGACGGCAACCTGCCAGTAACACCGGCACGGTTACCGCAGACCCGTAATGAGGCCCTATATTCGTTATTTAAGCTTAAGTGCATTATTGATAATAGAGTTTTTGATGAAACGTGGACTAGCATTTCAGGCAGGACTGATCCCATTTGTGGCAATAACATAGTGATTTCCATATGTCGCCTCACATTCTACAGTGCTGCATAAGGGCCAAAACACTGTCAGTAGTTAAGATTCATTCAAAACCTTCCATCAATCAAACCTTTTGACAAATACTATTGCAATACCCATCAGAAGTAGGGTACAAATAACTATTTATGTGGAATCGTGATCTAAAGTAGATCAGTCATAATCCCACAGAGGTAGCTTCACCCCACTGACTCCTCAGCCAAGCACAAACAAAGGCCTGAACCTGGTCAGTCGCAGTTTTAAAATGCACACGAGACAAGACATCGCTGCACAGCCCTGTGTGTAACCTGTGAGCATGCATGTTCAAATCCATCAAATCGCTTAGTGCATCAATACCCCTGCTGAAAATGCAGGTCAACGTGTTCAATCCGAGCAAGAGGATATCGGTCTATCCAGATACCAAGTTGAAGATCAAGAATGGTGTGTAACATGTAAGCCAGAGTCCAATGCACCCGTTGAAGTGATCTTTATACCGCAAGGGCACAGCGTCCACCACAGGATAGTTCAGTGGGCCATTGCATCTGCTGCCAAGATGTGGGCAAACTGGGAGCCACATTCTGATTGTGCTAAAAAAGCTTAATGAGTTGAGTATCTGCTGTACAAATCTGCCCGTGATCTGAATATTGCTAGTTCGACTAGTAAAGAGGTTCAGTGGCTTAATGAACACGCTGCAGAAAGGGACTTAACCTGCAAGTTGAACATTCATTCATGGACATAGGCCCGAGTGATGGCACTCTGGGAATGAGGCTGCTGCTGATAAAGGCAATATGTGTGGTTAATCTTATCTGGATAAGAAACACATCAAGGATCCAACAGAATCCAAAGGCACTGATGCATTAGTGGTCCTGCCCTGGGATGATGTAGGGGCAGAATCAGCATGCAATGGCCTACAATGGAAAGGCAGTGAGACATTAGGCAGCACTGCCCTTGGATGATGCAGGGAGACAGCATCTGCATGCAATGGCCTACAATGGAACGGCAGTGAGACATTATCAGGTGTTGTCCTTTGAAGATGCAGGAGACAGCATCCGCATGCAATGGCCTAGAATGGTAAGGCAGTGAAGCATTATCAGGTGTTGTCCTTTGAAGATGCAGGAGACAGCATCCGCATGCCAGGGCCTAGAATGGTAAGGCAGTGAGGCATTAGGCAGCACTGCCCTTGGATGATGCAGGGAGACAGCATCTGCATGCAATGGCCTAGAATGGAACGGCAGTGAGACATTATCAGGTGTTGTCCTTTGAAGATGCAGGAGACAGCATTCGCATGCAATGGCCTAGAATGGAACGGCAGTGAGACATTATCAGGTGTTGTCCTTTGAAGATGCAGGAGACAGCTTCCGCATGCCATGGCCTAGAATGGTAAGGCAGTGAGGCATTAGAAGGCCCTGCCCTTGAATGGTATAGCAGACAGCCTCATCATGTTATGACCTAAAATGGAAAGACTTTGAAGCATTATCGGTTATTGCCCTTTGATGATGCTATAAGGAAGTTTGAGAAGGTCTCCCATGACCAGTGTGTCATTTCACTTCATTCAAGAGAAAGCCATACAAACCCATGTTTAAACGTTTTACGGTCAATCCATTTTTCTATGGTTAAAAGTTAGATAGAAAAGTTTTTGGGTGACCAAAACAAGGACGTCAATAGTTAGGTAAAAATGTAGATTTCTCCTGCGTTATGTGTTTTTAAAAGTCTTGGACTAAAACGGTAGGAAAAGTTGCAATAGGGTTTGACAAAATTCCAAATCAGGCCACTTTGATTGGAGAGGGGGATTCTAGGAGACAAAAAAACCTGTAGCATGTTTAAGAACTGTAAGTTATATTTTAAACACAGTGCAATCTATGTAAGTATTTGACTTCCTACTTCCTATTTATTGGAGTTTTTATGGCTTGTATGGACTTAAGACATCCAAAAAATGCTAAACACAAGCACTGTTCATGATGGCACTTTGTTCTGAGAACATGCACTTTTTCTAGCCCCGTCCAGTGATCATTTACGGTCTTTAGCAGCTGCAGTTCTCAGACTCTGTCAGCTACCAGGTATCTCTGTTTTATCACTCTGAATTATTTCGAGATTATCTATGCCAGGCCAGAAAACAAGGCTTCCTTGAGGGCAGACGGTGGAAGGCCTGCAACATGGCTTTCCCCTTTCGGTTAGGGATGATGAACTCTCAAAGGAGGTAAGCACCACTATTGGTTTTCTCCAGGTAGATGAAAGTCACTTTTCAGCAGCCAATTGGAAAGAGCTTGGCAGTCAGGAAGAGGAAGAGTCTTTGAAGTGTTCAGGTTTCATCAGGGCTTCCCACATCATGTCTTGGGGTCCGTATACCATTTTCTGTCCGGGACACATCCACACAGTTAACACGTTTTTTGTGCAGACCATCAAGGGAACATTTGGCCCCAAACATAGAATTGTATGCATTCAAACCTTTTGGTGACCTCCCAATCGGTTAGGCCCACTTAAATTAAACTTTGCGGGATTCTTCACTGTCCAAACGCAAGGTGTAAAATCATGTCACATTTCAACCCCATTCGCTAACAGGTTTATTATGGTCATAGTTTGTGTTGCCTTAAAAAGCTGTGGGGCTCATTCCGAGTCCGGTGGTAACCCTGCCAGTGCTACTGGCGGGTTGCTTCCACACTCGGAATGATTTACCGGTGCCTGACTTCCCGGTAACACCGGGGGATTCGAACCCCGGCGGTCCAGGAAGTCAGGCACCAGTAAATTGTAAGTCCACATTCCCATAGAGTCCTATGGGACGGGGCTAGGAAAAGTGCATGTTCCCAGAACAAAGTCCTATGGGACTCTATGGGAATGGGGACCACGGAAGCACCGGTACCCTTGCTAACGGTGTCAGTGGTTCTGTGAAAGTCTGCCTACCGTGGCTGCTGTGCCCGGCAGGGTCAGACCTGTCGGGCACAGCGGCTCCGGCAGGCAGACTTGTACTTTGCCGTCTGGAAACAGCGGTGCTGGTAAGCTTACTGGCAACGTTGTAATAAGGCCCAGTGTCTGCATTTCTGATGCATCCTTAGATTAGGACTAATTAGGGAAAAGTTGGTAAACCAGCCAAGAAGAAATAAGAAGTAGAATGATAGAAATGACCTTCATTCTTAAACACACCAATTTCTGATTAGATCGAGGCAAGCTAACCGTCATCAGGGCGACCTTCCATTAAAATATTGCCTAACTTTCCAGAAGGATTTTGCATTGTACAACTATTCTCTCTGCTACTGGACACAACCTTATCATTATTTAAAGAAAGGCATAAAGCGTTAGAGTTTAAAGTGTGAAACATTCCTTTTCTACTACTGTCCGTTTCTGGTATTTGGGCTGAAGGTGGCAGGTGATGAATGTGCTCTCTACCTTGCTCATTAAGCCACAACTCTATCTCACTCACACCTTAGGCTTGAAGCAAATCTTTAAACTATGAAAGGCTTTTCAAAGTCTTGTGTCTGAAGTGCAGGTTTACAGAAGGCATAGTTCAGCCCCAGGGCATCATCCTAACACTCCTGAGTTAAAATAACCTTCCTAGGTGTGTACACGAGTTTAAGGCATTGCAAAGCCCACCTTGGTTGCGCAGTTGGCAACACATGTTTTGTATTACCCCGTGAACCTTAAAAAGGCTTTCACCTGGGTCTGAGTGGTGGATCGATCTCAGTCAAGAACTGCCTGGAGATGCCACACTTTATCCCCTCCAATCTCATGTTGCCAGTAAGTCCCAGACCACTGCCTCTCCAGGCACTTGGCTGATTTAGAGGGAGCTTAGCTCTATGTTCTGACTGCAAGACCTTATAGAATTGGGTAAGACACTCTTTTGAACTGTAATTGAAGACTACAATCTTGTCCAGTTAGATGATGTAGACGTTTTCCTGTACAGTTCGAAAATGGTTAACAAAACTTTGGTTTGTGGCATGTGAATTCTTTCATCTTAAGTACAAGACCTTAAACTGGTGTAGGCCCTCTGACTTGGAGTATTATGTTTTCTCCTCGGCATATGGGGTCGGGGGAATCAAGGCAATAAGTCAGCACATAAAGGTCAAATTAAAGGTACATAAGAATTGAGAAGCCCCCAGATCAATCATCTGCAACCTGCGGCTCTCAAGATGTTTTGGACTACAACTTCCATGATCTCCCTACATTCACTATGTTGACTGGGCTGATTGAAATTGTAGTCCAAAACATCTAGAGAGCCAAAGGTTTCAGAGCTCTGCCCGAGATTTTCAGAAGCTCATCAGCTCATTGAAAATGGTCTTCATCTGTTGTCTTAGTTACAGTATTGGTGGTCACTGAATTAAGAAAAAGTATAACAAGGCTCGACCATGAATGATGCGAGCTGAAGAACCCATGCACACATCATCTTGACAACCGCAACCCGGTAATGCTTGTAAACCATATCTGAAATCTGATAAGTATTGTTTTCAACATGCAAACTGAGCCTCGAAAGATGATGATCGTCGGCCACACATTGCTGATGATGCCCAACAATGCGGAAAGACCTGTGTGAGGTGGATCTTGGTAGTCTTGTTCAGAGGATAACTCCCTAGCATCTTTGTGCTGGAATGTCCTTGTGGGTGGGACAGGACACGCATGTGAATGGCTTTTTATCCCATGAAGTATCACATATAGATGCAACTTAATTGTAGATCCTCTGATTGGGAACCTCCCACAGGACTGGTTATTTGGCATTGCATGTTCTCATTAGAGGGACTTTCACACATTTCACAAATGTGTCCAGTTTGCATTTCATGCCTACATCATGGGGAGTGTGCTGCAGTTAGGGAGAAAAGTGAGAAAAACGAACTGATTAAATCTTGACCATCCTCCCACTGCCTGGATGTCAAGCTGGAAGAGAGGTTCTCTCCTTCCACTCAACAGCATGCACATTTTCATTGTCCTAGATCAGGGTAGAGACTCAGCATCTCCCTAATTCATAATGCCAGTGATCTGTCAAATAAGTGGCTGACCTTACTTGTCTTTTTTTTTGTAAACGTACTTTATGTCATGATCTCTGCTTCCAAAAGGTCAGGGTTTTCCCAACTCCCTTGGAAGCAGATTCATAACCCAGGTTCCGAGTGCCAACCAGTCCCAATTGGGACCTTTTGGACCCAGTCCTGGCGCCAGTGGCACCAGGCTCATAAATATGCCCAGTCCCAGCGCTGGAAGCGCCGGGCTCATAATGCTTGGGTGGACTTACCTGCAGCAGACCATGCTGCTTACTTGCCTGCCAGTTGAGCCTCTGATCCTCTTCTGTTTGGAACTACTTTTCCTGTTGGGTGGGGCAGGAGCCACTCCCTAGGTTCAGAACACTGGAACTCTTCTGGAAAGCAGGAACTCTTTTCTTACCTAGGCGTGGCTGTGGAAGGAGACACCTAAGCACTACAGGAGGCTATTTAAACCACACCCGATGGATGAATCTTGCTTTGCGTTATTCTGCATCCTCTGCAGCAGAACGCTCATCGTGTCTTCTGCATCTGATCCTGGGCCTAAGGAAAAAGGCTTACCATCCTGAATCCAGTCTTCAGCAACACCTATAAAGACAAGAAAGAACAGGTTAGCATTACGGTCTTCAGTGACAGCTCTTCACTTACCTGGGCCATCGGCTGTCACCAACGCCTCGCGCTGCATTCTGAAAGACCAAGGCTTACCTACTCTTCGTGCGCTCCGGAGGTCTTCACACTGCATTCCGGCATCTGAAAGACAAAAGCTTACCAACTCTTCGCACGCTCCGGAGGCCTTCGGCGCTGCATCCCGCATCTGAAAGACAAAACAAGGTGCGTTTAAAGACATTGGGGAACTTTAATACTCACGTGCCATTACTCCTTTCCACATCTAACCCAGTGGGTATTCCGGCACCCTGCAGCCGCTCCGAACTTGTACCTGCAAAATAAAAAGACAGTTAGAGCGCATCGTGAAGCAGGCAACAAGCGCTTACTTACGTGCTTCCAGGCGCTTCTATTCATCACACGGGCTCCATCTTCAACTCACTTCAGCCCGTCATCCACCATCGCCGGAACCCTGCAAAACAAGAGACATCATTACTAAAGACTTTAAAGACATTAGAATTACTCGAAACTTACCGTTCGTGCAGTAAACGACGGACAGCAGTCCTCTGAAGTCAAGAGGCCTGCTCCCCTTATCCAGTGAAGAAACTGGTTACAGCACCCTGCCCCGAGGCAGATGGAGAGCACAGCGTTCTCTTACCTAAGGTGAGAGCGTTAACCTTCGGGGTTCTACAGGAGAAGAGAAAGGGAAGAAGAGAGAGACATTCAATAACCCAGTTCATTAATCCCATATTTTCTATCTGCAGACATCTTACCCTTCGAGTCAAACATACAGTGCACAGAGGTCCAGCCCAAAGAGCCAGCCGTGTGTTACACATCACCTTTGAAGATACGGTATACGCCCAGTCAAGACCGGCGCCTCTACGGGAATCAGGTGAGCGTTACAGAACGCAAAGCCTACCACAAAACTCCCGTCCAGGCGCTATGGAAACCTCGGATACCGACCAACTAGCCCAGTTACTTGGGGAACTAAGGGCAGAAGTGCATGCAGCCCGTCAGGAAACTAACGCTCTAAGAAGGGAACTGATTATTTCCAAGGAGCGAACAGATGATCTCGCTAGACAATTGCTACAGTCACAAGCCGGACAGACCCCGTTACCCGCATCTGGGGGAAATCTTCCTTCTACATCCTCTATGAATCCAGTGCAGATCAACCTACCTGGGAATGTACCTCTGGCTCCGCCCGAACGATTTTCTGGTGACCCAAAGAGGTTTGCAGTATTTATCAATCAGGGCCGGTTGCATTTCTTATGCCGGCCAGCAGCCTTTCCAACTGATCAAGCTAAAGTAGCTTTCGTGCTTTCGTACCTTAGTGGCAATGCGGCAGACTGGTCGATCCCTCTAGTAAATCAAGATGATCCGGTCCTCCATGATTTTCAAGCTTTTCAGCTCAGTATGGAAAAACTGTTCGCAAGACATTCACAGGGGCAGGCCTTGGACAATGAGCTTCTTTCGTTGCGACAAGGTAATCAAGACCTTTTGGCTTATATTGCGTCTTTCAACAGACTGATAGTGGAAACTCAATGGCCTGAGGACAAAAGGATTACGCTGTTTTATAGAGGTCTACGTGGAGAGCTCAAAGATGTGTTAGCCCAAGTAGTGAATCCCCCACAAGATTGTTCGGACTACATAGACTTAGTCGTTCAAATAGATCACAGACTGCAGAACAGGAAGGCCGATCGTTCCAAGTTTGATGCTCGAGTATTTTCCAAACCGCCAACTCCTTCCAAAGGAGTAGACTCCGGGGAACCCATGCAAATAGGGGGTCTGAAAGGTCCTCTAACACAAAAGGAGCGGGAAAGGAGAAAACAGTTGCAATTATGCCTCTATTGTGGAAACTCAGGGCACTTTCTTCGAGACTGTCCGGTGAAACCTGCTAAGAAGGCAGTAGGAGCTGCAGTTACCAAAGTTACAAACTCTGAGCAGGGAAACGACCTCGCCCGACAAGAATAGAGGTCCTCTTGCCGAGCGTGAAAACCAGTTCCGTGACCTCGCATTTCGTGATACCTATGGTCCTCATTAGCCCTGATAATCCGGATCGATTACATGCAATTGAAGCTTACGTCGACAGCGGTGCCATCGGCAATTATGTGGATCATGAAATGGTTTTGAGGATGAATCTAACTCTTTGTCCCAAGGCTGTAAAGGACGTCATTACTACGGTGGATGGTACAGAGATAGCCTCCGGGCCAGTAACGCATACCACTCAAGAAGTGACGCTAATAAGTCAAGATGGACACCATGAGAAGATCGTGTTCGATGTGATCAAGGCCCCTCAGTTTCAGATTATGCTAGGAATACCTTGGTTAGAGAAACACAATCCTCTGATCGATTGGCGAGCAAGAACGGTCCAGTTTCCAGAATGTGTCTCTACTTGTCACCCTCCACCTGGTGTTGCACTGGCAGCAATTTCTTCAGAGACTCCCCAGTTACCTCCCGAATACCTAGAATACAAAGATGTTTTCCGGAAGGATCAGGCTAACTCTCTACCTCCTCATAGGTCTTATGACTGCCAGATAGACCTGATACCTGGATCTACTCCTCCTTGTAGTAGAATTTATGCCCTCACCGAGCCTGAGAACCTTCACCTTCGACAATACCTGGATCAATACCTGGCAAATGGGTTTATTCGTCCTTCCAAGTCCCCTGCTTCTTCAGCTTTGTTCTTCGTTCCAAAAAAGGAAGGAGACCTTAGAACTTGTATAGATTATCGCTCCCTGAACCAGATCACCGTTAAGAATAGATATCCGTTACCTTTGATCCCTGAACTCCTGGACCAAGTCAGAAAAGCATGCATATATACAAAGCTGGATCTTAGAGGAGCTTACCACTTGGTACGAGTAAAAGAGGGCGATGAATGGAAGACGGCCTTCCGCACCAAGTATGGGCTATTTGAATATCAGGTCATGCCCTTCGGACTTTGCAATGCCCCGGCCGCCTTTCAATATTTTATGAACGATGTCCTCAGAGAGCTCATAGATGTGTGGGTTGTTGTTTACATTGACGACATCCTCGTTTATTCTTCATCGGAATCTGAACATCGGAAACACGTGAAAATGGTCCTCGAAAGATTGCGTCAACACAAACTTTTCGCTAAGTTGGAAAAATGTGTTTTCAACATGACTGAAGTTGAATTCTTGGGATTCATATTATCACCTGGCGGAGTGCGTATGGATTCAAAGAAGGTCGATGCAGTTCTCAAATGGCCATCACCATCCTCCGTAAAAGGTGTGCAAAGCATGTTAGGCTTCGCTAACTTTTACCGCAGGTTTATCTCCGAATTCTCTCGAATAGTCCAGCCCATCACTGCCTTGTTAAAGAAAAACAAACGTTTTGAATGGTCTACCGAGGCGGAACAAGCTTTCCAGGATTTGAAGACTAAATTTATCTCTGCACCAATCTTAAAACACCCTCGCCCCGAACTCCCCTACATCGTGGAAACTGATGCTTCAAGCCTTGCCATGGGGGCAGTTCTATCACAAAAGGACCCGGTCACCAATCAGTTGCATCCCGTGGCATTTTGGTCCCGCAAATTCTCGCCTCCTGAAATCAATTACACGATTACTGACAAGGAACTTCTGGCTATCAAGTCTGCCTTTAAGGCTTGGCGGCATTATCTGCTGGGGGCCCGACACACCGTTACTGTGATTACGGATCACCGAAACCTGCAATATTTGAAAACCGCAAAAGCCCAATCCTCTAGACAACTCCGTTGGGCATTATTCTTTGCCGAGTTTGACTTCATAATTACCTATCGACCTGGTACAAAAAACGGTAAAGCTGATGCCCTTTCTCGGATGGGAGTGGAAGAACACTTGATCAACCCTAAACCTGTACCAATCATTCCGAACAAAGAATTCTGGGTGTAATCGCCACACAATCCATAGAGGAAGTTAAGGATAAAGCCAGGCAACTTGTAACACCAGCAGACATACAGAATTGGCATCTGCAAGGAAAGGACTTTGCAGTAAAGGACAACTTATTGTATTTCCAAGAACGATTATACCTACCCAGCACAGATTTACAGAAAGAAGTAATCTCTTGTTATCACGATTCTTTAATGGAAGGACATCCCGGTATAGCCAAGACCTCAGAAAAGATCAAGCGCTACTTCTGGTGGCCGTCTTGGAAAAAAGATATCAGAGACTTTATAATGTCCTGTGGAGTATGCGCCCAAAACAAGAGTCAAAAGGAAAGACCAGCAGGCCTCTTACGCCCTATTGACATCCCACCTCGCCCTTGGCATACGCTTTCTATGGACTTCATCACCGATCTACCTCCATGCTCCGGATACAATACGATTCTAGTAATCGTGGACTTATTCTCCAAGATGGCGCATTTCATTCCGCTCAAAGGCTTGCCAACAGCAGCAACTCTGGCCCGAGAATTTCTCGAAAACATCGTCCGACTGCACGGTTTTCCTTCGGTTCTAATTTCGGATCGAGGTAGTCAATTTATTTCTCATTTTTGGCGAAGTTGCTGTCGGTCGGCTCAAATTGATGTGAGACTATCGACCAGTCACCACCCTCAGATCGACGGGCAAACCGAGAGGACCAATCAAACTCTGGAACAGTATTTACGCTGCATGCTGCAACAAACTGAAAAAACTTGGAAAGACATCCTTTGGATAGCCGAATATGCCTACAATAACTCTGTCCATTCGGGAACTGGGAAAACCCCATTTTTTCTTTTGTACGGCAGTCACCCTCGAACCTCGGAGTTGGATCCCCTCCAAGATCTTGAAACACCAGCAGTAGACTACCTGCATTCTACAATCACCCAAGCCTTTAAGGAAGCTGTTTCTCACCTTCAAAGGGCTAAAGAACAATACAAGAAAGGAGCAGATCAACATTGGAAGGAAGCCCCTCAATATCGAGTAGGGGATCAAGTCTGGTTATCCACCAAATATCTACCTCTAAAAGGGCCACGCACATTCAACCCAAGATACCTTGGTCCCTATTCCATCACTACCATAGTAAACCCAGTAGCGGTCAAGTTGGACTTGCCCCCGCACATGAAGATACATCCGGTCTTCCACGTCTCTCTATTAAAACCCGTGCAACCTCAAACCCGACTAACTAAATCTCCAAAACCTATCCTAGTTGATGGGGAACTCGAGTTTGAAGTCAAAAGCATTCTGGACTCCAAGATCTCCAAATCTAAACTATTTTACCTAATTGACTGGAAAGGCTACGGCCCCCAAGAGAGATCCTGGGAACCTGCTGAATATGTCCACGCTCCTCGCCTAATCAAAAGATTTCACCTAACATTTCCTGACAAGCCAAAACCCCCGAAGAAGCCCGGTTTGGGAGGGGCCTTGAGGGGGGGTACTGTCATGATCTCTGCTTCCAAAAGGTCAGGGTTTTCCCAACTCCCTTGGAAGCAGATTCATAACCCAGGTTCCGAGTGCCAACCAGTCCCAATTGGGACCTTTTGGACCCAGTCCTGGACCCAGTCCTGGCGCCAGTGGCACCAGGCTCATAAATATGCCCAGTCCCAGCGCTGGAAGCGCCGGGCTCATAATGCTTGGGTGGACTTACCTGCAGCAGACCATGCTGCTTACTTGCCTGCCAGTTGAGCCTCTGATCCTCTTCTGTTTGGAACTACTTTTCCTGTTGGGTGGGGCAGGAGCCACTCCCTAGGAACACTGGAACTCTTCTGGAAAGCAGGAACTCTTTTCTTACCTAGGCGTGGCTGTGGAAGGAGACACCTAAGCACTACAGGAGGCTGTTTAAACCACACCCGATGGATGAATCTTGCTTTGCGTTATTCTGCATCCTCTGCAGCAGAACGCTCATCGTGTCTTCTGCATCTGATCCTGGGCCTAAGGAAAAAGGCTTACCATCCTGAATCCAGTCTTCAGCAACACCTATAAAGACAAGAAAGAACAGGTTAGCATTACGGTCTTCAGTGACAGCTCTTCACTTACCTGGGCCATCAGCTGTCACCAACGCCTCGCGCTGCATTCTGAAAGACCAAGGCTTACCTACTCTTCGTGCGCTCCGGAGGTCTTCACACTGCATTCCTGCATCTGAAAGACAAAAGCTTACCAACTCTTCGCACGCTCCGGAGGCCTTCGGCGCTGCATCCCGCATCTGAAAGACAGAACAAGGTGCGTTTAAAGACATTGGGGAACTTTAATACTCACGTGCCATTACTCCTTTCCACATCTAACCCAGTGGGTATTCCGGCACCCTGCAGGCGCTCCGAACTTGTACCTGCAAAATAAAAAGACAGTTAGAGCGCATCGTGAAGCAGGCAACAAGCGCTTACTTACGTGCTTCCAGGCGCTTCTATTCATCACACGGGCTCCATCTTCAACTCACTTCAGCCCGTCATCCACCATCGCCGGAACCCTGCAAAACAAGAGACATCATTACTAAAGACTTTAAAGACATTAGAATTACTCGAAACTTACCGTTCGTGCAGTAAACGACGGACAGCAGTCCTCTGAAGTCAAGAGGCCTGCTCCCCTTATCCAGTGAAGAAACTGGTTACAGCACCCTGCCCCGAGGCAGATGGAGAGCACGGCGTTCTCTTACCTAAGGTGAGAGCGTTAACCTTCGGGGTTCTACAGGAGAAGAGAAAGGGAAGAAGAGAGAGACATTCAATAACCCAGTTCATTAATCCCATATTTTCTATCTGCAGACATCTTACCCTTCGAGTCAAACATACAGTGCACAGAGGTCCAGCCCAAAGAGCCAGCCGTGTGTTACACATCACCTTTGAAGATACGGTATACGCCCAGTCAAGACCGGCGCCTCTACGGGAATCAGGTGAGCGTTACACTTTATTGGCATTTAGACATATAAGCTTTGATTGTCGTGTGACAAATTAGGAATTAGCAATTCGTCCAATTTTTATGTGTGATAACATTTAACAAAAAACAACATAATGAACAAAAAGGAAAAAAAAAAAAACAAAACAGTCTTCATTCGGTGCTATGGTGTCTTCTGCGCCTATTTTGGGGCAGGGGTAGATGGAATCCTAAGTTCGGGTGCCGAGAATGGACCATGTCGGCTGTCTTCAGGAGTTTGGGTGAGTCTCTTTCTGATGTTGTGCTGATCCTGGGGTTTGTGGTCCACGGTAAAGGGTATATCTCTCAGAAGGGCTTTCCACGATTCGAGGGTGTTGTTTGCTTCATCCGCTCCAGAGTTGGCCCCTTCCTGCCATGCTCTAGTCTCTGCCTCAGTCCACCTTTCCAATTCCTTAATCCAGCGTTCGTATCTCGGGCCCCCTGTGGACTTCCAAGCCATTGCTATGGTTCTCTTCGCAAGGATGCAGGATAAGTCCATCAGCTTGACTATATGTTTGTATTTACTTATTCTGGGGTGGGCCCGTAATAAGCAATCTTTCGGTTCCCATTTATATCTGGTAATGCCTGCAGTCGTGCAGGTCTGCTTGACTCTGGACCAGCGTTTCTTCGTCTTATTACAGGTCCAGAACCTGTGGATTAGGTCGGCTTTGTAGTTGCCGCACCAGGGGCAATTCGGTGATGCTTTCTTGTTGAAGCTATCTACCCGCTGTGGGGTCATGTACGTTCTGTAGAGGACATTCATTTGTATCTGCCTGAATCTGGCATTGCGACACACCTCTTTGGGGTATAGTAGTATTCTTTCCCATTCTTTGTCCGTTAGTGTAATGGCCAGGTCGGTTTCCCACCTTTCCTTAAGTGCTGTGCTTCTGGGGTGGGGTTTGTCCATCAGTCGGCTGTAGAGCCGGGTCACCGGTTTCCAGCCATCAGCTAATTTGTACATCTGTAGCAAAGGATCTGGAGAGGGTTCCTCAGGCCAGTTGTCCCATTTTTTCCTGGCAATCTGTTTGAGACGATGATACCACAGGAATTGGCCGCTGGAGAGTCCCTCTGCCGTCTGCATTGATTCGAAGTCTCTGAATTTGTCCTCTTCAAACATGTCCCCCCATACATAGATCCCAGCTCTCTCCCAGCTTCTCGCCACCTTGAGGTCTGCTGTGGTTTTGCATGCGTCCACCAGGATGGGAGTATTGGGTGAATATGGATGGCTCGACTGTAGGATGGAGCGGGTCCTGGTCCAGATCTGTCTGCCCAATTTTGCGATCATGGGGACATCCTGTAGCTGTTTCAGTGGGTTCCAGAGTGCCTCTTTGGGGAACAGATTGGAGGGTATCTGTCTTAATAACTCCGACTCATTGTTCTGCTGGTCTTGAAGCCACCTTGTCACGTGGCTGAGTTGCGCGGCTAGGTAATACATTTGAAAGTCAGGTAGCTGCACTCCCCCTTCTTTGTGGCGCAACATGAGAATTGATAGGGGTAGTTTGTGTCTGGATGGGCCCCATAAGAAGTCTTTGATTAGCGTTTCTAGCTTCTTGAAAAAGGACGGGCGGATGTAGTAGCAAATATTTGTGAAGAAGTATAAGAAACGGGGGAGGATTATCATTTTTGCAATGGCTGCTCGACCCATCATTGTGAGTGGTAGTTTCGACCAGAATTTCATGGAATTACGAAGTCCATTCATTGCTATTTCGGTGTTGTGGTCGTGTGTGAGTTCCGGAGTGTGATGGATGTTGATTCCTAGGTATCGGAATGCCTCAGGCTGCCATTTTATCCCCACTCCTGGTAAGTTGGTTTCTGCCTGGCCTCTGAGTCAGGCCAGCGGGATTGCACAGGATTTCGATCTGCTAAACTTGATCCCAGATTATAGTGCGTAGTTGTCGAGAACGTCTAGTATGACTTGTGCGTTTATTTGTGGGTCTTTCATATACAAGAGTACATCGTCCGCGTATAGGGATATTATGGAGTGTTGGTGGCCCAGTTTGATGCCTGCATCAAAGAACTGTTTTCTAAAGTAGATAGCGATTGGTTCCAAGCTTAAGATGTATGACATCGGTGATGACGGGCATCCTTGCCTGGTTCCTCGCTGTATCTCCCAAGGTTTTGAGATCATTCCTCCAGTCTTCACTCTCGCCATCAGCGAGTTGTAGAGTACCTTGATCCATCTCACAAAGCCTTCGCCAAATCCAAACTCTCTCAGCACCTCAACCAGCCATTCCCAGAATATGGAATCGAAGGCCTTGATGGCGTCGAGTGAAAACACCGCAAGATCTTCGTCTCTCGTGTAGGTTTCCGCCATGGTGTGTTGAAGTCTTCTCAGGTTAGCCGTGGTATTGCGTCCCGGGACGAAGCCGTTTTGGTCGTCATGGATTAAGGTTCCCACCACCTTTGTGAGTGTATTAGCTAGAATAGTGGTCAGGATCTTGCTATCATAATTTTGAATTGCTATTGGGCGATACGAGTCACAATCCGTGGGTGGTTTGTTGGGCTTGAGTAGGGGAACTCTGATTGTCTCCTTCATGGTGTTGGGGAGTATCCCATTCTCGTATGCCTCCATGAAGACCTCGTGCAGTATTGGGGTGATGGTGGCTTCGTAAGCTTTGTAGAATTCGGGTGGAAGGCCGTCGCTGCCGGGAGTCTTGCAAGTGGCCAGAGACCTGATAGCCTCCGTAACATCTTCTGTGGTGATCTCCACTTCTAATGCCTCTCTCTGTTCCTCAGACAGTTTCGGGATCCCAATCTCATCTAGGGTGGCCTTGATTTCTTCCCTGGGTATTTGCTTGTCGTGGGAGTATAGTCTGGAGTAAAACTCAGCGAAAGCGTTGTTGATATCCTGTTGGGACTTGTATGTTGTCCCGCTTTCGTCTATGATCTCTGTTGGAAAGTGTCTTGGCTGTTCGCGTTTGCACAACCAGGCTAGTAGTCTGCCTGGTTTATCGGCTTCTTTGTGGGCCTTGGCGGTCTTCGTTGTGAAGTCAAATTTGGCTAGCCTGTCCCAGGCTGTGCGGCATTCGTTGCGGATTTCTTGCAGAGTCGCTTCTAATTCCGGGGAGCCGTCAGAGCAGGTCTCAAGGTGCGATATTTCGGCTTCTCGTTCCTCTAGTGCCGCCATCAGGTGCTTCCGGATGCCACCAGCCCCCGATATCACCTCTCCTCGTGTCACTACCTTCATAGCTTCCCACAGCGTACTCCAGCTTGATACGGATCCCTTGTTGTTATCTATGTAGTCCTCGAGTTTGGCACCTAGGGCTTCCCTGAATTCATGATCAGTGAGAGCTGCGGTGGGCATTCTCCATGTTGGGATTGGTGGTCTGGGTCCCCTTAATTTCCATTGCATGATTAAAGGCGAGTGATCAGAGATAGATCTGCCTAGGTATGCTGTTGTGTCTACCATTGAGGTTTGCTCTTTGTTGATAAACAAATAGTCAATCCTTGTGTGGATCTTATGTGGGGCCGAGTAGTATGAGTAACTTCTCTCGGTGGGGTGTTGTTCTCTCCAAATGTCTATCAGGTTGAGGTGTTCCAGCATATCGTTAAGTGCTTGGGTGGCAGCGTTGTGTGGTTGGTAAGGGGGTGCAGATCTGTCTATGGGCCTCATTACGACCCAGGCGGATTTCGCGGTGCTAAATGCACCGCGAAGCACGGCGGAAAGCCGTCGATAGCGCCATGGGGGTTGGCGGATTTACCGCCCCATTCCGACCTTGGCGGAGCGGTAAATCCCCAATCCCCATTCTGCCCTTCCCCATTCCCATTCTTGCCCCATAGGGTATAATGGGAGTGGGGAAGGAGTTAATTACGCCACCGTAGAATACGGTGGCGTAATTAACGACAAGGTCCCTTACCGCCATGGATTTTTCCGCTTGCAAAAAGCAGGCGGAAAAATCTGCATGGCGGTAAGGAATCTCGTAATCTGGCGGAGAGGTACGCCATGCATTACGCTGGCGTAATACCCTCTCCGCCAGGGTCGTAATGAGGCCCTATGTTTCCGTTTCTGACGCAGTTGAAGTCACCACCCCATATGAAGGTATCTTCCCTGTGGTGTGCCATTTTGGCGCATAGTGCTTTAAGATGCGAGGGAATTCCGTGTTGGGGAAAGTAGGAGTTCACTATGCAGACCGCAGTATGCTCGATGGTTCCCCAAATTATTAGGTACCTGCCTTCTCTGTCAGCCTCCGAACTCAATAGTTGGAATGGTACGTTCGGGTTCACCCACGTGAAGACTCCTCGAGCATAGCTAGAGTAGGGTGCCCCTTTCGCGGTGCCTCCCCACCGTTCTGCCAACTTGGCTGAGGACTCCTTTCGACAAGTGGGTCTCTTGAAGCATTGCGATCGAGATCTTCTTTCTGCGGAGATAGGATTGAATCCGATTCCTTCTCAAGTACAAGCCCATCCCTCGTACATTCCACGTTATCACTTTCAGTTGTGTTGCCATTGGGATGGAGTGGTGTATCCTTTGTGTCTGCCCATTCTGTTATTTCTCAGCAGTCTTTGATTTTCCCCGGTGGTTCCCAATTCTTGGTTCTTAGTTCTGGTCTTGTTTAGGGTCTGTTTTAGCCCTGCCCTCTGCTTTGCTGATTGTGGTGGTGTGAAGACTGTGCAACTAGTGGAACATTTAACAAAACTGGAACTGGTGCGCCCAGTGACTGCGTTTTTCTCGTGGTGCTCAGGCGCTCTCGCACCGTCAGGACCCATCCTGGTATCGCGCTCGAGCTTGGTCGGTCAGGCAACTGGCCTGTCCTGGTCTATTCGTGGAGGTTAAGTCATGTGCCTGGTGCGAGGCCAAGCGAGAGCCGCATCTGTTTAGGTAACTGTATTGTAAGTTACCTCCTTGGTTGCAGATTGCTCATTTTTGTATTGGGGTTGCGGTGTTGGTGTGAGGCCAAGCAAGGGCCGCGTCTATCCAGCTAACTGTATTGTAAGTTACTTCCGTGGTTGCAGGTTGTGCATGTCTATGGTGAGGTTACAGTTCAACAAGTATTCGCTTCTCGTGTGTCTCGTGCCGTAGTTTTACTCTCTTGTCTCAGGGGTGGGGGTCTCCACCCCCTGCAAGGTTGTTATCTTCCATCCACATATTGGCAGCTGCTGGAGACTCTAGGAAGATCGCTCGTCCATTGAAGATGACCTTTAATCTTGATGGGTAAAGCAGCATGTATTTCAGGTTTAACTGCCGGAGCCTGGCCTTAATCGGCACAAATGAGTTCCTGTCTCTTTGTACCTTTGGGGTATAATCCGGATAAATGGTTATCTTAGAGTTGCCGCGTTCTATGGGGCCCCCCTCTCTGGAGTACCTCAGGATGGTTTCTCTGTCCTGGAAATTAAGTATTTTGGCAATCATGGGGCGAGGATGTGAGCCCGGGAGGGGTTTCTTTTGGGTTTCTTTTGGAGGGACCTATGCGCTCTTTCTACTGCGAATCCTTGTGTGAGTTTTTCGGCACAGTATAATCGTAGTGCAGCAGTGATTTGGAAGGTTTATAGTTCGGCTCTTGGTTTTAGCCTGGTAGGAGGGTTTGGTGTCTGGTGAGTGTGTTAGGCTCAGGTTATTGCAGTCCTGTAGCAGAATGCAAGCCAGTCGTGGCCTGCAACTCCTGCAGCGCTTAATCTAGATGCGCCAAATGTCTCGAGTGTTCCTCCAGCGCCGTAACTTGATGTGGGGAATGCCCTCAGCAGAGGGACTGGTGCTTCCCTCAACCCTGCGGGACCAGTATCCACCTTTCTCGTGGTCGGGTTTGGGGAGAGCGCCCTGGGTATGCAAATGTGTGCTTCTGGGCACGGAGTCAGGAGATGACTGCTTGTGCCCCAGTTTTGATTTGTTCTCCCCCCAGGCCTCCTCACCTCTGGATCTCCGATTGTCTTCACCTTCTGGGGCTTGCCAGTGTATCGGTCGGGTGGGGGGCAGGGCGCCTTTGTTTCCCGGCACAGCGTCTCCTTTACATCAACCTCAGTTGCAGATACGTTCTTTTCTTCGTTTCGGTATGCGCACTTGCTCACCTCCGTTATGGCTGGGCAGATATGGGGCCGGCTTCGCCCAGCTTTTCCAGGCTGTGTCTTTGATGTAGCCGAGCGTGGTGGGGTCAGGGTTCCCCCTACTCCCGGAGGTAGCTCCCGGCTGCAGCCTGCGTCGCTGTGTGGGCTGTCAGGGCTGCAGGGACTCTGCGCTCGTTATTAGCGCTGTTGAGAGTGAGGTGCCCTCAGCAACCGCCTTCTTCTTCCTGGGGCGCACGCTGCGGTGTGGGTGGCCGGACCCGGGCACCCAGCCAGTGCTATTGTCGCGCGCTGGCCGCCATCTTGGGTGCAGGCAGGGGCATGGGGGGAGGGTCGATGCGGACAGCTTTTCGCACGTTCCCCGCTCCGATTCTTCTGTAAATCTGTTGTCTCGTGCTGGGATTCGGTCTCCCCACCTTTGTAGTTGTTTTCCCCGCCAGAGGAACGTCAGCATACAACCAAAAAAGGATCAAAATGTGGCGTCTCGGCCGGAGCTCGGCACCTCAGCCTCTTTCCACCATGAGCTCCAGGCCACGCCCCCCCTGACCTTACTTGTCTAAGTAAAATCTATGGCCCTTGTCACTTGTTCTCCAAAGGTCTGCATCTGTTGTCTCCATCACACAGACCTCTTGGCCTAACTAATAGCTTGTAACAAAATTGGGAAGACCCTATTTTTTGTGCATGGGGGAGAACTTTCGGAGGGTCAGGAAACATGTGTCTAAAACAGAACAGAAGGTAATTACCCCGTTTTCTTAAACTCAATTTCTGAAGAGATCAGGGACTTGCAAAAGGTTCCCGATCTTCTATGATTGGGAAAGAAATGATTAAATTACATATCCAAAACCAAGAGAGTGATAAAAAATATATTGTCAATTTATTTTAAACTTATTTAAAGACACAATCTAAAAAAGACCATTTATGGTATCTCAAAGAAAAAAATTCACATGATAGGAAATACAGAACAAAACAGATTCAATACGTAAACAACAAGTGGGGTTAGTACGTGTTTTTAAGTGCACTATTTATTGCACAATCACATAGAGGGTAATAGCAGAGATGTATGATTTATCAGACTCTGTCAATGAGGCTTTTGGATGTTTCCAGCCTGTGTGATGGTCGACATATGTTTCGTCATATTGCGTTAGATAAGGCAATGGGCTTCTTTACGAGGTTGGAAGTAGCTTTGCCGGTTTTACCGGCAAGGCTACCTCCAGACTCGCATTCAGGTCCGGCACCCGCAAATGGGCAATTACTGGGCTATTCCGGCCCAGCCGGACCCGGTAATTACCCTTTCGTGGGTGCCAGGCCCTGTACAGCCCCATTCCCATTGAGCCCAAAAGGGCTCAATGGGAATGGGGAGGGTGGTACCTCTGCTACCTTTATGTTCTGAACGCGGGTGCCGGTACGGCCACCAGGTCAGACAAGTACACCCACGAGGAGAACTCCTAGTATGGCGGTACGGTAGCAACTGTGCCGGTAGCGATACCGGCGCTGTTGTTGTCTTACCGCCATACTTGTAATGAGGCCCAATTTCTCCAATGTCTGTCTTTGCTGGTATAGCTGTCTTCAGGACAAAGAACGTTGGTTTAGTGGTGTTATATTAACAATACCCTTTTCTTACGTAAATATTGGATTTTTCCGAACCCACTCTAAAAAAAACACATAAAAGAAACCTAATTAGATAATCTGAAATTCTTTTTAAAAGGAGCAACTCTGGTTGGGTAGATAAAAGAAAACAATGACCGATGGTGAACACTAACCTTAATAATTGTCGGAAAGCGAGTTGGAAAAAAGGAAACACCCCTTGTGGTAATCAAGAAGTTCAGCAAGGAATATAATGTCCTTGGTTCAATTCATCAAGTCGTTTCCATGGCGTTTGGATTATGCCTATAGGATTGGGTCAATGGACTGGCAGTAATTTTATGGCAGATATTACTCACTTGTATATATAACTTATATCTCCGTGATGATGCTCTCTTGAACATCCGTGAAGACCTGCTCTCCAACCTTGATTCCAACACCCCCTGTGTCCTCATCTTACTTGATCTCTCTTCTGCCTTTGACACGGTCAGCCATGCCATCCTGCTCAACCGTCTCTGTGATAACCTGGGTATCACCGATAAGGCCCTGGCTTGGCTGACTTCTTTCCTCTCTGACCGACCCTCCCAGGTCCAACTTGGGTCCTTCCTCTCCTCTATTTCTATCTCTACCTGTGGTGTTCCCAAGGCGTCTAACCTATCTCCCTGGCTGTTCAACCAATACCTGCCACCTCTTGCCCACTGCATTGCCGCTCTCTGCCCCAACTTTCAGTGCTATGTGTATGACACTCAGCTCATTTTCAGGCTCCCTTCAGCCACCTCTTCTCCTTCTCTCATCTCTGACTGTCTGTCTGCTATCCAGGAGTGGTGTGCCGCCAATGATCTCTGCCTTAATGCCAGTAAGACTGATATTCTCCTCATTGGCTCCTCCGCTCCCTCCTTTCCTGTCACTCTCTGGCAGGCCTCTCTTGGCCATCTTCCTGCTCCCACCTGTGAGGCTAAATACCTCTGGGTCATATTCGACTCCACACTCTTCTTCTCTGCTTACATCTCTGACGTCTCTAAGAAGTCACACTAGCAGCTGCATCTCCTCTGAGGTATTCTTCCTTTCCTCTGTTTCCCCCAGAAGCTCACTGTCTCCAGAGCTCTGGTTCTCTCTAGGCTGGACTACTGCAACAGCTTTTTTCTAAATCGGCCTGCCTCCACTCTCCGCCCTCAGCAACTCATCCAGAACAGGACTGTGAAACTTGTCCTTGGCCTCAAGCTCAGGGATCGTATCTCTCCAGGACTGAAATCTCTGCACTGGCTCCCAGTGTCTGCCAGGATTAAGTTCAAAACCCTCTGCATTGTCCAGAAGGCCTTCTGGGGGCTGGGGCCTCAATACCTTCAACTCTCTCTTCCTAAATATCTTGCTTCTCGAGCTCTTTGCTCATCCGCCTCCAACTTCCTCAGGGTCAGTCACTTCTCCAAGCAACGAGTTGGTGGTAGATCTCTTTCTTCAGCTGGGGCCTCCCTCTGGAACAGCCTCCCTGCCTCTCTGAAAATTGAGGAGAACCATCTCCGGTTCCGGAAGCACCTCAAGACCTTCCTCTTTGCTTCTGCTTTCTCTCCTCCTCTCCCCTGCTGAACTTCTGGCTGAAACTAAAACTGCACTGCTCACCTGGCTACCCGCTGTCCTCGGTCCCAGGTGCCCTCCCCACCAGTTGCACACCTACACTGCCCCCCTGGCAACCCTTGCACTCTGGGGCTGCTTCTGTATCCCTACAGCCCCCTACCAGCACTTGACACCTGATGTCTGTACTTACCCTTGCACCTGCCACCAGTTGGCCACACTTCTTATTTATTGTTCGTATTTATTGTTTTTATTTATTTACTGTTTATCGTATGTACTGAACTTCCCCTCCCACTCCCCCGTCGCACTTTTCCCCTTCCCCCCATCCCCTGGACTTGCGCGATCTCAATGTCACCTGGCCTTGTAAGATCATTGTCTCTGACTTCCCTCTGTTCCCCTCCCTTGCCTCGTCGTGACTTGAAACACTTGTGTATTGGCACATTATAAAAGCATATCATATCCTCTCCACATTGCATACATATAGGCAGTCATGGAGTTGGATCGCAAGTTTGGAACAACCACTTTGGGTACACCAACCATCATGAATATCCCTATCAGTGCCCTTACTACCACAGTGAAAGTAATGATCCTGAGTGGCAGGACTAGCAGTGGTAGGTTTGCCAGATTCAACCCACTCAGATGGTAATTGCACTACTGGCAGTGGTAGTAGGGGACTTTCAGACTGCTCACGGAATTTACCATACAACTTGCTGGGCCATTCAATCTGTCAATGTACTTTGCTGTTTTTTGTATCATATGGTGCAACACATGGGGTGCCTTGTGCACAAACGACATTAGGATGGCATCTGGCTCAGGGGCACAGAAGCCTCTAGTGGTCACCTGGAATAGGGCCCTCAGTCTCTCATTAAAGGGGTTAGACTTCCCAGAATACTTAGAAATGCCCATGATATCACCTTCAGACCGAACCAAGGCTGCATAGGCCCTCAAGAGTGGGGCACACTCTTTGCTTCATGGGGTACTCCACCTGATTATATTTTCACTCTGCAAGCAGCTCTTGGAAGAACTTGGATAGATCCTTCAGGCTAGATACTGAGGTCCCTTTTATAGGCACAGGTTCATGTCTAGCAGGAATAGATCTGTCTGCGAACACACACTGGTGAGTTACATGTACACCCTGTGTCATGTCCAGGCCCTCTACCAGCCTCTCTCCAACAGTAACATAATCGTCACCAGGTTGTTTCTTCCTTGTTGTGAATGGTTCATCAGAGTGGCTGATAACCCCATGGTTGCAGGAGGAAACATGCCAACTTTATCAGATTGTTTCCTATTAGGAATCCTGCTGATAGATCATCATTTCAATCTCTTTTCAACAGCTGAATTCAGTTATCTCTCTGCACAGTGATAAACACACATACGGTCTCACTTGAAAAACCCCACACAACCTTAGTGGGTACATCTTAGCGGGTACACAAGGGCCTGCTAGTAGATCGTTGGATCTCAAGATGGTACAATGGTTCTATTGGCCACTCTGTTGCGTAATGTGGTCAATAGTAGGCAATTTATACGGTAGTTCTCCAATAACAGGTGAATATTAAAGGATCACTTGGTCACTACACAAAACTACCCAGAAAGACATAACCACCTTAGAAGGGAAGTATGTGGTATGCTGCTGAGCGTGGAAGGCTAGACTGGCTGTCTGAAGATCTAACATCTTACTCTTTCATTGAGGGCCTTTCTTATTTTGTGAAAGGTCCCCACAGCCGCAGTATTCTTCTGTATTGTGGTTGGCAGTGGCATTACCGCCTCCTAAGAACTGAGGTTTGTTCTCTTGCCTCGGCACAACCACTTGCGAATTACTGTATATTTTGTGCTGCTGCTGTTAATGCTGCCCCCCTGCATCTGGAGATATCCGACCTCTTTCTGGTTTCGTATGTGAGTGACACACTTGTCTGCATACACTGATAATAGCTTTGGGTCAGTTACTCTAATTAAATGGTCAGCCATGAGTGCTGATTAGAGTGTGGACAAGTATACATACCTCTCAACTCACACGCTTTTGGCAGGTGTCACCCGCTACTTAGGCAGCTCTCTCACCTGCCAAGCTCCCTACACGCTTATAGGAATCAATGGGCTTTCACCCACCAGATACAAATTCGGATGTTTTCACCCGCCCAAGGGCCAGGAAAGGTTGAGTGCTATGCATACTTGTGAACACTATACAAGGCAAGTGGGGGAACAGAATGTTTGTAACCCAGCAGTACGATCTGTCTTCTGCCAGACAGAACAACGTATTCTCTACTGAGCAAGAACTGGGATACCATCACACCCTTTGCGCATGTTCAACAGCACTTCCAGTAGACACAAGAAGTGCATTACCAGGCATGAGGATTTCTGCCCTTTCCAAGAACAAACTATAAATACAGACGTTAAGGCTTTCAAAGTAACCTGGGCAGCAAAAGGAGCTAGGGTGAACAGCTGCACCAATTTGCTGCGGCAGATGTCTTTGTCTGATTAAATGTTTACCGTAACATTGGAGCAGAAATGTGAGCAATTTGAGTAATGTATGGATTAGCTTGTCCGTGTCATTTAGTATGAATGCTGTGAAAAAGTATCTTTTTAGTGATTCAAACACTAGGAAAACACTGGTTTTGCAATTAGATCGTGTGTTGTTAGAAGTATACACAAACTTGATGAACAGCATGCATGCAAGTCAGAAAATCTTTTGGAATGTGATTTCGCTTATTTGACAGTTCGATTGCCATCAACACAATATCAGCCTGCAGTATTAATGTAATAGAAGAAATGTATACCATTAGTTTCTACTGTGTGGTAGCGAAAGCATTGTCTATAGTGCAAGCATAAGAAGCTGCGCGCGCAACACGCATTGCGCATGCTCAGAAGCTGAAAGGCCTGCCTCGGCGGTTGCGAATTCCTGGAGGCAAGGAGAGCTGGAGATGGGCGGCAGCGGCAGGATTCAAATGCACATGCCACATCGCGGTGCGTGGAGAGGCTCTGTATACACGGCCCCCATTGGCGACGTCTGCCAACACCTGGCACAGCACAAGAGAGACACCCCTGGCTCTCGGTGAAATTCATTCCCGGCAGAGGGGAGCGCGAGGACACATGGAAAAGGTGAGCGAGGACAGGAGAGGGAAGTGGAGGGAAACGGAGCCAGATCATGATTGGAAGCTCTCTGAGGGTTGCAAAGGGAGAGCAAGAGAAAGCATGTTGGAGATGTGGGGAGAGAGAGAGACATAAAGACACGAAAGTGCAGGGAGAATGGCCGAGGGGCACACACAAGCTGGAAGGTGAGAAGAATGGAAGCCTTTAGGGACATAAAGAGATAGGCGGGAAAGGGAATAATGTACAAGAGACATAGCATGTGCTGAGATAGAGTAGTGGCAGATGGTGGAAAGGAAGGAGTAGATAGGAGAGAAAGGAGAAAAGGATAAGAAGGGGAGAGGCAGTAAATGATTAGTTGAGTGGCGATAAAACGTTAGAACTTAGAAGAGGTGGGGTGAAAGGGAAATCTGTGATTTGAGCAGTGCTTTAAGTGGGGTAAGAAATTGAGGGGGGCCCTCGTTTGGGGGCGTGGCTTTCATTGTGGGCGTGGCCTAAACGTGCACAAATCATAGTAAGGTGCGCAAACAAATATATAAATGTATGTGAGCATTTATATGTTTGTATGCGTACTACTGTGGTGTGTGTACTTTTCGAGCCATATTTTATAAACATAGCAATGTTACATATTTCTATGTTTATAAAAGGTGGCTTGAAAAGTGCACAAACCATAGTAGTTACGCACACTTGTGTGCTTACCTTACTATGGTTGTTGTGTACTTTTCAAGCCACCTTTTATAAGCATAGATATTTGTAACATGTTTCTATGTTTCTAAAAGATGGCTTGACACGTAAACAATTCAAGGCATCTTTTATAAAGCGTTGATGACGGGCAAAACAAACCGCAAGGTGGCTTTGTCCGTCGACAAAGCTTTATAAAAGATGCCTTGAATTGTGCACGTTTCAAGCCGTCTTTTATAAACATAGAAATATTTCTACCTTTATAAAAGATGGCTTGAAACGTACACAGTTCAAGGCATCTTTTATAAAGCTTTGCCGACGGAGAAAGGCACCTCGGGCTCTGATCTATCTGCTCAGAGCACATAGATCACTGAGCCCGAGGCGTCTTTCACCCTCTGCGAACCCGCGGGCTCAGTGATTTAATCTGCATATTAGATCACGGAGCCTGCGGGTTTCAGTGACCTGGGGAGGGAAAACAAAGGGACAGTAACTTCCTCTGATGACCCTGATGAGGGGTCATCAGAGGGAGTTACACTAACTGACCGAAGTGCCGCCAGCCTCAGCGTAGCTGTGGCTGGCTGGCACTTCTGTCAGCTTGGCCAACATAATGACGGGCGCATCTCCCGTCGCGGCGGGATAATGCATCCCGCCAATGTTGTGTGGGACGGGGGGCCCCGGCTGGGCCCCGGCTCAGCCCCACTTTCTGGAGACTGCCGGGGCCCGGCCCCGGCTGGCCCCAGCCCACTTAAAGCACTGGATTTGAGGAAGAAAATGAAACGGCAGAAGGGTTGATATAACCATCGCTAGGCAGATGTTGAAACCTGCAGCACATGCAGTCACAGCAAGATTGATGAGCGGGCAATGTTCCTGCTGCAGAGCTCTATGTTTTTATATTTAGGCAGTATGATCCCGTCTAAATAAGATAGTTCAGTAGGTTAATGCGTCTGCGTTCGAGGTATGTGTACACCGAGTAAGTTTATTCAGTAAGTACAATTGCGTTAAGATAGGTCTATGGCAACTGTGAATGCTACATAGCTTGTGTGTAACCTGCAAATCACATGTTCCAATAACAGAACAATTCATCTGATTAATGGACTTGGTATTGAAATTGTTGATCAAAGCAGCAATGCAAAGAGCTAGGTGTATCTTGAAGGTTACAACTGTGTAGTGTGGGCTTGCACTGTTTATGGCAATGCAAAGCCATGGAATGCTGGTCAGGTTGGAACCTTGTATTCCCTCAGGATTCTACTGATTACAGTTGGGGATTCAGGATGGGATATATGACTGGAAGGTTGCCTCGATGCTCTCCCCATCCCTCTAGCCTGTTACCCTGAAACTACAATACAGTGCTCTTACCTTTGTAACTGCTGTCTCCTGTGTGCTCTCTGCGTCCTGTCTACAATTCTTGGTTCAGACACTACAAGCAGCCTGAACGTTATAATATGCATTATGCAGTGTGTGTGTGCCAGGTGCAGGTAAAAAAAACATGCTCCAGTATGAAAACAAAAGGAATACATGTATTTGCTGCATGCATCTGAGTGTAAGCTTGTCTATACATAAATATGATTGTTGGATACTATGACAAGCTTTTGTACTTTCTGCAAAGTTCTCCACACTGACTGCAGACCATGTGTTACAGTACTGCTATACCACATGTATTATTGAGCCAGATTCAAAGATTATAAATATGTTGCATGGCACAGGCTCAGTTTCCGAAAACATAACTCAATGAGTTGAGCAGTTACTGCTACCTATGTTTAACCCTTTAACTACTGAGGGTTTTCCCTCCCAGTTCGGAACCCTTTTTGGACATTTCGGTATGTCGGTATTCAATCCCTTGCAACATTTTTGTTACAAGGGATAGCCCAGACAAATGTGCACCCTTTTCTTCTCACATGTAGGTGGTCATACCGCCACCAATGATTTGTGGTTTGCTGTAGGGGGGTGTGAGAATGTAACAAAAAAGTGACCACGTTTTGTGTTTTTTCAGAAAATGGCAATAAAATGATGCACAAAGACGCCTCTGTTTTTTTCTGGTAAGAGCGAGGAACAAATAGTTTGCAGTTCTGAATTTGCCATTTTCCAAGCTTTCAACAACAGGTTGAGTGGAAACAAAAAAACATATTTTTATAAAGTTACCAATAGTTTTTGAGAGGTAGGTGATTTTTCAATTTTTTTTTTTAATAGGACATGCTTGGACGGAATGGAAGAGGAGGGTAGGAAAGCTCAATGGGAACACATAAAGGCATACATTTCTTTTTTTTTTTAATAAACTTTATTTATCATTGCACACAGGTAATGCACATACATACATATAATCCACATTACATCATCACATTATACACAATTACTTTCCTTCTGAGTCTGAGTTTTCGAGTTCGGCCTTGTCTGCCAAGTATTGTTTGTACCTGGCCCATATATTTCTAGGCTTGGAGGAGGGCAGCACCGAGTCTATATATAATTCTTCTGTGTCATTTGTCCATACCATATCTCTGTCCCAGTCCGCCTAAGTTGGTGGATTTGCATTTTTCCACTTCATTAATATTGCTCTTTTGGCTATTAATAGGCTCAGGTTTAAAAGTTTTCGCCATGTCGGGTTCATTTCCCCCGCCGCACCCAGCAAGCATATCCGCGGTGACCATTCCATCGGCTGATCTGCCATTCCATCTAGAGCTTCACAAACCGCTGCCCAGTAGTCTCTCAGCTTTATACATGCCCAGAGCATATGATATGATATGATATTTTATTTGTATCGCGCTCGTACACAAGTGTTTCATATATATATATATATACATATATATATATATATATGATATATATTCGCATCTTCAGTGTTACATCTCGGGCAGGTTCCCGGTGTGGCAGGATATATTAGTTTGAGCTTTACAGGGGTATAATGTGTTCTATGTACTATTTTATAATGTATTAATTTGTATCTGGAGTTTCATGATATTTGTTTGGTCAATGCACAGATCTGGGACCACTCATGATCCTCTATCTGTTGCCCCAAATCCTATTCCCACTTGTGCCTGGCCGTGTGATTCCCAGCTGGGCGTGTCTGCACTATAACTTTATACAGTGCTGAGGCTGTAATTTTCTGTCTCCCCCCTGTAAACATATATCCAAGCCCCATGTTTATCGCCAGTTCATTTGGGAAGGTAGGACATGCATTTTGTATGGTGTTTTTTACACAAATATATTGTTGTTTATTTGTATTTCCCACTATATCCTTGATATCTTCCCATTGCACAAAGCGCTTTTCTGGGAATACCTGTCCCCATTGAGCAATGCCCCTGGCGCTCCAATGCATAGCCACCTCCCCATCTATACTGAAAGGTGTTTGGGGGTCACCCCAGAGCGGCATACTTGGGTGGTATAGCCTGTCTGTGCCAAATATGTCGGCTATTTTGGCCCATGCCGTGATCGTTACCTTCGTGGGATCTATGGTGTTATGGTGTTTGGGGGTTGGTCTAGTCATCTTGTGTAGTGCTGTGATTGCTTCCCGTTCTTTCAGGGTGGGAGGTGGGGTCCCTGGGTTGAGAAAGTGTGTGGTCCACTGAGCAGCATAGTGTGCATGTGCCGCCAGGTAGTATAATTCCAGGTCGGGTGCATTCAGCCCACCCCTCGGATACGTATCAGTTAATGTCTTCCAGCTTAGTCTAGGATGTCCTCCCCAAACTAGCGTGACGCAGGCACTGTTCATTTTAGCAAACAGAGCGCGACCTGGCCAGACCGGTATTGTACTGAACAGATAGAACAGTTTTGGTAGTATTATCATTTTGATTAGGGCTATTCTTCCCATCATTGAGATGAGTAGGGCGCACCAGCGCTTCATTTTTGTACATAAGGTGTCAGCCAATGTGCTGTAGTTTAGGGCACAGGATAGTTGAGCTGTTCTAGCAATGTATGCTCCTAGATACAGAATATGCATCGGGCTCCAGATGAGACCATGTACGTTTTGGGGTTCTATTGTATTTTCTGTGAGCGGGAATATCTCTGATTTGTTGGGGTTGAGACGTAGGCCAGAGTATTTACTGAACCTTTTGACTTCTGCCAGGACCTTACCTAATGTTCGATCTGGGTTCTTTAGATATAGTAAAATATCGTCTGCATATAGAGTAATAATTTGTAGTTTGCCCTCGAGCCATAGTCCATATGAACTATAGCGTCACCTAAGAATATCGGCCAGGGGTTCTATTACTAGGGCGAACAGTAAAGGCGACAATGGGCATCCCTGTCGGGTGCCCACGCGTAGCTCTAGTATATCTGTTAAGGTGCCATTGACTCCTAATCTTGGCGCAGGGACATGTATATAATATTTGTATCCATTTTATGAAATTTGGGCCAAACCAATAGTTTTGTAGTACCCCAAATAGGAAGGGCCAGGAGAGAGTGTCAAATGCTTTTGCCATGTCGAGGGATACCGCTATCCCTTGAGCTTCGGGGGGTATTTTGGCCAGAATTTTGTGGAATCTTCTAATATTCGTTGCTGTGGACTTGCCCATAATAAACCCTGCTTGGTCTTCATGTACCATATAGGGCATCAGTGGTGTTAGTCTGGTTGCTAATATTTTTGCGAAAATCTTCACGTCTGTATTTATTAATGACAGTGGCCTGTACGAGCCACATTCCTCCGGTGGTTTCCCTGGTTTAAGCAGTAGTGTGATCACTGCTTCCCTAGTAGTTTCGGGAAGTTCTCCCTAGTTTAAGGCTTCCATCCATACAGCATATAATCTGGGTGCTAACAGGTGACTGAATTCCTTATAGAATTCTGCCCCAAGGCCATCTGTGCCACGGGCTTTCCCGTTGGGAAGTGCTTTTATTGCCTCCACTATCTCTGACTCTGTGATCGGATTCTCTAATGAGTCCCTAGTGGCATCGGCTATGAGTGTCGTTGGTATTTGGGAGAGATAATGTTCTATCTCTTCATCAGTGGCGTTGCTCTGAGGGGAGTAAAGCTTTTTATAGAATGCATAGAATGTTTCTTTCACCTTACTGTGATCCATGAACACTGTGCCATCTGATATTTGTATGCATGGTATGGTTGTTGGACCTCTTTCTCCCCCCTTACTGTTCTGGCCAATAGCCTCCCTGGCGTTCACCCTCCCCATATCGGCGTGCAACGGTCGGCTTATCGAAGTATCGGATCTCATGTTCCGCTGCTTCTGTATATTCATCTAGTTAGTCTTTATTTTCAAGCTAAGCTGTGATGATGGGGTGTGTGCGTACTGGGATTGTAGGGAAGTTATTTGTGTCTCTAAACGCGCCAGTCTACCCCTGATATCCTTGAGGACTCTGCAGTCTGTGGATATTGAATTGCCTCTAATGCATACCTTAAATGCTTGCCACAATATTGCCTTACTGGAAACCGAGTCTTCATTAATGTCAAAGTACCTTGAATTTGCTGTACTATTGTATTTTTATAGACCAGGTCCAGCAGGGCTGCTGGTTTGAATCTCCATGGTGGTCTGTTCACCGTACTACCAGGAATTCGCAATGTTAGCTGTATCGGCGAATGATCTGAGTATGTTCTGGGGTGGATATGGGCACTAGTAACCCAAGTCAAAACTTTGTTGTCAACCAGCCATAAATCTATTCTAGAATGCATGTCATGCACTGTGGAGTAATATGTATATTCTCTCTTAGAAGGGTTTAATGTTCTCCATGCATCTTTTAGATTTAGATCTGACATATGTGTAAGTATTTTCTGTGCTGCCTTGGTCAGCGCCCTTGTTTGTGTTGACGTGCGATCTGAGTGTACGTCAAGGATGGCATTAAAATCCCCGCCACATATCAAATTGGCCCTAGGGTAGTTCGCCAGTTTTTCAAATGTTGTGGAATAGAAATCTGGGTCATCGATGTTTGGACAATATACATTAAGAAGGACTATCTCCCTGTCACAGAGGGTGCCATGGAGTAACACATACCTCCCCTCGGGGTCACATTCAGTATTCATGCAATTAAATGGCAGGGTTTTATGTATTAAAATCACCGCCCCTCTTGCCCGTTTGGAATATGTTGTGAAATATTGGTGTGTCCCCCAATTTGGCACCAGTTGCCCTCCTTGCTGGGGTCCTAGGTGTGTTTCCTTCAGAAAAATTATTTTAGGGCTTTGTCTATTAATATATGCTAGAATATTCCTCTTCTTGATTCTGGATCCCAAGCCTCGTACATTCCGGCTCAGTATTTTTATGTTGTCCGTGCCTGCTTTAGCCATTATCTATGAAGTAATTGTAAACATATGCATGCAAGTATATTTCTATATGCACTTAATAACCTTAGTGCTAAGTTCCTGCCTGCTTTTTGTTTTAATACCATTCGTTCCGTAACTAAACCCCAACAGTCCCAACCTGACCCCTCCCGCCTCCCTCACAGTTCCCCAAACTTCAACTGTGCCTTTTGAGTCCCAACCCTCTCCTCCCATCAACTTCACGTGCACCTGCTACAGGGGGATCTGTGTTGTTTCCCTGTGCCCATGCCATCATTGGCCATTTATAGTATATCCGGTTCTTCGTTGTTGCTCTCACACATATTGACACATGTGGGGTAGCGCTCATCGACGTGATTTGTAGAATAAGTCATGATCACCCCCAATGTGGGCCGCCCTAAGGGGGCCCTTGCTTTTGCAAGTCCATATTATTTTGTGAACGTGCTTGCTATTATGACTTCAGGGATTCAAGAATTCCCCTCAGTTCTAGGCTGTCCGGTCGGAGCGGGGATGTGTGTTTCAACAAAGTTCGCCGCCTCCTCTGGGAATGTGAAAAAATATATTTTGTTCTGATATTGAATTTTAAGTCTTGCCGGGTACAGCATAGCGTATTGCACTTGTCGTTCTCGTAGTAATTTCTTGACCCCTGTGAAGAGTTTCCTTTCTTGTAACGCTCACCTGATTCTCGCAGAGGCGCCGGTCTTGACTGGGCGACTACCGTATCTTCAAAGGTGATGTGTAGCACCCGGTTGGCTCTTTGGGCTGGCCCTCTGTGCACTGTATGCCTGACTTCAAGAGTAAGATGTCTGCAGACAGAAAATATGGGATTAATGAACTGGGGTTATTGGGGTGTCCCTATCTCTTCCCTTTTTTGCTCTCCTGTAGACCCCCAAAGGTTAACGCTCTCACCTTAGGTAAGTGAATGCCGAGCTCTCCATCTGCCTCGGGGCAGGGTGCTGTAACCAGTTTCTTCACTGGATCGGTAGCGCAGGCCTCTTGACTTCAGAGGACTGCTGTCCGTCGTTTACTGCACGAACGGTAAGTTTCGAGTAATTCTATTGTCTTTAAAGTCTTTAGCAATGATGTCTCTTGTTTTGCAGGTTCCGGCGATGGCGGATGACGGGCTGAAGTGAGTTGAAGATGGAGTCCGTATGATGAATAGAAGCGCCTGGAAGCACGTAAGTAAGCGCTTGTTGCCTGCTTCACGATGCGCTCTAACTGTCTTTTATTTTGCAGGTACGAGTTCGGAGCGGCTGCAGGGTGCCGGAATACCCACTGGGGTTGATGTGGAAAGGAGTAATGGCACGTGAGTATTAAAGTTCCCCAATGTCTTTAAACGCACCTTGTTTTGTCTTTCAGATGCAGGATGCAGCGCCGAAGGCCTCCGGAGCGTGCGAAGAGTCGGTAAGCTTTTGTCTTTCAGATGCCGGAATGCAGTGTGAAGACCTCCGGAGCGCACGAAGAGTAGGTAAGCCTTTGTCTTTCAGATGCCGGAATGCTAACCTGTTCTTTCTTGTCTTTATAGGTGTTGCTGAAGACTGGATTCAGGATGGTAAGCCTTTTTCCTTAGGCCCAGGATCCGATGCAGAAGACACGATGAGCGTTCTGCTGCAGAGGATGCAGAATAACGCAAAGCAAGATTCATCCACCGGGTGTGGTTTAAATAGCCTCCTGTAGTGCTTAGGTGTCTCCTTCCACAGCCACGCCTAGGTAAGAAAAGAGTTCCTGCTTTCCAGAAGAGTTCCAGTGTTCTGAATCTAGGGAGTGGCTCCTGCCCCACCCAACAGGAAAAGTAGTTCCAAACAGAAGAGGATCAGAGGCTCAGCTGGCAGGCAAGTAAGCAGCATGGTCTGCTGCAGGTAAGTCCACCCAAGCATTATGAGCCCGGCGCTTCCAGCGCTGGGACTGGGCATATTTATGAGCCTGGTGCCACTGGCGCCAGGACTGGGTCCAAAAGGTCCCAATTGGGACTGGTTGGCAATCGGAACCTGGGTTATGGATCTGCTTCCAAGGGAGTTGGGAAAACCCTGACCTTTTGGAAGCAGAGATCATGACATTTCTTGTTGCACTGCCAGAGTGAAGTCCGGGAAGATACGTATGGTATTGGCTTCCCATTTTAGCTCTAGTTTTTCTCTGGCAGTTTTCAAAATCAAGTCTCTGTCTCTGTAGTTTATCATGCGAGCTATGATAGGTCTATAGTATGCCCCAGGTTTTGGCTTTGGGGCGAGTGACCTATGTGCCTGTTCCACGATGAACATTGTCGACCATCCAGGATCTCCCAGAAGATTACGCGAGAGGTCTTCTACTGCCTTTTCCATTGACCCTTTCATCGCATCCTCCGGTACTCCGACTATGCAAATGTTATTCCGCCGTGACCTCGCCTTCAAATCTTCACATTTGGATTTCACCGTCCCTAGTTCCATTGCCATTGTGGACACCGTGTTCTTCAAGGCCTCAAGCGCATCTTCTGTGCCCGATATTCTCGTCTCTGCCATGCGCGACGTTGTTTTATCCAGTTGTGTTTTGATGGAAGCCACATTCGCTGTTATCCCGTCCAGTTTGTCGTTGAGGGTGGAGAAGCCCTGTTGCATGGATCGAAAGACCGCCTGAGGGTCCATCATCGGTGCTGAGGAGTCCTTCTGTTCCTGTGAGGGCATTTCCTCGTCCATTTCGTGTTCCGTATCCTTCTGTATTGCTGTTGTGTATTTTTCAATGGTTCCTCTTCCCTTCTTAGGGCCAAAGCTCTTGGGCATCGTTCTTTCTTAGAGTGGATGTATCCTGGGAGCTAACTCTACAATCCTCCTTTGTGCATTTTCTATACCTGGTGGGTGTGGAGTGGCACCGAAACTGACCTTGTGTAGGGTGTTTGGTCGCCTTTTGAGCTGATTCTGTTCATCCGCAAGTGTCCGTACTATCCGTGTTTTAACTCCGTTATTAGTAGTTCCTTCTGGTTGCCAGCCTCAAGCCTCTGTATGGGTCTTCTGTAATTACTGTAGCTACTTAGGGGCTGGTTCGTTGTCGACAAGGTGTGATCCTACTTTGGTCTTGTGCGGGAAGTGAGTACATCCAGTGCGTTTTGGAATGATGTTTGTCATGCCCCTTTTCCTCTTCAAACGGATTCCACACCTGCCCAGATGCAATGATGTTTGAGCTTATAGCCCGTGACGAGTGCCTCTGCACTTCCCTGTTCCCTGATTCATGCGGGGAGGACTGCCCCCCTGTGTCGCTCGCCACCTGAGAGCCAAGTGTTGTCTTTAGGATCTTCGATTGCCTGACTTAAGATTCTCTTTCCCTGCAGGGGTTTCTTAGTGTCCGTTCAGTTATTCCCTCTTGCATGCTTCGGGTGGCCTCGTGTGTGGCCCGGTACCCCTTCTTTCTGGAGATTGTGTGGTATAGGGAGGATTTTAGTTGGTGCCTGTGTGCTTCTTTTCAAATGAAGGCTGCATGACGCTTTGGAGTGGCAATGACCCTTTTCCGTGTGGTTTGCCGGTGTCAGTCCGTCGTGCGGTAGCAGGACTGGGCGGGTCCCGGCCCCATCCCTGTGGAAATGGTGAGCCGTGCCCAGGGAGTGGAGGAGCGTTTAAGTTGTCACCAGGCGGGGACAATATCTTACCACACTCCCCACCGGCTCATCAGTGTTCCGGACTTCGGGGGGCACCAGGCCCGCCCTAAAAGAGCAGCCAGAACCTCGTCTCCCCTCCCGTGGTCTCCAATTGTCTATAGGGCCCGCAGAGCAGTTGATGGGCCGTTCGCGGCTCGGGGGTGCAGCAGAGCGTGTGGTCTCCTCTCACCTCATCTGCACCTATTCCGGGCGGTCCCGGGTCCCGCTTCCTTCAAAATAATAGCAGCAGTATTTCTGGGGGGTCTGCAGGCGCTCAGCGGTATCCGGAGCGCCCGCGACTCACCTCCAGGCGCTGATGGGCCGCATATTCCTTTGCCGTCACTCACGCTGTTTTGGCGTCGGGCTCCTCCCTTTAGCCCTCGGTGTGTCTCCGGCCCTCGTTTCCCGCTGCGCGTGGGATCAGATTTGTGCTGTAGCTCAAATTTCCCTCAGCCTCTTGCCTCCAGACTTCGTGTGCCGAATCTGTGTCTGTTGCTGCACGTTCTTCGCAGATTTCGTGAAGAACCGGTTTCTAGGTGCGATTATACTGGCATTTCGGCCTTGGACACCACCGGAGCTCACACGAGAGCGGCCATGCTTTCTCGTGCGCAACCGTGCCCCAAAGGAATACATTTCTGAAAAGTATACAAAACTCCAGGCTCAGGAATGGGTCATTTGCTCAGGTCAGGCGACAACTATGTACCCTAAATTCCCATAATTGGGAAAAAAATTAGAAAAGTGACTGAAAAAAAGTATGTGCTGGACATGTTGTAAAGACGCCAGAGGGGGGTGGTCTGTACTTCGTTCTCTATATGGTAGAGGAGAGGCACAGAGGAACCCTGCCAAGATTCTCTATTATTGGTAACGTAGTCGAGCAATCAAGGCCTAACTTCTCAGGAGCTGATGGGCTGGTTCTTAAGTACAGTGTAGTCCCCAAGCACCCACAAAGGAATGTCCGCACACTGAGTTGGTTAAAACACAGTCTTTATGTAATCAATATCCAAAGTTATGTACAGTATCACGATAACTCACTTTGTACTCGGAAAATCGGCAATGGTAAATATATACAGTTCTAAAGTGGTAACACAAACCTTATTAGATCTCGTTAAAGTGCATACGGTCAGAATGACACACAGATCGAAATAAAGGAAACCAACAATAGAACGAGGAAGGAAAGCAAGATGGTTGGGCAATTGGCAGAATACTGGCCCGGTACCACTGGACACAGTTCTGTGTGGAGTTCCCCCCACCTGGGCCACCTGTAGAATAAAGATACAAGCCCAGTCCATATATTGTTCACACTAGATTTTCCAATAGTTCTGCAACCCCAAAGTACCTGGCGTTGTAGCGTTCCTTGTCGGGAGAATCGACAACCCTTCTTGAGTGCCCTCCCTTTAAGGCAGGAGTCACGGGTCGTCGAACATCCGACGGGGAACAGGTCGAGCTACGACGGTGAAGTCGCCGCGTTGTTCCTAGCGGTGCTCGTTGGCTGGGAAGCGCAAACGTCCTGCAAGGAAGAGGCGTGCGGGGCACCTCGGTGTCGATAGTTCTGGACCGCAAAGAGTTGAAGAACTGTGGGCCAGCAAGGGCGTCGAGTCGTCGGTGTCTCTGTGGTCTTTGGGTGGCAGGAAACCCACTGGTGGATGCTCCTTGGCGCGTCGACGGTCAGGCCTTCTCCAGCAGGATACAGCGGCGACGATGCGGACGAGAGCGTCCGTCGATCAATGACGTTCTTAGGCAATGGGAGCACGGCGGCTCCAGTCGGCGACGGCGGTCGTGGACAGTGGCGGACAACAGTCTGGGCGCTTCTCCTTGGAGTTCCACAGCAATCCCTGTATCGGGTCGGCAGCCTTTTCGAAGGTCTGTCTACCAGGGAGCTTAGGCAAAGATCAGCTGTGCACAATGGTCCCTCCTAGCTTGGGAAGAGGGCGCCTTACCATGTCCTCTCTCGGTCAGTTCTTGAAGCACAGCAGCTTTCAGATTGCAAAGGAGAGCAACAGCAATTCTTCTCGTCCAGCAGGGCTCAAGGTTAAGCTTCAGTTACTCCAGTTACTCGTCGTAGTGGACTTCAGCTTCCGAACACGATTCCTTGCAGTGTGAGGTCCCCAGATATACTGTTGATCTCCCCTTCATTCCGCTGGGTCACACTCAAGCATTCATTCACGACTATGGGCATTCAGGCAGGCAGGCAGGCAATCAGGCACACGGTGCATTCAGGCCAGTCACTTCTCTCCAGACACTCACAACAAGTTATGTGTATTGGGACAAGTACCGAGCCATTCAACACTCCAAGCTGCATTCATACCGGTTTTGGGCAGGGCTGTCTCAACCATTGGGTCAAACACCAGATACTAGACAGCCACAACATAGAATGCATATTCGTCACACATTCCATTCACCCAAGTCCCACCCGCAGGCATACCCACAACATATGGTAGTTGATAAGGCTCCAGCCAGTCTGGTCGGCACTTCCCCACATGACCATATAAGGAACTTCCTCCCAACAGCCGGTCAGGGGGAAGGGACAGAGTCAGGGCTTCCCGGGACTTCGGGAACATCAAGGCAACAGGCGATGGAAGACAAGAGGCCATGGGGGCCATTTTGTCTCCATCAGGAATCTACCGATTCCAATGTCAGGGCCTGGGCATCCCAAAATGGAGGACATTCAGGGCACCAGTCATTTCAGCACAGAGCTGCCACCAGCCCGTACCCTGCTCTGTGGGTCACACACGGTGCCCAAATGTCAGTCCAGAAAAAGTAGATACCCCTCAATAATGGAGGCAATGTATTTTGTTGGCCGAAGACCAACAGCTTCATGTGTTTGGTATTAGAAATACAGATCCATAAGCTTGACTGAAGTGCGGCCATTTTGATGTGGTTGAAATCGCCATTTTGTTTTTAACTTTCGCCTCTTGCCTTCTGTTGAAACTGCTTTGCTGAAAGCTTATTCTGCTTCACTATTACATTATTGTTCATGCATAGAGCAAGGCCACGAGATACTTGTTTGAAACATAACGCTGGTGACCCAGACAGCAATGCCCGGTCTCCTCCCTCACAAGTCCTTGGAAGTAAGCAACAAGGTATTTAATCATTACACAGGGGCAAGCTAGTCTCGCTCATGTGGTAGAAATGGTAGAAATGAACAATTAATGGCTTGAATTATGTTGTTCTTTGCGGCCCCCCTTCCCTGAGCCCTGGAGAGCGAGTTGACCCCTAGTACACGAATAGAAACTAGAAGATAGCGAGACCTGGAATGTGTCTCTCCCCTGCACGCAGCTTGCTTGCAAGAACAGGAGCAATGTGTTCTCTAAAACAAAGAATTGTGTCTGCAGGCTCGCGAAATTGCAGACTGTTGCTAAAATGAATGTCTGAAGGTGTCATACTCATCACATTTGTCAATCATCGAACCCAATTCAAAGGAAATACATTATGGGCGGTAATGAATATGTTACCGCTGATTGTGAGATGCCCATTTTGAATATATGTAACTGTTGTACAATGTTCGCTCTCTTGCGTCCCTCGGGGTCTGGAGACACACGTTGCGGGCGTGAGACCCAGTTGGCCAACTGAGACTATTTGCTTTGCAATAAACCCTAGCTTTTGGGAATACAACCTCCTGTCTGGCGTATCAGTTCTTGTGTGGTGATTCTGCCTTGTTTCCATACGCGAGGGTCCCGTAGGGGCCACATCAAAATGGCACCCGAATAGGCACTCTCCCCCACTTGTTCCATCGTTTACGTTGTAATATAAGGAAGGCGAATGAAACGGCGAGGACGAGACGGTCGAGCCGGGATCAAGAGGTGTTCGGGGTGCCCCTGTGAAAGTGTTGAGAGACTCCTTTCCAGATCTGTACACAGCTGATCCCTGATCGACGTGTCCGGCCAGGGAACAAGGAGGCAAGGGTCCCGAAACGAGGCAGAGTGAGCCAAGATACACAGACACAACGTTTATTGGTTGCCTCAGTATACGGACGATTTGCGTCTTGAAAAGGCGAATTGATTGATCAGGTGAGTCGTGCCCCGATTTGAAGTAACCCTGATATTGGTTGAGAGTTGATTTTCCAAAATCAAACGCCCAGCGTAAGGTTGATTAGCCATGGGTAATTTTAAAACATGCCTGGGGTATTGTCCACCTTAGTGGGATTTTTCCACTGCGGTAGACAATCTTTGGAAACTGGCCAGGTCGCGCCACCCGTGGGGTCGCCGGCGTATGAGATGTATGTGAAGTATGGTGTGGGGGTGATAATTTTTTGTGAAATTTGGCATAGGCAAACCAGAAAAGAGGAGGATTTACAATGGCCGAATCACGGGAGTTTTGAGATTTTGAGGATAGATTAAAAATGCTGTTGAAAAAAAAACACGTCCTGCGGCATTTGATGTCCTTAGAGACTGGAGGAAGGAAGCTATGCTTCGCTGGAAAAGCAGAGAGAAAAATGCGCGCAGGCATAAATCGAAAACAGAAAGAGTGAAAGAAAGGCAGGAGGAGGAGTGGGATGAGAATTTGAGAAAAACAGACAGATGTCGTCAGTTGAGTATAGACAAGAAATATCCACAACAAGAGCTGCATTCATCAGATGAGTTAATAAGCAAAATATTAACTGAAACAAGGCGAGAGCGCCCAACAAAAGAGATTAAAAAGACTGCACCAGTGTCTATTGCACAGCCCCCTTCAGTAGCTCAGCCCCTCCCTATTGTTCAGATCCCAGCACAGCCACAGATCATACCACCAGCACCTCCCACTAGCCAGCCAGCCAGCAGCACTGCGGCCTGCATCTCCAGCGCTACAGCAGTCACTTCACGTTCCCATTGTCCCATCTGCACCTCTGGCCATTGAACTTGAACTCACTGAAAGAAGAGAAGATAATGCGAGGGCAGAGGGGACGGGACAAAGTGAGTGCACTAGAGTGACCCATAGTGCGATCAGCAGGGAGAGAAAACGGGAGTTGCAAGAACAGGCAGCGATGTATATAGATGGGAATGATGAAACATCAACGCTGGCTTCGATGTATGATTTCAGGAGGAGCAATGAAAGACAGGTATTGTTGGAATGCATGGGGGAATATTTAATAGGGAGATGGAAGCAGTTAATTGGGATGGTACCGCCGCAGCAGTTGTTGGATTTGAATGCTTTGGCACGATGTAGAGAGAGAGATGAAGAAATAAAGGAACATGTGGACAGGCTTTTTGAATTTAAGAATGAACTTGATGATGCATATGCTGAAATGTTTACCATGCCAGGGTATAGGAATAGAGATATAAGAAGGGATAGAAAGGAGGCAGTACCATATGTGCAGCAGCGTTTTCTTCTGCCGTCAAGACAGGCGAGTGAAAAACTAAAAATATGTATACGAGAGGCGTTAAGATGGATTACAGATCCTAGTATTCCCACAATGGAAATACATGAAATATTTGATGAATACCCCTTGCCAATGAAAAGAAAAGCACTGCAGACAATGGTTGAGTATTTACAGGACAAGGATATAGATGATAAGAAAGCTAGCCCCCCAGAATTGATGGCGATATACAAAAGAGCATTAGAACGTGGAACAGGAGAAACAGCCTTATCACTTGATTTGGGAATAGTACTGCATATGAGAGAGGGGGGGTGTCATGATCTCTGCTTCCAAAAGGTCAGGGTTTTCCCAACTCCCTTGGAAGCAGATCCATAACCCAGGTTCCGAGTGCCAACCAGTCCCAATTGGGACCTTTTGGACCCAGTCCTGGCGCCAGTGGCACCAGGCTCATAAATATGCCCAGTCCCAGCGCTGGAAGCGCCGGGCTCATAATGCTTGGGTGGACTTACCTTCAGCAGACCATGCTGCTTACTTGCCTGCCAGTTGAGCCTCTGATCCTCTTCTGTTTGGAACTACTTTTCCTGTTGGGTGGGGCTGGAGCCACTCCCTAGATTCAGAACACCGGAACTCTTCTGGAAGGCAGGAACTCTTTTCTTACCAGGAACTCTTTTCTTACTTAGGCGTGGCTGCGGAAGGAGACACTAAGCACTACAGGAGGCTATTTAAACCACACCCGGTGGATGAATCTTGCTTTGCGTTATTCTGCAACCTCTGCAGCAGAACGCTCATCGTGTCTTCTGCATCCGGTCCTGGGCCTAAGGAAAAAGGCTTACCATCCTGAATCCAGTCTTCAGCAACACCTATAAAGACAAGAAAGAACAGGTTAGCATTCCGGCATCTGAAAGGCAAAGGCTTACCATCCTGAATCCAGTCTTCAGCAACACCTATAAAGACAAGAAAGAACAGGTTAGCATTCCGGCATCTGAAAGGCAAAGGCTTACCTACTCTTCGTGCGCTCCGGAGGTCTTCACACTGCATTCCGGCATCTGAAAGACAAAACAAGGTGCGTTTAAAGACATTGGGGAACTTTAATACTCACGTGCCATTACTCCTTTCCACATCTAATCCAGTGGGTATTCCGGCACCCTGCAGCCGCTCCGAACTCGTACCTGCAAAATAAAAAGACAGTTAGAGCGCATAGTGAAGCAGGCAACAAGCGCTTACTTACGTGCTTCCAGGCGCTTCTATTCATCACACGGGCTCCATCTTCAACTCACTTCAGCCCGTCATCCGCCATCGCCGGAACCCTGCAAAACAAGAGACATCATTACTAAAGACTTTAAAGACATTTGAATGACTCGAAACTTACCGTTCGTGCAGTAAACGACGGACAGCAGTCCCCTGAAGTCAAGAGGCCTGCGCTACCTATCCAGTGAAGAAACTGGTTACAGCACCCTGCCCCGAGGCAGATGGAGAGCTCGGCATTCACTTACCTAAGGTGAGAGCGTTAACCTTTGGGGGTCTACAGGAGAGGAGAAGAGGAAAGAGATAGGGACACCCCAATAACCCCAGTTCATTAACCCCATATTTTCTATCTGCAGACATCTTACTCTGCACGTCAGGCATACAGTGCACAGAGGTCCAGCCCAAAGAGCCCAACCGGGTGCTACACATCACCTTTGAAGATACGGTAGTCGCCCAGTCAAGACCGGCGCCTCTGCGAGAATCAGGTGAGCGTTACAGGGGGGGAAAGTAAGTGCAGCATTTCCTATGAGAGAAGTCCCACCTACTTTTGTGCTGAAAGTAGAGATTCACGCAACAGGCAACCAACCAGCGCAGGTAACGGAAGCACATTATACAGCACAATATGTGCACGTACCCTTCTCCAGACAGGAGGTGAATAATATAAAACAGACGGTTCCTGATTTAAGGAAGAATCCGGCGGGATTCTATAAGGAAATAGAGTCCTATTTGAGATTGTCCATGTTCACTATGAATGATATAGACTTAATATTCCCAGTAGTTGTGCCAGCAGATATATGGAAGCAAATAAGGAAAGTAAATGATGAGTCGGCTTATGGTGCCACTTGGGAAGAGTTAGTAGCAGAGGATAAGAATAGACAAGCGGGAGAAAAACCGTTGCCAAAATGGCAGCGTTACCAGCACGGATCATACAAAAATTGAAGGAAATAGTTCCAGAAAAATGAATTGTATGGGACAAATTAACTGCATGTGTTCAGGGCAAGGATGAGTTATCCACAGATTATTTTAATAGATTTGAGGAAGTATTTACGGATTTTAGTGGACAGGATATAAGCACAGAACCAGTTAAAAGACTATTTGTTGATAAGTATGTGATAGGGTTAGTACCTCCAATTCAAAACTTAATAATGACATCAGAAAGTGCATGGCAAGCAAAAACGTTGAGCGAAGTATTGAATATGGCCCAATATTATGAGAATAGAGTGAATACAGAGAAAGAGAAAGAGGTAAAGGATAGGGTGGATTTGAAAACAAGGGTGCTACTTCAGCAAGTGACGGACACAATAGAGGGAGAGGAAACGCGCATGGAAGAAGTCATTCGAACATGCATGGAGGGCCTCTGGGACTAAATCAGTGTGCGTATTGTAAAGAAGAGGGTCATTGGAGAGCGCAATGTACACATTTACAAAATAGGAATGGGTATGGTCAGAGAAGACAGCATAGGGGACACCCGGGAGGAAATGGACAGAATAGAAAAAATATGCAGTAGCACCAGAATAATCAAGGGAATGGTACTCAGAATCCAAACCAAGTTCAAAATCAGACTGCTTTAAGCCAAAATCAAAGTGAGCGAAACAAAGGAAAAGGTGGGAATATTTCCGATACACAATCAAATGCATATTATAGTAATGACTACACATCGGATGATGTATTGTATCCTCAATAGGACAACCCAAGACGGGTCGGAACCAGTGTCTATTCCCGTGAATCAAAAAGGACCCTACGTAGAAATGAAAGTCGGGAATAGTGAGCACAGCTTTCTTGTAGACACAGGGGCGCAAAAGTGCTCGATAGACTATCACTTGGTTCCGGAAATACCACTGTCAGGGCAAAGAAATATCTCAGTAGGGTTCACAGGTACCCCAGTAATCAATCCATTGTCCCAGTCAGTACCAGTAACATTAGGTCCATTCACTGAATATTGTCCATTTCTCTTAACAGAAAATTGTGGGGAAAATCTTTTGGGATTAAATTTATTGAAAAAACTGAGAGCAGTTATCCATTGCACTCCTGATGTAGTGTTCTTGACCATTTCGCCACAGAATATATCAGTGTCAGAATTTTTGTCCAAACCTTTGACGGGAGAATTGAGTAAAGTGCTAACTTGTATATGGGCGATGAATGACAATGATGTGGGATGCTTGAAAATAGAGCCAGTAAAAATTGTTCTAAAAGAGGGAGTAACGCTGCCACGTATTCCACAGTATAAAATGTCTGCGGAGGGAGAAAAAGGATTGAAAAGTATTGTTTCAGATTTGGTAAAATTGGAGGTGATTGAAGAGATTACAGGCAGCACATGTAATAGCCCCATTCTCCCAGTGTATAAGAAAGGAGGTAATGAGATACCATACCGTTTCATAATTGATCTGCGCGCATTAAGCAAAGTGGTTGACCCTCAATTCCCATTGGTCCCAGACGTCACCGCGATTCTGACAGTGATTCCCGCCTCGCCAGAATATTTTAGTGTTATAGACTTGAAGAATGCATTCTTCAGCATTCCAGTACATAGGGAAAGCAGATACTTGTTTGCCTTTATATTAGGAGGACGATCATTCACATTCACGCGCATTCCACTGAGCTACACAGAGAGTCCGAGTATTTACAGCAGGGCATTGAAAGAACAGCTAGATATGCTAGAATTACCGACAGGTTGTGTATTGTTACAATATATAGATGATCTATTGATTGCTGCTGATACAGAGGAGATTTGTAAAAAAAGAACTGTTTTATTGTTGTCACACTTAGCAACACATGGCCGTGGCTTATTTGGGCTACCTACTTTCGAGAGAAGGAAGAAGACTGACGCCAGAAAGGATAGAGAGTATCTCTGGTATGCCTATTCCAAAAACACAGAAAGGAGTCAGAGCTATAATAGGCATGGCTTCCTATTGTAGGCAGTGGATTGTGAATTTTGCGTTGATTGTGAAACCGATGGTGGCATTGACAAAAAAGGATTCTGTGATGCCTTTGCAATGGAATGAAGAATGCCAGAGAGCATTTGATCTGCTCAAAACTGCATTGTGTTCCGCTCCAGTTTCGGACACACCAAACTATGAAAAGATTTTCAGATTGTTTGTACATGAGAGTGAAGGTTGCGCGTTGGCTGTTTTGACACAGGAACAAGGTGGAAGAAATAGGTCATGCGGCTATTTTTCTTCCGCGCTGGACCCTATAGCGCGCGCACTATCACGTTGTTTGCGAGCTGTTGCAGCGGCTCCTGCGTCAGTGAAACAAACCGAAGGAATGGTGTTGGGGAACACCTTAATTTTGATGGTGCCACATGCCATAGACGTTCTATTAAATAGAACGCAGACGCAACGCCTCACATCTACTAGATTGACTAGATATGAAATTGTCCTATTAGCGCCACACATCCAAATTATGAGGTGTAGCGCTTTGAATCCTGCAGAATTAATGCCACTGCAACGGAAGAATTAGGTGAGAATGAATCACCTCCCCATGATTGTTTAATGGTCACTGAGGAAGAAACGAAAGGAAAAATTGATTTAACAGATACCCCACAAAAAGAGCCAGATGGAGAATTGTTTTGTGACGGCTCCTGTCTTAAATTACCTGATGGCACATCAACTGCCGCCTATGCTATTACCACACTGAAAAGTATTGTAGAAAGCAAAAGAATCCCTTACAACTCCGCACAAGCCGCGGAGATAATAGTGTTAACCAGAGCTTGCGAAATATCTGAAAATCTGAGTGTAAACATATATACTGACAGCCAATACGCCTTTGGCGTGGTACATTACTTTGGCCGACTCTGGGCTGAGAGGGGTTTCTTGACATCGAATGGAGCCAGAATTCATGGCCCTTTGACTTTGCGATTACTGTCTGCACTCACGTGTCCAAAGCGCCTTGCGATAGTGAAATGCGAAGCGCATAAAAAAATAACATGTAAAGTAGGAGAGGGAAACGGATTTGCAGACAGGATTGCAAAGCAAACTGCCACTGATTTGAATACCAAGATGTTTACAGTACAGTCAGAGGAAGTGCCTTGCATGATAGAAAATGGAATTGCTACTGTCAAAGAGATGCAGGCAGAAGCAACTGCTGATGAAATACAAGAATGGGCTGAGGGCTCTGCAGAATTAGATCTAGAAGGCTGCTGGGTGGGCAAAAGAAGTAGAAATTGGATGCTGCCCAACTCCTATGTAACCGCGATGGTCACAATGGCCCACAGTCCTACACACATTTGTGCTATAAAGATAGTCCAGCATTTAGCCACAGTATGGCAGAACACACACATAAAGAAAAATGCAGAAAGGCTGGTACAAAATTGTATTACGTGCTTGCAACACAATGTGGGGAAGGGAACGGTGACTCCAACAGGCAGTTTTGGCCCTCCCTCTATGCCATTTGAGGTAATCCATTTTGATTTCATAGAGATGGAGAGGTGCCAAAACTTGAAGTACGTTTTAGTGGTTGTGTGTGTGTTCAGTAAGTGGGTGGAAGCATATCCATTAAAAGACTGCACCGCCATGAGCACTGCAAAAGTAATGTTGAAGGAATATTTTTAACCGTTCGGTCTGCCCCGGGTCATATGGTCAGATAATGGCCCGCATTTTGTGGGCGCAGTGGTATAACAGATTTGCGCAGGTCTCCAGATTGATAAGAGATTCCATTGCGCCAGACACCCCATGAGTGCCGGTCTTATTGAACGTCAGAACGGCATATTAAAGGCCAAAATAAGTAAAATCTGTGCAGGAAACAAGTTGTGTTGGGTAGACGCATTACCGCTAGCGTTACTGTGCATGCGCACATCTGTGCAGGCAAGAACTGGGTTCTCCCCGTACAAAATCGTAATGGGGAGGCCGGCGAATGTTTGGTGTGCACCACGGGCAAAGCAGCTAAAAGAGGTAGAATATCCTGTGCTCAGTACTTATTGTAACCTTTTAATGCAGAAATTGTGTTTGATTCATCAGCAGGTGCAGGAGGCTCTATCCGTCAGATACACTGGTCCGGGGCATTCACTGAAACCCGGAGAGTGGGTTCTAGTGAAGAATTTCGAAAGAAAGTCATCACTTGCACCCAGATGGCGTGGATCCTACCAGATACTTTTGGCAACACAGACTACAATCCGTGTGGACGGGAGGAAGGCGTGGATACATGCAACGCATGTTAAGAAGATCCCATCGCCGTTGGAAAAACTGCCTGATCGAGATGACCAAAAAGAGACAGCGGCCCCAGAAACGAAAGAAATTGTTGCCAGTTTTTTGTCACAAAATCTGTCTGATCCTGAAGTAAAGCCTGAAACGAAGCCTGGAAAAATTGCTCTAAAGGAGAAAGGGCAAAGAGTGCCCCAACGTTGTCCAGCAGAGCCTGCATCACTGCTGGCTGACACGAAGCCTGCATCATCACTCTGGCACCCATCATCTGTCATTGCGCCGCAGGCTGACTCCGAGCCTGAGTCTGGAAGAAGGAGTGATCAAATCTGCTTTTCTTTTGATCTTTGTTGCCTCTGTTTCCCATCACGGATGAAGTGGGAACCGGAGGCCTAGGGCAGAGCGGCGTGAGGGTTGTGCAAATCGGACAGTTCAAGAACGCGGCTCCCCGGTGCTAAAAAAAATCCATGTGTAGATCACCCCTCACGGACAAGAGGGGCTCATATGGTACGAAGGCAATTGATAACTTTGGAGTTTTTGAGCAATGTGCAGATGCACAGAAATCTTGTCCAACGTATAGAAATTCAGGCTGCTGAGAACTGGCAGAACAAACTGTTGACATTTCCGAACTTATTGACATTCAAACGAGTGCAACGATAAGAGATATTCACAACGAACATTGTTGGAGAAGAAGGACCGCAAGAGAAAAATGCCAGAACCAGCTTTTGCCCCCTCCTGCCTGCACCACTGCTGATAATGAGTTAAATATAGAGACTGGAAGGTTACAAAAAAATGATTGCCGAAAACATTGTATGCTGATCTTAACAATAGTCATGTGTGTGATGAGTATATTAGCCCCAATAATGACAGTACTGGTACTATGGTACTTAGAAGAAATACACCCATTAGAAGTGCTCTTGCCTATTAGAAACATCTCCACTACTGAAAGCCCGGTCCATATGATTACTTACACCTTGTCCCCAATGGAATAAAGACACAGGGAAGGATATGGAAATAACACATTATTGTTAATAATGAATATGACTCACTCAATACTGAGAAAAAATAATTGTTGGGTGTTTGCCCATTTGCCACAGCATGGTGGTAAGGGAATAGGTTGGTATGTGCAGCCACTGCCATTGAGTTCTGCATGCTACACGTCCTTGAGTGCACTATATTATGGGAAATGGAACAAAAGTGAAACGGGTCAATTAGACGGAACAAACATGAATGAATTTGAGGAGATTATTATGAAACCTGTAGGTTGTTCTATATTTCATAAAGCATGGCTGATCACATCAGTAGTGATGCCACAAGATAGATTATTTGTGCCATATAAATCATCTGTAATCACGTTTTATATTAACCCAGAAGGAAATAAAGATACAGTGCCCCCTCCTATACAGTAAACTACAGTCCACGCTCTGTCCCCTTTTGCCTGAGGAAAAAGGGCTCCTATTCAGTGGGGACATTCACTAGATGTATGAATATAGCATTCCTTGATAGAGAGGTAGAACCAGTTTATGTAGGTGACCCTGTATATTTCATATGTGGAGAAAAAGCATATCCCTGGTTACCTAGAAATTGGGGAGGTACTTGTTACTTGGGACTTCTGTTCCCGGGAGTATTCCTTTCAAGAACAGCAGATATAGCCAAATTGTCCAGGTCAAGACCACGGCGAAATGAGGAAGGAGGTTTGATCGCAGAAGACAAGGCAAAATCATTTATACCATTTTGGGCCAAGCAATAAACTCTTACAATATAAGACAACTGTCCAGAATATTAGAGAAAACAATAAATGGAACGACGGATATATTATATAACATGGCATTAGAGGAAAAAGGAATTAGATTAATGACACTCCAAAATAGGATGGCTCTTGATGTAATTCTGGTTGATCGTGGGGGAGTTTATAAAATCGTGGGGTCAGCATGTTGCGTATTTGTAAGCGACTCCTCCCCTACAATTTTCGAAGCGATAATAAAGTTGCACGTTCTGAGTTCTGACCTCCACCTCCCCACCCCCCGAAGGAAGTTGGGAATTGAACATAAACTCCTGGTTCTGGGAAGTATTACGCTTATGGGGATGGAAATTAGTTGCGATCCTAGTAGCAGTGCTAGGAATATGACATGTTGTTGTATACACTGCTTACCTGTAATTTGCACTGAAATAAGTGAGGAGTGTGCACAAATAGAAAAAAAAGAACACCACTAAATTAGAAACTCAAATGAATCATGAAATGAAGACAGTAAAGGAATTCATGTCAATCAATATTGATGATAACGAGGAGGAAACTAGTAGTATGCAAGATTCAGAATCAGACACTTGATCGGGAGAGGATGCAGTGTATGGGTGAGGCGTTTAGCATACGGCCAAAAGAAGGGTTTGTCAGTCCAGAAAAAGTAGATACCCCTCAATAATGGAGGCAATGTATTTTGTTGGCCGAAGACCAACCGCCTCATGTGTTTGGTATTAGAAATACAGATCCATAAGCTTGACTGAGGTGCGGCCATTTTGATGTGATTGAAATCGCCATTTTGTTTTTAACTTTCGCCTCTTGCCTTCTGTTGAAACTGCTTTGCTGAAAGCTTATTCTGCTTCACTATTACATTATTGTTCATGCATAGAACAAGGCCACAAGATACTTGTTTGAAACATAACGCTGGCGACCCAGACAGCAATGCCCAGTCTCCTCCCTCACAAGTCCTTGGAAGTAAGCAACAAGGCATTTAATCATTACACAGGTGCCAGCTAGTCTCGCGCATGCAGTAAAAATGGTAGAAACTAACAATTAATGGCTTGAATTATGCTCTTCTTTGCGGCCCCCCTTCCCTGAGCCCTGTAGAGCCCTGGAGAGTGAGTTGGCCCCTAGTACACAAATAGAAACTAGAAGATAGCGAGGCCTGGAATGTGTCTCTCCCCTGCACGCAGCTTTCTTGCAAGAACAGGAACAATGTGTTCTCTAAAACAAACAATTTTGTCTGCAGGCTTGCGAAATTGCAAACTGTTGCTAAAATGAATGTCTGAAGGTGTCATACACGTCACAATTGTCAATCATCGAACCCAATTCAAAGGAAATACATTATGGGCGGTATTGAATATGTCACAGCTGATTGTAAGATGCCCATTTGGTATATATGTAACTGTTGTAAAATGTTCGCTCTCTTGCGTCCCTCGGGCTCTGGAGACCCACGTTGCGGGGCGTGAGACCCAGTTGGCCAACTGAGACTATTTGCTTTGCAATAAACCCTAGCTTTTGGGAATACAACCTTGTGTCTGGAGTATCAGTTTGTGTGTGGTGATTGTGCCTTGTTTCCATACGTGAGCGTCGCCTAGGGGCCACATCACAAAAACATACACTACGGGCACTGGGTTGTACCCCTACCCATCGGTGCCATAAGGGTATCCTACGGGTCTGTCCACCAAACCAAAAGAGAGAGAGAGCTGCACCGCCAGGAGTCCCACATGAACTCCTGCGCGGAAAATACGACAGAACACATGATAAAAAGCAGTAAAGGACAAGGATACAGAGGCCCTGTCCCTCCGATGCATTTCCAGCATCACAGTCGCCCCCCCAGACTGAGGTTAGGGTGCCTGATCTCCCACGGGATAGACACCCTCATCTTCTGGAAAGGCCATCTGCATTATCGTGACTCTTCCTGGTCTGTGCTCTATGGTGAAGTCTAGCCCTTGCAGGCTAATGGACCACCTGAGCATTTTTGGGTTTTCACCCTTCATCTGCATAAGCCACTTCAGGGGCTTATGATCGGTTTGGACCTTGAAGATAGACCCGGTAAAATAGGATCTAAAACGCCTAAGGCTCCAAACAATACTAAAACACTCCTTTTCAACAGTAGTCCACCTAAGTTCCCTACCCTTAAGTTGTCTACTGATGAATATGATCGGATGTTCTCTTTCTTTGTCATCTAACTGGGACAAGACAGCTCCAATTCCGGTGTCGCAGGCATCAGTTTGAACAATAAAGGGCTTGCTGTAATCAGGCGCACACAGCACGGGTGCCCTACACAGACTTCCTTTCAAGCCATCAAAGGCCCTCCGACAGTCTTCAGTCCAATTAACCTTCCTAGGCTGTTTGGCGAAGTCAACGCTGTCAGTGGTGCATCTATGGTTCCATAGTCTGCCATGAAATTGCGATAATACCCAGTGAGGCCCAAAAAGGCTCTCACCTGGGTTTGAGTAGTGGGAGTCTCCCAGTCATGTACGTCCTGTACCTTACTGGGGAGAGGTTGGATTTGACCCCCTCCTACCTCATGACCAAGATATGTGACTTTCCTGTGAGCTATCTGGCACTTGGTGGCCTTGATAGTGAGGTTAGCCCTTTTCAAGGCCTGCAACACTTTATCCAGATGTGTCAAATGCGCTTCCCAGGTGGAACTGTAGACGGCAATGTCGTCTAAGTAAGCCACACAAAAGGCTTCCAGCCCACTGAGCGCATGGTTGACCAATCTCTGGAAAGTGGCAGGGGCATTCTTCAACCCAAAAGGCATGACACTAAACTGGTAGAGTCCCTCTGGTGTTGAGAATGCCGTCTTTTCCTTGGCATGGTCCATCAGAGCTATTTGCCAATAGCCTGAGGTAAGGTCAAAGGTGCTCACAAATTTGGCAGCACCTATGGTGTCCACGAGCTCATCAGCCCTGGGCAATGGGTGCGCGTCAGTTTTGGTGACGGCATTGACTCCTCGGTAGTCCACACAGAACCTCCAATCCTTGGTACCTGCCTGGGAACTTGCCTTGGGGACAAGGACCACTGGACTGGACAGGGACTGGTTGAGGGTTCAATAACACCCAGATCCAACATCTTGGCTACCTCAGCCTGGATTTGGTTCTTAACTGTATCTGACATACGGAAGCACCTGCTTTTGACAGGCACACTGTCACCAGTGTCAATCTCGTGCCTACACCACGGTGTAAGGCCTGGTGTCAGTGAAAACAGAGAGGCGTACTGCCGGAGCAAAGTCCTGCAGGCCTTCTGCTGCTCTGTCGTCAGATCGGGAGAGAGATGTACTCCCTCCACGGAGCCATACTGAGGGTTGCTATGCAGCAAATCGGGAAGGGGCTCACCCTCGTCCTCTTCGTGCTCGGAAGCTGGCAAGAGACATGAGACTTCAGCTCGCCTGTGGAAAGGCTTGAGCCTGTTAACGTGAAATACCTGAGGGGCTACCCCTGGGATTCCCATGTTAACCAGATAATTGACCTCGCCCATCTTGGAGATGATCCTGAAGGGTCCAGTCCACTTATCTGCCAAAGCCCGAGGGTTGGTAGGCTCCATCACGAGGACCTCCTGTCCCGGAGTCCAATCCACTTGCGATGCTTTAAGATCATGCCAGTACTTATTCAATTCCTGGCTGGCCTTAAGATTCGCTGTTGCCTGACCCATCATCTGTGTCATCCTCCGTCTGAGGCCTAACACATAGTCCCCCACTTGCTTGGCGGGACCTGCAGGGGCGGCCTCCAAACCTTCTCTGATTAAGGCGAGAGGCCCCCTCACGGGATGTCCAAAGAGTAACTCAAAGGGGCTGAAACCAACACCCTCTTGAGGTACCTCTCTGTAAGCAAACAGCAGGCATGGCAGGAGAAGATCCCACTTCTTCCTGAGGGGCTCTTCCAAAGCGCCTAGCATGCCCTTGAGAGTTTTATTAAATCTCTCCACCAGACCGTTGGTCTGGGGGTGGTAAGAGGTGGAGAACTTGTAGGTTACTCTGCATTCTTTCCACATGGTCTTCATGTAACTCGACATGAATTTGGATCCTCTATCAGAGACAACCTCCTTAGGGAATCCAACACAGGTGAAAATGCCCAGGAGAGCCCTGGCAACCACCTTGGCCGTAACCAGGGTACCTGGTGGCATGATCTACCAAGACCAGGATGAACCGATGTCCACCTGACGTGGGAGGGTCAAGGGGACCGACGATGTCGATGCCTACCCTCTCAAACGGTGTGCCAACCACTGGCAATGGCTGCAGTGGGGCAATGACACTGCCTCCAGTCTTGCCAGACAACTGACAAGTTGGGCAGGTCCTGCAGTGGGACTCCACTTCTACTCCCATCCGTGGCCAGTAGAAATGGGCAGAGAGCCTCTGCTTAGTCTTCTTGGTCCCAAGATGACCAGCCAAAGGCACCTCATGCGCCAACTGCAGCAGGAAGAGCCTGTAAACCTGGGCTACCACCAACCTCTTGAGGGCACCAGGTTCAGGCTTAGTGGGCTCACTAACAAGGAGCTCACCCTCCCAATAAATCCGAAAGGTCCTAGGCACTTCTCCTTGTGCCTGGGACAGGGCCTGTTTCATCAGACCCTCGAGAGAGTGGCACTCTCTCTGTCCCTTACAGAAGTCCGGCCGGGAGGGTCCCCCTTCAGCTAACAAGCATTGAAGGTCGGGATGATCCTCCGTGTTGAGAGCCTCTCCTACCGGAAAGTCTTCTGGCTCTTCTCCCACAGGAGTTGAGACGGGATTCACCACTGGACCCAGCCCGTCCGAAGCATGGATCCCAATGGGTGCTGTCGGAACAGCAGGATGAGAAGGAGCTCCCTCCACAGAGGTGGTCTTCTTACTCTTCCGTTTCCTTCGCGCCTTGGGTTTCCCCGTCGGCGAGGGTGCCGGCTCGCAGCCGGACCCTGTGTGACCTGCGATCGGGTGACCGCTACCATGGGTAGACCATCCGTGATCATCCCTAACTCGACCAAATCGTTTCCCAACAAAATGTTCGCAGGCACGTTGTCCTGAACAAGGACCGGAAGCTTTGTTGTCTTGTCTCTAATCGTAATGTTGACTAAGGCTACAGGCGATAATTTCGGATGCCCACCAGCTAACCTGGTGGTTCTCAGAGGAGCACCTAGATAGTCCTCTGGCTTGAGCAGGGTCCTGTCCACCACTGTAATGCTTGCCCCAGTGTCTCTCAAACCAGTAGATGGCTGGCCATTCAAGAGGACACTTCTCAAAAACCTAAGAGTGTTCTGTGGGATATTCACCAGTACTTCTGCGTACTGGTCCCAGGCCCCAACGGACACTAAGGAAATCCCTACGGGAGCACCGAAGGTGATCCCAGTAGAGGAGGGGAGGACAGTGGCCTACACCTCAGGTACGGAGTAGGGGTAGGTCAGGCTGACAGCCTGGACTCCAAGTGCCTTACCCTTACACTTGGGGTCACCCCTTCGGTGATCCATAGCCCCACAATCCCAGCATGTGCCGGGCGTGCGAGGTACGGTACTGAAACCACTGGGACCCTGCTCTTACTCCCACCCACAACAGACTTATCCCCACTAGGTTTTTGGGTCTTCGGAGAGGAAGGTTTTGGTTTACCCGACTGTGACTGCTTTTGGGACTCCTCAGCTTTCTGAGAGGCCCCCTTTTCTTTGTCCTTGTCCTTGCCACTCGAGTCCTTAGGGGACACCCGGTGAGAGACCCACTTGTCAGCCAACCTAGCCAGCTTAAAGGGATCCAAAATGTTCTGGTCAGCAATATACTGACACAGCTCTGGCGAACAGGCTTCAGAAAAATGCTCAAAAAACAAGAGGTGGGACAATTCAATAAACGTTTTCACTTTGTAACCATCAATCCACACCATCATGTTCATGTGCGCAGCACTCACGCAGTCAATCCAAGACACATTCTCTTGTTTCTTAAAATCCCTGAACCGTTTGAGATATTGGGTAGGCGTCTTGCCAAACTTGGCAATCAAAGCAGACTTCATGCACTCATACTGACCCCTTTCTTCCACACTCAGCTTCAGAATACAGTCATATCCAGTTTGAGGCACTCTGCTTAACAAACACTTAGCCCAATCTCTTTTATCAACATCATGAATTGCACAAGCCATCTCAAACGCTTCAATCCATTGGAAGATATCAGAACCCTCTGCATACACACCAACAAAATCTTTCATAAATTTAGTTGCTGGGGACCTGACACTCTCAACTGGTTTCGCTGAAGTCTCCACTCAAGCTTTCTCTAGCTGGATTCGCTGACATTCAGTGTCCTTGTCTTTGAGTTCAAGATCCCAATTCTTGAGCTCCACTTGTTGTGCCAACACCTCTTTCATAAGCTCAGCATCTATTTCCAACTTGCGATATTCAACGTCCAATTTCATCCTTAATAACTCAAGTTCCAAGGAACTGCTGGGGTTCGGAACAGAGGCAGCAGGAATGGTGGCATTCCCAGAGTCAGATTCGGCGATAACCCCCGGGGTAGAGTCCTCATTGGTTGCATCCCCCCCTTTAAGAGTTTCACAATCAGTCTGGTAGTCCACCAGGGCAGCTATCAGCTCAGCCCTAGACTTATCCACAAAGTCTAACTCCCTGGCTTCACAAGCACTCTGAAGAGCCTCTAAGCTCATCCGAGTCAATTTACCATTCGCAATAGATTCCATTGCTTGTAATGCAGTTATCTTGTACACAACTAAACCTTAATTTAATAAAGTGCAGATATCCTTCGTAAGTGGCACGGTTATACACTGATTCTTAAAACCATAAGCATCCCACCGCTGCCACCAGTGTAAAGACGCCAGAGGGGGGTGGTCTGTACTTCCGCTCTTTATATGGTAGAGGAGAGGCACAGAGGACCCCTGCCAAGATTCTCTATTATTGGTAACGTAGTCGAGCAATCAAGGCCTAACTTCTCAGGAAGTGATGCGGGCTGGTTGTTAAGTACAGTGTAGTCCCCAAGCACCCACAAAGGAATGTCCGCACACTGAGTCGGTTAAAACACAGTCTTTATATAATCAATATTCAAAGTTATGTACAGTATCACGATAACTCACTTTGTACTCGGAAAATCGGCAATGGTAAATATATACAGTTCTAAAGTGGTAACACAAACCTTATTAGATCTCGTTAAAGTGCATACGGTCAGAATGACACACAGATCGAAATAAAGGAAACCAACAATAGAACGAGGAAGGAAAGCAAGATGGTTGAGCAATTGGCAGAATACTGGCCCGGTACCACTGGACAGTTCTGTGTGGAGATCCCCCCACCTGGGCCACCTGTAGAATAAAGATACAAGCCCAGTCCATATATTGTTCACACTAGACTTTCCAATAGTTCTGCGACCCCAAAGTACCTGGCGTTGTAGCCTTCCTTGTCGGGAGAATCGACAACCCTTCTTGAGTGCCCTCCCTTTAAGGCAGGAGTCACGGGTCGTCAAACATCCGACGGGGAACAGGTCGAGCTACAACTGTGAAGTGGCCGTGTCGTTCCTAGCGGTGGTCATTGGCGGGATGCGCAAACGTCCTGCAAGGAAGAGGCGTGCAGGGCACCTCAGTGTCGATAGTTCTAGACTGCAAAGAGTTCAAGAACTGTGGCCCAGCAAGGGCGTCGAGTCGTCGGCGTCTCTGTGGTCTTTGGGTGGCGGGAAACCCACCAGTGGATTCTCCTCGGCGCGTCGACGGTCAGGCCTTCTCCAGCAGGATACAGCGGCGACGATGCGGACAAGAGCGTCCGTGGATCAATGAAGTTCTTTGGCAACGGGAGCACGGCGGCTCCAGTCGGCGATGGCGGTCGTCAACATTGGCGGACAACAGTCCGGGCGCTTCTCTTTTGAGTTCCTCAGCAATCCCCGTATCGGGTCGGCAGCCTTTCGAAGGTCTGTCTACCAGGGAGCTTAGGCAAAGATCAGCTGTGCACGATGGTCCCTCGTAGCTCGGGAAGAGGGCGCCTTACCAGGTCCTCTCTGGGTCAGTGCTTGAGGCACACCAGCTTTCATTTTGTCTCCATCAGGAATCTACCGATTCCGATGACAGGGCCTGGGCATCCCAAAATGGAGGACGTTCAAGGCACCAGTCATTTCAGCACGGAGCTGCCACCAGCCCGTACCCTGCTCTGTGGGTCACACACAGTGCCCAAAAACATAGACTAGGGGCACAGGGTTGTACCCCTACCTATGGGTGCCATAAGGGTATCCCACGGGTCTGTTCCCCAAACCAAAAGAGAGAGAGACGCACCGCCAGGAGTCCCACATGAACTCCTGCGCGTAAAATATGAAAGAATACACGATAAAAAGCAGTAAAGGACAAGGATACGGAGGCCCTGTCCCTCCGATGCATTTCCGGCATCATAGATGTTTGGACTTGTAAGGTACTGGCTTCTGTCAGTATTGAGAAAAGCAATGCACTGCTACATTCGCCCGACTCTTCTAGTTAGGAAATTGCATTTTCTGTATTGTTTGACAAAACAAGCAACACCACGAGCAAAAAAGTGAGGAGTTGTATGCTGAAGGCCTAAGCAGATGTACTTAGCATTTGAAAATACAGAAAACTAATGTGGTGAAGAATGGCAAACATACATTTTTTGAAAGAGCACAGGCAGACCTTTTGAAGGGTTATCAAAACCAAGAGAAGACAACAAGAGAAGACAACAAATGTCCTACCTTCCCACATTCCCACACAAGTCAGAGGCCTGATTCCTCCCTAATGTTCCCGGACAATGAGGAACTGCAGGACCAGGGAGGGGAAGAAGGAGAAGGGGAACAGGTCGGGGAAGAAGAGGAACCATCAACAAAAAGAAAAAGAAGCATGACACAGAAGGCCAAGGCGAGCAGGGAGCAGGCCAAGAATGTCAAGTAGCCCAGGGTGACTGAGGCAAGGGAAAGGCACAGGAGGTTGTAGCCGTACCGGCACATACACCTGTGGAGGCGCCAAGGAACCAGGGTCCACCCAGCACGCTTGCAACCAGACCGGTGGCTGTGACTGAAGAAGGGCCTGCATCCTTGGAGGCAGTGAAAGGTATGAAATGCAATGTATGCAGGCATGGGGCAATGGGCACTTATTGAGTGGAAATGTGAATGCTTTTAACCAAATTGCAAGTGGGGCGGCAGTAATACAGCAGAGAGGGGTGACTCGGACTCGGGGGGGCTGGGCTCAGGGGGCTACCAGGCAGGTAATCTGCCCAGCACCGGGTTGTCAGGGGGGGTAAGCCAGTGGGCAGGTAACTATCCCAGCAATGCATTTCCTGGGGGGGGTGCAGTTTCCGCAGGGGCAACAGGCCGCGGCAATGGCCAACGCAAACTCCATAAGCGGGGGTAATTCAATGACCCAAGAAGGGACAGCTCTGACGGTGGCAGCCCAAGCCCCAGCCTGGTGGCGGGGCAAGGGGTACAGTCAGTCACCAATGCCAATGGCGGGCAAGAAGGAATGTGGGGGCCTAATATGACACGGTACGGAAGACCGATGCCAGGCTTTGCCCCAGTCAGAGTGTCAGTAAGCTCCTTAGCATGGCACATACCAGGGGCCACCAAGGAGAGGGTGTGGAGAAAGGAATTTATAGAAATCTTGGACTTTGGGGGGATGGAACCTCTGGGAGAAGGTATAAAGGACTTATCAGAAAAAGAGAAGGAAAAGAGGGACAGGGAGAAACCCAAGATGGAAGCGTCCATACATAACTGGCTAAAGGCTTTCAAAGTGTATATGTCAATAATGTTAGAAAAATATCCGCAGGATGCATTATCAATGATTGCTTATGAACAGTATATCCACGATCTGTATTTGAAGCAAGGGGGTGAAGGATGGTTACAGTATGATCGGGGTTTCCGGTTGAAAATGCAGGTGTGGCTGGCTTTGTCTTAGGATGAGATGGACGTTGGGGGATTCTTAGACAAAATGGTGCCCGCAGGGAGAGGGGGAGAGAAAGCCCCAGGTGAAAAGCCTCAGGTTTGGAGGGGCAGGGGAGGATACACCCGGCGGGGGAGGGTGTCCTTTTGCGGTTACTCCTCCTGGAACAACAGAGCCAGCTACCAGGGGGAGCAAGCAGGTTGCTGGAGGGTTAATGTGGAAGGGGGTTGTCCCTTTGGCAAAACTTGCCGCTTTAGGCACCCGCGGGGTAGAGGTACCGGGGACCACAGCTCCTCAGGCAGTGGAGGGAAACGTAGGGACAGCCCCAAGGCAAAGGATAAAGGTCAAGAGAGAATGAGGTTAAAAACAATGTTAATAGCAACACACCCACAGATGTGTAAGATTATGATTAAAGATTGTCTGCCAACACCAGTTAACCTCCAAGCAATGACTCCCTGGTTAAATACTTATCACAATTGTGGTGATGCGAAACTGCTGTGGGAAGGTTTTAGGTGGGGTTTTAAAATCCCATGCACAGAGGTCAAGAAGGGCAAAGAGGCTCTTAATTTGCAGTTAGCACTGGGGATGCCGGAGGTAGTGGCACTTAAAGTAAACAAGGAGGTCAAGTTGGGTAGAGTGGCTGGTCCATTCAAGTGTCCGCCAATGGCGAATCTGGTAGTTTCTCCATTGGGTCTGGTCCCTAAGAAAGAGGAGGGACAGTATCTACTGATCCATCACCTCTCTTTTCCTGAGGGTGAGTCAGTTAATGATGGCATAGCCGAAGAGCTGTGTCGAGTGCATTATTCATCTTTTGAGGATGCAGTGAAAGTTGTGAGGGCGGCCGGAAGGGCAGCCCTGATGGGGAAGGCTGACATAGAGTCAGCATTCCGGTTGTTGCCCATTCACAAAGAAAGTCAACATTTGTTCGGGTTCAAGGTGCAGGACCAGTACTACTATGATAAATGTTTACCTATGGGGTGTGCCATTTCCTGTGCATATTTTGAGGCCTTTAGCACTTTTCTGGAGTTTACGGTCAAGCAGGAGTGTCAAGAAGGGGCTGTGGTTCATTACCTAGATGATTTTCTGTTCATTGGCAAGCAAGGGTCCAGGGAGTGTGGGGCCCTTATGAGTACATTCCAGGGACTGATGAACGTGACGGGGGTCCCGCTAGCCAAGGAAATAACTGTAGGTCCAGTGACCTGCCTGACTTTCTTAGGGATAGAAATTGATACAGTCAAAGGGGAGTGCAGGCTCTCGCAAGACAAGGTGAGGAAATTGAAGGAGACTATCAAAGGTTTGAGGGATAAGAATAAGGCGACCCTGAAAGAACTCCAGTCGCTGGCAGGTAACCGCAATTTTGCAGGGAAAGTCATCCCGGCGGGTAAAAGTGTTTGCGAGGAGCATCAAACTCAAAACTGTGGGACTGCAACATGCAGCGCAGCATGTCAGGTTGGGGGTCGAAGTACAGGAGGACCTGGCCATGTGGGACAATTTCTTGGACAAATTCAACGGGGTACTACTGTGGAGAGGGGACTGGAGTAGCAATGACAGGCTCAAGCTATTCACAGATTCATCGGGGGCCCTGGGGTTTGGGGCAATTTTGAACACCAAGTGGTGTGGCATGGCATGGCCAGGGAGTCCAATCCACTTGCGATGCTTTAAGGTCATGCCAGTACTTATTCAATTCCTGGCCGGCCTTAAGATTCGCTGTTGCCTGACCCATCATCTGTGTCATCCTCCGTCTGAGGCCTAACACATAGTCCCCCACTTGCTTGGCGGGACCTGGAGGGGCGGCCTCCAAACCTTCTCTGATTAAGGCGAGAGGCCCCCTCACGGGATGTCCAAAGAGTAACTCAAAGGGGCTGAAACCAACACCCTCTTGAGGTACCTCTCTGTAAGCAAACAGCAGGCATGGCAGGAGAAGATCCCACTTCTTCCTAAAGGGGCTCTTCCAAAGCACCTAGCATGCCCTTGAGAGTTTTATTAAATCTCTCCACCAGACCGTTGGTCTGGGGGTGGTAAGAGGTGGAGAACTTGTAGGTTACTCTGCATTCTTTCCACATGGTCTTCATGTAACTCGACATGAATTTGGATCCTCTATCAGAGACAACCTCCTTAGGGAATCCAACACAGGTGAAAATGCCCAGGAGAGCCCTGGCAACCACCTTGGCCGTAACCAGGGTACCTGGTGGCATGATCTACCAAGACCAGGATGAACCGATGTCCACCTGACGTGGGAGGGTCAAGGGGACCGACGATGTCGATGCCTACCCTCTCAAACGGTGTGCCAACCACTGGCAATGGCTGCAGTGGGGCAATGACACTGCCTCCAGTCTTGCCAGACAACTGACAAGTTGGGCAGGTCCTGCAGTGGGACTCCACTTCTACTCCCATCCGTGGCCAGTAGAAATGGGCAGAGAGCCTCTGCTTAGTCTTCTTGGTCCCAAGATGACCAGCCAAAGGCACCTCATGCGCCAACTGCAGCAGGAAGAGCCTGTAAACCTGGGCTACCACCAACCTCTTGAGGGCACCAGGTTCAGGCTTAGTGGGCTCACTAACAAGGAGCTCACCCTCCCAATAAATCCGAAAGGTCCTAGGCACTTCTCCTTGTGCCTGGGACAGGGCCTGTTTCATCAGACCCTCGAGAGAGTGGCACTCTCTCTGTCCCTTACAGAAGTCCGGCCGGGAGGGTCCCCCTTCAGCTAACAAGCATTGAAGGTCGGGATGATCCTCCTGGTTGAGAGCCTCTCCTACCGGAAAGTCTTCTGGCTCTTCTCCCACCACTGGACCCAGCCCGTCCGAAGCATGGATCCCAATGGGTGCTGTTGGAACAGCAGGATGAGAAGGAGCTCCCTCCACAGAGGTGGTCTTCTTACTCTTCCCTTTCCTTCGCGCCTTGGGTTTCCCCGTCGGCGAGGGTGCCGGGCTCGCAGCCGGACCCTGTGTGACCTGCGATCGGGTGACCGCTGCCATGGGTAGACCATCCGTGATCATCCCTAACTCGACCAAATCGTTTCCCAACAAAATGTTCGCAGGCACGTTGTCCTGAACAAGGACCGGAAGCTTCGTTGTCTTGTCTCTAATCGTAATGTTGACTAAGGCTACAGGCGATAATTTCGGATGCCCACCAGCTAACCTGGTGGTTCTCAGAGGAGCACCTAGATAGTCCTCTGGCATCACCAGGGACATTACGTTGCTTGAGCTCTTTCCCATAGTGATAGCGTTTAAACTTTGGGGGGAGCAGCTGAAAGACAAAAAAGTGCTACTCTGGTCAGATAAACTGGCAGTGGTCCAGACATTAATTAAGGGTCAGCCAGCAACACAAGGGTGTTGCGGCTACCCAGGCAGCTCAACAAAAGCATGCTGACACTCAACATCGAGGTGCGAGCAAGACATATACCTGGGGTCCAAAACACGGCCGCTGATGCTCTCTCGTTTGCAGTGGGCAAGATTCTGAGGGAGTTGTCCCGGAGCAGACAAGGTGATGACCCAGTTCGAAGCTCAGTGGTGGGACATGATTGGGACGATCTGAGTTCCCTGGTTCACTCGACACTAGCACCGGGCACGGCAAGTAGATACAAGGCATGCTGGGAACGGTTCTTGGATTTCCAGAAGGAGGTATTGGGGGAAGGGCAGAGGGAACTGCCGGTAAGGGCCTTTGTGGGCTGGGGCTGGCGCGAGGGGAAGACCAGGTCATGGATGGCCTATCACCTGGCCGCAATCGCCCATTATTTTAAACTGGAAGGTAAAGGTGACCCCACCAAGGAACACTACATTGTAATGGCCATGAAGGCCTGGGCCAAGCAGGGCGTGCCAAGGATAGATGAAAGAAGGCCCATAGACATAGTCAAGCTGCACAAGCTAGTAGGATGCTTGGAGGAAGTTTGCAGTGATGGATTTGAAGTGTCTTTGTTCACGGCAGCTTTCACATTAGCTTTCTTTGGGGCATTCAGGGTGAGCGAATTGGTACCAGAGAACAAGGGGGCCAAGGGAACGGGGTTTCTTACAATTGGGTGATGTACACTGTTCAGATGGGCGGTTGACCATGTTTTTAAGGAGATGGAAGACAGATCAGGAGGGGAAAGGGTGCACGTGGCTCTCCAACCCATCGCGGGAAGCACAGTCTGTCCACTCAGGGCCATGTCGGGCTTTCTCGGACGAAGACCGCCCTCTGAGGAGTGGGGGCTCCACTGCTCATTCACCGGGACAGGTACGCACTTAGCCGCTTCCAGTTTAGAAGGGTTATGGAGCTAGCGTTGGGGAGAATTGGGGAGACAAGGGGAGTGTTTGGGACACACTCATTTCGGATAGGGGCAGCCACGTTGGCCGGAGCCGTAGGCCTAGGGGCTGTAGAAATCAAGCAGATTGGGAGATGGAAGTCCGGGTATTTTAAGAGATACATCAGACCGGATAAACTGTAAAGTTGACATGCTGCCTTCTCATCCCATTAGCACCAGCACGGAGGAGAAGGAGATCTGTCTGGGTGATAGGACACTCATTTCTGTCTAGGGCAGGTGCAAGCTGGACGGCGGAGCAGGAGGAGTTGATGGCCGGCGAGTTCAGGATTGGGTGTCACTGGGTGCCAGGAATGAAATGGGCACAACTGCAGGGGCAGGTGCGCAAATTGCTGGGGAAACAGCAAAGGCTGGACATATTGGTCGTACATCTGGGGAGTAACGATTTGACAAGCCTGGGGAGGGGGGCTTCAATGCGGGAAATTATGTTCTCATTACAGGAGCTGGCAGGACAACTGGGAGAAACGGAAATCATCTGGTCAGAGATAATCCCGAGACCAGAATGGAGGGGCGCGGATAATCACGCAACCGTGGAGAGATCCAGGCGGAAGTTGAATTGTGCAATGGCCAAATTCTGCAGGGGCAGAGGATTTGGGCAGATCAGGCACGGCCTGATTAACTTGAAATCCCCAGAGTATTATCTCAAGGATGGGGTACACTTGTCACCAATGGGGATGGATCTTTTTTACTGGAATCTCTGCACCAAAATCCTGGAAATGCGAGGGAGGATGAGGGGGAGCAGGGGGGGAGCCACGGTGGGCGGTAACCCACCTGTAGCGTGGCAGTGTTTGGGCGACCAAGCACAAGAGACAGAATCTGGATGAGCCAGGAGAAAGCCGGAAGGGTCTTCGCTCTTCTCAGACCAGCGCCCGTTGGGAGCCTAAGCGACAGGGGCATCTGGGGGGAACAACAAGGGCTCAGCTTCCCCCAAGGAAACAGCACTCTCCCCGCCCAGGAACACCTGCATGGGCAGGCGAGGCTCAGGTGCAAAGGGTTGGGAGAGTAGGCCTATACTGGACTTTTGGAAGGAAAGGGGGAAGCAGGTTGTTGGACACGGAGCAGTCGCCGCATCTTCTGAGTTATTTCCACTAATGTGTGCAGTGTGGTTTTTATGATGTGATGGTAAATAAATCTGCGGCCTTTTTATGCCAAAAACAAAAACAAGTCTCATTCTACACATTTCTGGGGGGGGAAATTGGAATGAGCAGTTACTATGTAATGGGTCCAAATGGACGGATGCACGGGTTATGACAGTGACGATGAACAGAAGCAACGAAAATGGAGGAGGCACCCCGATAACCTGGGCGGTGTCCTCTTCCTGTCCTCCCCCTTCCCCCTTGGGACGAAGGGGAGGCGCCGGCGGAAAGCGTGGCAGAAAATGGGGAAGCCTGCGAAGGGCTACAAAGGAAAGGGGCGGAATTACCCCGTTATAACAGGCGGGCTCCTTACTGCAGGCAGCATTCATCCAGCCTTGGCAGAAGGACGCCCGCCCGCAAGTTCCAGGAAGAAGGTTTCGTTTCCCTCCCACCCACCCTACAAATAGGGCAAGGCACAGACAAGCCTGGTCGTCGACGTCGCAGGATGGCGAGGCGGTGTGGTGGTGTTTGGGCGACCAAGCACAAGAGACAGACTCCAGATGAACCAGGAGAAAGCCGGAAGGGTCTTCGCTCTTCTCAGAGCAGCGCCGCTTGGGAGCCTATGTTATGTTATGTTATGTTATGTGTTTGTTTATAACGCGCCGATAGCCCGCAGGCATCAGGGTGCGGGAGTGCCTGGGGTAATTCAGTGCACATAATATTATATGCTGTGGAGGGCGGTCTGTGGAAAGATAATGAAATTATCATTAGAAGAGGTGGGTTTTCAACGATTTCCTGAAACACCGGTAGTTCTCTTCTAGTCGTAGAGTTAGTGGCAATTTGTTCCAGCATTTTGCTGCCTTCACTGGGAAAGATTTCCCCCGCCCTTGCACACGTTTAGCTCTAGGAATATTCAGATAAGCCTTATCCTCTGATCTAAGGTGTCTTTGAGGAAGGCACAAAAAAAATTGCTTCTTAATATATCTTAGGGCTTCTCCATACAGACATCTGTGAACTGCGTGAACTGAATCTGTGAATCTGCCTAAGCGGCTGGGGCGTCTGGGGGGAACAACAAGGGCTCAGCTTCCCCCAAGGAAACGACACTCTCTCCCCACCCAGGAACACCTGCATGGGCAGGCGAGGCTCAGGCGCAAAGGGTTGGGAGAGTTGGGCCTATACTGGACTTTTGGAAGGAAAGGGGGAAGCAGGTTGTTGGACACGAAGCAGTTGCCGCATCTTCTGAGTTATTTCCACAAATGTGTGCAGTGTGGTTTTTATGATGTTGTGGAAAATAAATCTGCAGCCTTTTCATGCCAAAAACAAAAACAAGTCTCATTCTACACATTTCTGGGGGGTGGGGGGAGTGGAATGAGCAGTTACTATGTAATGGGTCCAAATGGACAGATGCACGGGTTATCTGCTAGTCTCTGAGCACTTAGCCAGTAACCGCAGCTGCATACGTGTTTTTGATTCCCTGTACAACAGTAAATAATCTGTACGCTGGCCTTTTTGTGTTCGCAAATAGGCAGGCAAAGACGTAAGGATACAAATATTGGCCCCGGGGAACGGACAACACATAGAACGACCGAAAAGGATAATGCAAGTGGGCAGAACATAAAAGAAAACACCCGACAGCATCTAACCTAGAAGCCCAGACACGCAATCTAAGACGGTTCGTTTTTAAGCATTGTGCTAACGTTTTCAGTAACGGCGCATCTTTACAATCAATAGTCCTTCGAGACAGGGACCTGTCACCAGTACGATAGCCATGTCACTTGGTAAAATCTTCCATGTCGATGGATATGTTGCATACGACACGCTCATTAATTGAAGGAGAAATATGTGAGGTTCGCGCGCAAGGGCACATGCACAGAAACTTAGGAAGATAGAGCACCAAAAACTAGAGTCAATATTACAAACTTCAGAGACTTGCACCGCATTTTCTATTCTAGAGGCCGTCTATCTGCCAACAGTGCCGAAACGCTGAGGCCCGAAAGGAAGCCTAAAAACTTTTTATAAAATTTCTTTCAAATATATAAGACAACAGAAGCAACCATTTAAATTACTAAGTAATAACCCGAAACCACATGTGGGGGCAATAATATTGAATGCAACCAATTATTTGTTGGCAAATATTGGTCGGCAAAATGAGAGGGACTTTTAGAGATATAATACGCGCCTCTGTTACAAATAATCTGTAAGAATGTAACCTTGTGTTTAGAAGTCAGATAAAAAACTCATGCCTTGACCTGTCAAAAAACACGCACTGGTCGCCATTTCCACTGCTGAGTAGGGCAGTTTGGCTAGAGTATACATTCCACTGTTAAATTGGGACCATGTCACCATTGTAGATGAATCATTTGATTATGATGAATTTGATCCCCACCACGTGACAATATTTGTTTGTAGTAGTATTGGTTTGTGTACTGATACACATTTTTATATTTTTTTTTATAGTGTGAATTATGCATTTGTACCAGCCGGGTAGTGAAGACTAATGCACAAACTTAAGAAATGAACCTGTCCTGAAGAAGGCCATTCATTCATTTCAAACAGATGCTGTATGTTATGTGACTGGACATTAGTATTCTTATACAATTGGGTCCTCATCAACTCTTATAGAAAGTATCTCAAGAGGCTATTGTGACTGTAGCATGACAGCAAAATAACATAACAGCTGTACTACCACCCCATTTATGTTGAATTATTATTGTTCTGTTTTTCGTGAAAGAAGCCCAATTTTGGCGTTTTAAAAATACATGTAACAATATAATAAAGGTTATTTTTTCTTGGATGTTAAGTGGCGGAGATATATGAGACAACCACCCAAATTATAAAAGGCGGTTTATGAGTGTGGTCACCAGTGTGAGCAATGAAGGCAGAGAGAAGGGTAATCAGTTTCCTAGTATTGTTTCTTGTTGACTCCTTCCCGTTTGGAAACTGATCCTCCAAAAAACAAAAAAATAGGGAAATACCCAATTCTGTGGTACTCTCTGAGAGCAGCCAGGCACTGTTTTTTATCTTGCCTGCTTGCATGATGTCGTTTCAGTGCCCCACTTAAATCTTTGTGCATGGAAAGCATGGGAGGGAACCTTTGACTGCAGTATTCCTTGTGAAGGAAACCAATCAGAAACAGGCACAAACAGATAAGACATTCCAAAGGTGAATCCTTGAACTGTTCTGCTATCCCAAAAGCCTCATTCTTCTTATGCCTGATGAAGTCATCTGAAGATTACAAAAGCTTGCAAATAAATGACTTTGTTAGCCTAACTAAGGTATCATCTTGTCTTTTTTGTAGCAATGCTTTTTATATTACAATTGGCTAACACGGCACAAGAAAATTAAACTATATGTGTATATATATTTCCGAGGCTTGTGGATCTGCTTAGATCACATGCTATGCGTAGGCCGACATCTAGTGGTAGTCGCGGAGTATTACATTATTTGTTTTTGAAACTCAAAAAGGGATGTCGACAGGGCGTGTCAGTAATACTATCCCTAGTGTGACATCCACTGTACCCATGGTCCTTCACGCGTCGATGTCCCTCAGATTGTTTTTTTCCGCCATCATAGTTGGATACAAGTTGCAGAGTTCCTTTTTTCTGGCTAACGCCATTGATTATACAAGTTTTAAAAGTTAGATTTCCTCCTTTCCTTTTGCTGGCTGTACCAGCATAAGATCTTTGACAACGGCTTGCAAGCACAGATTCGTCATTGTCGATGACTACTTCGACCGTCTCGACAAACTTTGACTGCAGCCTACTTAGGCCTCAATGGGCCTTGGCCCTTCACAGTAGGGAGAGTGGGGGGAGGTCATGACTTCTTTCCTTTAAAGAATGTCTTTTTCCCTATTCTTCCTTTTCCATCGCAGAGCTGCCATCTTTCTATACTATGGAAAACACACCATTTAAATTGTGCCCTTCCTGTAATAGGAAGTTTCCCTGGAAGGACTCGAACAGGGTGTATAACCTCTGCCTCACCAGGGAACACCCCTAAAAGCATTGCAAGTTCTGCAAACGTTTTCGGCCCAAGACACTAAAGGACCGTAAGATTAACTGCTGGGCCCATCACGCCATGCAGGTCAAGGCTGCTATGGACGTGGCGGGAGCCTCCAGAGATGGCAGCGTCAGCCTCCTAAGTGACAGAGAGGGCAATTGATACCCAATGGTTTCCCGCGTGCGAGCCCCCGACTCCATCTCATCTGGCAGGCCGGTGGTTCTGATACGGAGATGACATCCGGTGGCTCAAGCACCCACACGGCACACCACACACCCGACGGCCGACAGTTGACCACTTCGTCGACCAATAGGCCACACGCAGTGTCGAAGGGAAAGTCTGAAAAATCCCTGTCCTCTGGACCATCACAATCGCGTTCGCCACATGACAAGCCACCAAAACAGACGCTGAAGTCTGTTTCCGACACCGCAAACAAAACAGACAAATCCTGGGGTACTGGCGATTGTGCATCTTAAGACGCCTCGACGGCCCTTTCCAATAACTCCAAAATGAGGGAACTCATTAAAAAGCATGTCCCAGACACTCTCCTCAAGTCCAAAATCTTGAAAAACACAAAATCTCTGACGCCCCTACTCCCTAAACCCCCTATTTCAAAGGCTAAAGAACCCTCTGTCCCTATTGACACCCTTTCAGGGGCAATGCAACACAAATAACCCTCTACATCAGAAAGTATCTCTACCCCTGTTCCCACAGGTTTTCCAAGCTCTACCCAATGGACCCCTGAACAATTTGACAGAGTAATGAGGAGAATGTCATGCTTTGTTGACTTTTTCGATTGCCACCCTAATCAACTGTCCAACCTCCAAGGGCCCTCACAAGGGGAGGCAGCTAAAACCAGACTTCCACCAAAAGACCATGGGCCTCATTACAAGGAGTGCGGTAGTGTGTTAATGGCGCCGGTAAAGCTGCCGGCGCCGTTAACCCCCTACCGCACCATTACGAGGTACACTCGCGGGACCCGCTAAGGACGCCTGGTTTTACCAGGCGTCCTTAGCGGGTCCCGCGAGTGGACCAGGATGCTAACAACGGGCCCGTCATTAACAGGCCCGTTGTTAGCATCATCCCCATTCCCATTGAGCCCTATGGGGGCTGAAATGGGAATGGGGATGTACCGGGTCCGGGTTCCCTGAATGGGGAAATACCGCCCCTCCAAGGTCGGAATGGCCCGGTATTTCCCCATTCGGGGAACCCGGACCCGTTACCCGGAATGGGGGTAGCCATGCCGCAGAAAGCGGCATGGTTACCTCCATTCTCGTAATGAGGCCCCATTAGTAGACACTGCCCAGCCTAGTACTTCACAGGACATGCCTGAAGACCTGTACTACATTGACACTTCAGGCTCTCAAGACCCTGGTTCAAGAGCAGACCAAAGGGATCAAGGGGATCTAGATGACACAGACCAGTATTATGATGACGATGACGTCTACATCATACAATCCCCGGACCATCATGACCAACATGTGGCTGACTCCCCTGTGGATAATCAGCTGCAGTATAGCAAGCTCCTTTTAAAGGCACAAGTCAACGACTTTGTAGAGGACATCCTTGGGGATAAGAGGTCTGCGGCACAGTTTATACCACTCCTGCAGTCCAACCAGAGGTGCATTCAGCCTTCATTACTTACCCCGAACCTTATGAGTGCAGTTAACCCCTGTATTGAAAAGATGTTCGGACTAGCCCCCTCCGACCCATGAGGGGTCAGTTAACGCCTGACTCTCTCGTTGTAACTGCCACAAGAAAGAGAGCGGGCACGCCCTTAGCCTCTGCTGAAGCCCCTCCTAACAAGGAGATTAAAATAATATATACACTGGGCAGCAAAGTAGCTTCCTCGGGTGAATACCAAGTTAGAATAACTAATAACACCACACTCTTGGCAAGTTACATTTGCCACAATTGGGACGAGATCTCACAACAAATTGACTCTGTCCCAGAGCCCCTTAAAACACAGTTTTTAAAACAGTGGCTTAGGGTAAACAGGTGGCAAATTGCATCCTGAAGAATAATCTGGATGCAGCAAATAATGCAGGCTGTATAATAGCTGAGGGTACTCTCATTAAGGGCCATGCATGGCTAAGACAATTTGGCTTTAAGCTGAAAACTCAAGCCACCCTGCTTAATATGCCGATCGAACCAAAACCCTACATGGGAAAGCAGTCGAGGATGCACTGAAAAGTGCTAAAGAAGAGTACAACACCCTCAAGTCTCTGGGACAGCTTACTAACAAACCTTTTGTGCAGAGAGGCGCATTTAATACATGCCGCTTTCGAGGACAAAACTCCCAACGGTCCTTTAACTATAGTCTCCTGGTGGAGTTATCGTGCACTGTGCAGCCCCTCTGTCTGTCTCTCTCCTTCCTCCCTCCCACACCACTCACATGGCACTTTCTATTGCCACTATCTATTCTAACTGTTACTCTATCACCAATCCTACCTCCCTCACAAAGTCCAGGCTTACCTATTGCTGACACCTATGTCAATCTTACTTCCAGGCAGATTATTACTGACACCCTCATTTCTGTCCCATCCCAGATCTATGGACCCCCCACTTGGTCTCCACTCTCTCCCTTTCTCCTCTTCACCCATTAATGGTGGCACTAGATGGGAAGTACTCTTGGCACACTTCTCATCCTTTAGGTGCATTATCAATGTCTATCACAATGGCACCATCATGGCCCAAGGTTCCTAACCCACTCTTCTCATTTTTGAACGGCACCTGCTCTCTCTCATTAACTTCCTACCTTCCCCTGCTACTCCTCCTTCCACCTCTCTAACCTCTCCTCCACCACTGACGGGTGTACCACGCCCCTGTATCCCTCCTCAGAAAACTTTTAAAGGTAGCAATCAGCTTTTCTTAGCGACTTTGAATGCTCGTTCTGCAGTCAAACACTCCTCTGACATCTGTCTCCTTCTGAAAGACTTTGACCTCGACGTCCTCGCCCTCACCGAGACGTGGTTCGATGCCAGCTCTGTCACTGCTCTTGACACTCTCCTTCCTGATGGCTACAAACTCCTTTCCAAACCCAGACCCAACTGGCCCGGAGGTAGAGTGGCCTTGATTTTCCCTTAGTGTATCCCTGCCTCTATCATACCTACCCAATCCTACACCTCTTTTGAATGCCTCGTCTGTAGGCTCGGGGTCTCCTACTCTCTCAATCAACATTGCTACCATCTACAGGCCCCCTGGCCCTCCTCCTCCTCTCTTCCTCTCTGAATGGGCCGACTTCACCTCCTCCCTCCTGTCCTCTACTTCAGACTTCTCCTCAATGACTTTAACATCTACCTCGTCACTCCTGAATCAGCCACCTCAAGGTTTTGTGACCTCTATGACTCCCTCTCTCACTATTCTTTCCTCTGGGACGACCCACTCGGCCGATCACACTCTAGATGTCTTCATCTCTGGCAGCATCCCTATCTCTACTCCGGTCGCCACCACCCTCTCCTTGTCTGACCACTCTCTCCTCTCTTCCCACGTGGGCTCTCTCTGCCCTCTGACCCAGACCCCTCCCGCACCGCCAGCCTCCTTCTCCATCATTCGACCGATGAAGTGAGTGGCAGTCACTGCTTTTGACTACTTTCACCACCCCTGCCTCTCACTCTTCCTCAATCTCCATCCTTCCTAACCTTCACCTCTCCATCTCCAACATGCTTGACATCCTTGTCCCTGTCACGAGGATTTGCCTGAAGCCCACTTCCAAGTGCAACAGGTGGTATGACTCTGATCTAGTTTCTCTGAAACGTAAGTGCAGAGTTGCTGAACGGAAGTGGCAGACCTCAGTTCATCTTCTGACAAACTGGCCTGTTGCCTGCTCCAAAGGCAATACTGCTTTTCTATCTGCTCCAAGAAGAGGGCTAACATCCAATTCTGCATCTCTGGAGCCACAAATAGCATGGCTAAACTTTTTAAAATCTGCAAGAAACTCGCCAATCCAACTGCAAACTCCACCTCTCCCCTTCCTTCCCATGGCCTCTGCACTGCTTTGGCATCCCATTTCAAATCTAAAACTCATGACATCCTGTCCTCACTCTCCACCACTTCCATCTACTCTCCCCCTGCTTCCCTTCCTTCCCATGCCCCCTGTCCCTGCACCCCTGCACTCTCCTCCCTCCTGCCCATAGCACCTGATGGTATCTCGAAAGGTGTCTGCTCTATGAAGGTCTCATCCAAACAGGTGCTCCCCTGCTCCTCTAGAACCATTAAGGACATCTCCCTCGCTCTGGCTCTTGCCCACTTCTGTAACCACTACTTCGCCCCTGGCTCCTTCTCTTTATCCCTCAAGCACTCCCTTGTGCACCCTCTCCTAAAAAATCTGGCTGCTGATCCCTCCTGTCTGGCTATCATCCTATCTCTACCACCCCCTTCCTGGGTAAATTCTTGGATAAGGTGGTCCTCCCCAACTTATCCTTCATACTGAACTTGTTGGTTTCCTCCATGACCATCAATCTGGATTCCTGGCATCCAGAGGCACGGAAACTGCTCTCCTGAACACCCATGAAGACATGCTCGTAAACCTAGATTCTAACTCTCCTGATGTTCTCATCCTCCTTGATATCCCCTCTGCCTTTGACACGGGCAACCATTCTATCCTCATAAAAAGGCTCCATGATACCCTCAGCATCACAGACCAGGCATTGGAATAGATGACCTCTTTCCTCACCAACCACCCTTCCCAGCTGCAACTGGCCCTTTCGCCACCACCACACTCTCTACCTGCGGTGTGCCCCAGGCACTATCCTATTGTCGTGGCTCTTCAATATCTGTCTCATCCCACTTGCCCCCCGATCTCTTCCTTCTCTCCCCACTTCCAGTGCTATGCTGATGACATACAGCTCTCCTTCAAACTTCACTCTACTACCCCCTCTTCTTACTGTCTCATCCCTGATTGCCTGGCTGCCATCCAGGCATGGTGTGCGGCTAACGCTCTCTGTCCTAATGCCAGTAAGATGGAAGTCCTTCTCATTGGGACTCCTGCACCCTGATTCCCTCCTACCCTGTTGCTGCCCTTCTTGGGCCCTCTACCTTCAGCATCCTGAGAGGCCAAAAACCTTGCGGTCATCCTTGACTCTGCTCTCTCCTTCATCCCTCACATCTTGGACTTTGCCAAGAAGGCCCACTTCCAGCTTCACCGCCTTAGAAGCATTCTCCCTTTCCTCACTTTTCCCCAGAAGCTCAATGTCTCCAGAGCTCTGGTCCTCTCAAGGCTGGATTACTGCAACAGCCCCTTCCTCAATCTCACTTTTTCCTCCTTACGCCCCCTTCAGCTAATACCGAATAGGACTGCAAGACTTATCCTAGACCTCATACGCAGTGACTATATTTCTCCAGCCCTAAAAACTCTCCAGTGGCTCTGGGTGGCCACAAGGATCAAATTTAAGACCCCCTGCATCATCTGCAAGGCTCTCTCAGGCCTGGGACCACTCTATCTCCAACTTTCCCTCCCTAAATACATCCTTGCTAGAGCCCTCTGCTCCTCTAATTCCAACTCTCTGCTTGTCAAATGCTTCTCTAAGCTGAGAGTAGGGGGCAGTTCTCTCTCCTTAGTGGGTGCCTCTCTTTGGAACAGCCTACCTGTCCCTCTCAGACTTGAACCAGACCTCCTTAAGTTCCGGAAACTGATCAAAACCCTGCTTTTCTCTACCTCTTTCACTCTTTCCCTTCCCTGCTAATCAGCCCACTGCCGCTAAGTCTGGTGTCTTGGTCCTTCATGAATCTCACAGGCCCTCCTCCCGTCCGACACCAGCACCCTCCCCCCTTAGAATCGCCCTTGCGGAACCCTGCCTGGGGATTCCTCCGCCCTAGCACTTTAGCAATTAGCAAGTGGATTTGTCCCTTGGCCCCCCCTTGCACATACCGCTGGGCTCCCACAAGCACTTGTCCATACCTTGTTCACTCCCATCAGCACTTATCCATACCTCGTACCCCCTGCCCTACTCCTACTCTTGCACTCTCTTCACTGCACTTCCACGTCCGAATGCCACAATGCCTAGTAGGACCACAGGTATTACCCAAATTGACCTTTTACAATTGACCTTTTGCACAATTGACCTCATTATAGTGTTCCTAATTGACCTTCTGCACAATTGACCTTTATATTATTTTAGTTATTTTATATATGTATTGGGTTGGTTTTGGATTATAAATAATATAAGGGGATTGGGTGGGGTGTTGCAGGGGGTTGTGGATTGGGTGAGGGGCTGCAGGGGGTTTCCCCCCGCATATATGTCCTAATTGACCTTCTAAATTAGGTCAATTCTCCCGATGTCAATTCTCCCGCGGTCAATTGTGAAAAGGTCAATTAGTATACAACCGGACCACAATGTATATTACTGTTTTGCCAATGTTATTTACTCTCCTTGCTCCCTTCCCATTTTGCCTTGTGGCGCCTTGAAACATCATTCTGTTGTTCCTAAAAAATGCTTGATTAATAAAATAAAAAATGTCACAGGCAGGAGCTGATTTCACCAGCAGGAAGTCGAGCTACAAACCGGAAGGACATCACACACTCTTGTCACCTGAACACCTAGTCAATCACTACCCCATGATTGTGTCCCTGGTGTTGGTGCGATGAGCCAATTTCTTGTTTCATGTTCCCAGAGTAGTCTCTTATGGCCTTTAGCTGGAGAATGGGCCAAATTAAAATGGCAGCAGGAACTGATGTGATAGACAGGAACTGATGTCACCGAAAGGAAGTAAGCCACACACCAGAAGTGACATCACATGCTCTTGTCACCTGATCCCCTAGTCAGTCAGTGGTAGGTCTCTTTGATTTTGTTCCTGGTGTTGCCCGGATCAGTAATGTGAAGGTCAGGGAACTGTTCTCGACTTTTGTGTATCTGTTTTTGTGGATCCCCGGTAGGAGCACTGTTAGTATATATGTGCCTGGAGAATGAAATGGCAGTTTTGGAACATGAGAGACTTAGCTGGACATGGTATTGCTAGACTTAGCCAAACTGCGCCTAGGTATGTGTTAGGGAGAATTCTCATTTCTGTGCTAATTACCTTGAACTTTAGAGACCCTCCAGTTATTTTGCTGGACTTTAGGACTTTTTCATTTTAACCATGGAGTGAGTGGGACCTTTTTCTCACTCTCTCTCATGTGTTTTGACCTGATTTGGATTATGTGTGTCCTCTGTTTTTGGAGTCTGACAAACTCCGTAGGCATCTACTTTTTGTATGGTGACACACAGCACCTTCAGTGCAGTGTCACAGAGAAGTCTTTTAGATTTCTCAGAAGGTTTAAATACCTTTTCTTTTGTGAACTACTGTTCCCAAGAATAGTAAAGTGAAATTGACTTTACTTACCCTTTCTCTGTGTAGGTCCAGCACACCCCATCTTATGTGGAGTGCTGGGGGGTTACCTAGTAGTCCTTTATCCTATATTCTCACGTAAAACATGTTATGTTACCCTCACTACTTTAAATGGCTGGTTGCAGTGGTTTAATTGTCCTACCTTTGTGCTTTTCTACCGCAGGCTGAATCCTCAGCTGCAGTACAGAACCCATGGGTGACCATTTCTGTCAAAATGGCCCCAGTCTTCTTTTTTCGCCATTTTCTGTTTGTGAGTCTTTCTTGGGTTTTAATCTGTGCGTTGAGCCAGGTTTGAGCCCTTAGTTCGTTTTGCCTTTGGCGGGCTTCAGCCCTGAAGCCCGCCTCTGGCTCCCGTGTGTCTGGGAAGACAGGATGTGAGGGAGGTTCCCGAAACTCCCATGTCCTTTGTCTCTAGGAATGCCTGAATGCAAGCAGTCATAATTGGCTGGCTGGCTGTCCTTGCAGGACAGCCACCCTGCTGTGTGATTGACAGCCTAGGCTGTGCATGAAAGGGAGAAACCTGCTTAATAGGTGAGGGTTTTGGGACTAGAGGCAGAGTCGACCACTGGGAGAAACACCTGACGAAGAAACAGTGAATGAAGCTTGCTGCATCCTCCTGGACCTTTGAATTGCCCAGTGAAGCACTGCGGCTGTGCTGAAACTCCTTTTTCAATTCGACAGAGAAGCTCCAGAAGGGATGACTTCTTCCCTTGGGTTAGTGGGACCAACTCACCCCGAGACAAACTCCACTGGACCACCTTCCCTTATTGGCTATACTTCTCCACTGATGCAAGAACCGAGTGCCAGGGGTAGAGAAATCCATAGTCGAGTGCAATGTCTGAAATCCCGCCAGAAACTCTAGGAGTCTCCTAAGCACCCCCCAGAAGCAGGACGACCTGAGCTCGAGTCCCCTCACCAGAGTGTAGGACCCAAGGAGTGAAAGAAGCCCAACTGGTATCCACGGTCTGCGACGGTGCTGTTTACCGAGCTCTGAAACAGCATTGCTGCTGTACCGAAAAGAGCCTGCAGCTGCCAACAACCTCCAAATTGCTGCCGCAGGAGCCCTCCATGTGTCCTCCATCTTTTCTCCACGACTGAGGCTCAGGAACCTAGGGTCTGCATCTCTGCAACAGGATAGAATCCAGCTGGACCGCTCTCCTTCTAACCAGAGGTACTGTTTAGACTGGGTATACATACCTCACTGTCTTTTTAGCTGTGTTCTTCTCAGTTGCGAATTGCATTAGCTTACCTTAGAGTTGATTTCAACTCTGCTTTTCACAGGCTTCACAGCTTGTGACCCTACAAGTGATTTCTACAAACTCTCTAACTTTGTGCAAGACCTTTTATCTAAGAAGTGCCTCAGCTCCATAGACTGGGCTCCAACTGACTTTGGCTTTCCTGGCTCTCTGCAGACTCTTCTAGTCCATTGACTTCGATAGTTCTGTCCCTCATAGGTGCTAACTTGTTTTAGACTGTTATTTCTGGGAAAGGCTTGTCCAGATCTCATTGGAAGATTGAAGTGTCCTCACCTATACTGAGAACTGTTTAACCTTTCTCCTTCCTTAAACCTTTCTTTTCTGCCACCTCAGAATCTGCAAAGTGTATTCAGTGTGATATATAAATGCCATTACTGTCCTTGTGAATGAAGTCACCTCAGGATGTAGGAAGTGTGTAAAAAGCATCTCTAAAAAGTATCCACTAAACTTGTGCTGATCCTGAAAAGTATTTTAAAGTATATTTACCTTGTTACATGAATTACCTTTTTTCGAATGCTTACTTAAACATTGATGTCAACTAAATAAATAATTATTTATAACTGAAACCTTGAGTGTAGTTGTTCCTTGATTACCTGTATTTATGAATTTCATTGCTACAGCTCACATTGACCCCTTTTGAGATAGGCCTAGCTGCTCAGTCACACTACCAACATGTGTAGGACAGACCTATACCAAAAGGTGGACTACCTAATACCAAGCAGATACATGTTGTGTAGTCTCACACAGTGTTACTACACCAATTTTTACCTAACACTGGTGGCAGCTGTGCGATTGGTGTAGAGTGGTTACAGTGCTATTTGTTATACTTGTGCCCGTCTAAACCAGCCACAAGGCTAAGCTCCACCAAAATGTTAAGCAATTGCAACATGCCTAATATGGATAACTTTAATAGCTCAGCGCTGACCTGCCTGACAGTAGAACAACTGAAAGATTGTGTAAAACTAGGGGTCTGACTCGGAAAGGAAAAACATGTGAATTGATTGTAAGGTTGTTAAATCACCAAAGCGTGGGTAGTAGGCCTGTAACACCTACTCACCCAAATAATGTGGACTATAGTGATGAGGATGCTAGTTAAGAGTCAAACTCCAATCTGCAAGATGAGTCAGAGAAGGGAGAGGAGTCTCCAGAAGGGAGCCTCCCTCTTCCACAGCCTGCCCCTGTACCTCAGCCACTTCCCATTGGGACCCCACAAGGTCCAAATCTCAACCCAGAGTATATTTCACCTGAAAGACTAAGGTTAGAGTTGGAGTTCTAGAAGCTAGATGTTGAAGCTGAAACCAAACACTAAGAGGTGAAACTAAGAGAAAGAGAAATGCAGCATGAAATGGTAATGAGAACGATGTCCCTTGATTCTGCTTCCTTTTCAGGGTCTTCTAGGTCTACTAGTCCCAAGAGGCGTCACCTGCCTAAAGTAGCTGGAGTATGTATGAACCCACACTTGATGTGTTGGATTGGCTGGGTACGTTTGAATACACCTATGGTCTTTGGGGAATACATGGGACTGATTTAATTCCATGGCTCATGTCTAGACTACCCCTGAATTGCTGTGATGGAGTTGGGTGCCAGTGAGGGAAAGGAGTATGAATCAGTAAAGCTGGCATTAATAGCCAGATTTGGGAAAACTCCTTCCCAGTACCTAAAGAGGTTTAGGACCCTCAAAAAGACTGATAGTACCCATTGGGCTACCTGTGTATGTGAATGTTTGAAACACTTAGATGGTTGGGTTGAGGGGTACAGAGTACACACCTTTAAAGGAATGAGAAATCTTTTTTTTTCTTGAATCTATTTTTGATGCCTGCTCTCCTGAGCTGAGACAGCACTTGGCTGACTCAAAGGAAATTGATCCTTAAAAGGTAGCACAAGCTGCTAACTTATGGGTAGTCAACAGGGGCCACTCACAAGGACTCTGGGGCAACTCACAAGAAGGAAGAGGAGAAGCAGCACAAGAAAGAGGGAAAAGAGAATTCGAATTCCAACCATCCAAAAGAGGGTCACAAACATAGCAAGGGTAAATTCTATGGGAAACCAGCTAAGTCTAGTGAACCCTCTGGTGCCAAACCAGAGGGAGGTCAACAGAAACCCCCAATCCAGATAGCATTTGGGTAATGTGTTGTATGTGGGTCTGTAGATCATGTGAAAGGTGATCCCAGATGTAAGGGTAAATCTTCAGGGTTCCACACTTCCTCCTTAGCCTTCATCCCTGAGGTACACCCCCAAATGGCAAGTGCAAACTTCCAACTACTGGCTGAAGACTCCATTGGAGTTCAAACCAATGTATCTTTAGTGTCCCTGGCTCTGTGGGAATAACAGATTGTGGATGTTTAATACTCTCTACTAGACAACACCAAAGGATATTATAAGGACATTGTTCTTGTAAATGGTCTGGAAACCCCTGCCATCAGAGACACTGGGGCAAACATTACGGTGGTTGATGAACGTTTTTTCAAACCTGAGGATGTAGCTAAGGCAGCCAAAGGTCCAAATAAACTTGCAGGAGACCCTATCCAAATGGTTCCTATTCTGCCAACTCTCATCCAGGGCAATAATATGACTGGTAGAATTCCTGTTAGTGTCTAGAATGAAGTGCCAGGGAGAGTCCTGTTGGGAAATGACTTCAAAATTCTTGGAGTTGCGTCTAGTACCCCCAGGCATCCCAGCAAAAAGAAGCAGGAGCAAACAAGATTGGCCCAAAAGCCAACCCTAAGAGACTCTCAGTTTCAGTTTAAGAAGATTTCCAATACCTCCAGTCCGCAGGAAGGCTACCCTTCTACTTCCAAGACAAAGAAAGAGACAAAGGAGAAATGCAAGATCTCTGGGAGAAAGAAAGGTTTGAAACCTAAACCTCTTCATAGGACAAGGACATCCCCAAGAGGACTGTCCCAGGTCACCCCAGTGACCCCTTCCCCAGCTGAGGCTGAGTGGGAGGACCAACCAAACTCTGTGGAGTCAGCTACTGGTGACACAGAGCTGGAAGGAAACCTTCCCTGCGTTGGAGATCTGGATCCCAGAGATCATCCTGAGCTGCACACATTACTTGCAGAAGGTGGACCCTCTAGGGGAGATTTCAGCAGAGGACAAAGAGAGTGTCCCTCTCTAGAAGGTCTACGCCAGCTGGAAGGGCAAGAGTCAGGGAAGCATAGGCTTTACTGGGAGGATGGCCTCCTATACAGTGAACCTACTGAGTCTACCCCAGGGGACTACAGAAGACTGGTTATGCTCCAGAAAGTGAGACAAATGTTCCTACAGTTAGCACATGAGATCCCTCTGGATGGCCAGTTGAGTTTCAAGAGGACCAAAGAGAGGCTATCTCTGTACTTCTACTGGCCCAAGATGGGGGATCTGTAACGCTCACCTGACTCCCACGGAGGCGCTGGCCTGGTTCGCGCTGCTGTGACCTCTTCTAAGGTGATGCGCAGGGTTCGGAAGACGGACTGGACCGGGCCCCCAAATCTGGCTTGTCTGGCTCGCAGAAGTATCCTTCTGTAGGCGAAAATAGTGGATTAACTGTCTGCGGGGTAATGCAATCAGCCTCCCACTTTCCCCTCTCACCCTCCTCGAAACCCTTCTGTGATTCCTTGTAGCGTCTCACCTTAGGGTCTGGAAGGACGAGCTCTCCATCCTGCTTCTGATGCAGGGGCGCGTTGGTATCCAGTTACTTCACTGGATTTTCGGATTGGTGAGAACCAAACTTGCTTGGCTTCCAGGTAAGTTTTTTTGATAAGAGGTTCCCCTTGTGTCCATGCATTAATGTACTAATGCTAGTGTCTTTTTCCCCACAGGGGCCGGGGTACGGAATGCCGGGGAACAGGAACCGACCCGAGATGAGAGGTGAAATCCTTGTAGAAATCAGGTAAGTCTTTAATGAGCGTTTTTTGGTAATGTCTTTTCATTCGCTCATTAACGCTGATGTCTCTTTTTCCCCTTAGGGGCCGGGGTCCGGAAATGCCAGGATGCAGCGCGGACCCGAAATGAAGAGGGAATGAATCAACAGATAAGTCTTAACATGGAGATTTAGCTTTCCTTATTCCCTTCTCTCTCTCACCTTTTGTTCTGGTCTTTTTCTCCCTAGGCGCTGGGGCGTGACTGTGAATCCGGATGATCGCTGCTGAACATGGAGGCGCCCTGTAAAGGTGAGTGGAATGCGGCGCTGCAGCGATCGACGCGATGAGCTTTTAAATAAAAGTCTTCCTTTTCAGGATTGTCGGCGAGATGTCTCCGGGATGCGGATTTAGCAGGTAAGGACTTTTCCTTCTTCTGTTCTCTTCTTCTCTTCCTTTGCAGGTGATCCAGGATGCTGGCAGGCGTGGCAGAAGTCAGGATGCAGGAGCAGACACGGTGAGCGTCCAGCTGCTAGATGCAGAACAACGCGAAGCATGTGTGGCTGTTCGGGTGGGGTTTAAATAGCCTTGGAAGAAGTTCCAGGTATGTATCCTTCCTCCAATCAGGTATGTATCCTTCCCCGACCACGGCCGGATGGTAAATTAGTCCCACAGGTAAAGTAGTTCCTTTCGGGCCTCAAGGAGGCCGGGATCCTGCAGCATGGTCTGCATAAGGTAAGTGCACCCAAGCACTTCCATAATGAGCCTGGCGCCTATGGCGCCAGGACTGATGTCTTTTATGAGCCTGGCGCCATAGGCGCCAGGACACTGTCCAAAGGGCCCCTATATGGGGTTGCTGGGTCCTTCCTTGGGGACTGGATGTCCGCTTTCGGGGACGCAGGGCTTGAACCGGCTCCCCGGGAGCGGGCATCATGACAGCACTCCCCCCCAAGGCCCCTCCCAAGGTTGTTCCCTCCGGGGGTTTTGGTTTGTCTGGGAAGAGTCAGTGGAATTTTCTGACTAATCGAGGTGCATGCACATGGTCGCTGGGTTCCCACGACCTCTCCTGAGGTCCGTACCCCTTCCAATCAATTAGGTAGAACAGTTTTGACCTAAACATTTTTGAGTCTAAAATGTTCTTCACTTCGAATTCGGGGTCCCCATCTATTAGAATAGGTTCTGGAGGTTTGAGTAGTCGGGTTCCGGGTACCACTGGTTTCAGAAGTGACACATGAAAAACAGGGTGAATTTGCATACTAGCTGGTAAATCAAGTTTAACAGCCACTGGGTTAATTATTGCCGTAATAGAATAAGGTCCCTTATTCTTGAGTGGTAAATGTCTGGTAGCTAACCACACTTGATCCCCAATCTGATACGGAGGTGCTTCACTCCGATGTAGATCAGCATTCTCCTTGTATTTTCTCTTGGCTTGTTGTAAATGCGTAGTTGCCTCTTTGAAGGCTTGGGTAATTGTAGAATGCAGATGTTCTACTGCAGGCATTCCGAGGTTCTGAGGTGAGTCAAGGTTTGAGGTTTGAGGGTGATGCCCAAACAAAGTATAAAAAGGACTGTGGCCAGTTCCAGAGTGTACCGAATTATTATATGCGTATTCGGCTATCCAAAGAATGTCTTTCCAGTTGCTTTCAGATTGCTGTAACATACACCGTAAGTATTGCTCAAGGGTCTGATTTGTCCTCTCGGTCTGACCATTGGTCTGAGGGTGGTGACTGGTCGATAATCTTACGTCGATCTGCGCCATTTGACAACATTTGCGCCAGAAGTGGGAAATGAATTGGCTTCCCCGGTCAGAGATTAGTATAGATGGGAATCCATGTAGCCGAACAATATTTTCGAGGAATTCTTTGGCTAGGACAGAAGCTGAAGGTAAACCTTTCAAAGGAATAAAGTGGGCCATTTTGGAAAACAAATCCACAATTACCAGAATAGTATTGTACCCCGAACAAGGAGGCAGGTCTGTAATAAAATCCATTGATAGGGTGTGCCAGGGTGCTGGCGGTATGTCTAGAGGTTGAAGGAGACCGGCTGGTCTTTTCTTTTGACTTTTATTTTGGGCGCAAACACCACAGGACATCACAAAAGATTTAACATCTTTTCGCCAAGAGGGCCACCAAAATTGTCGTTTCACCTTTTCCTCTGTCTTGGCAATACCGGGGTGTCCCTCTATTAATGCATCATGATAACCGGAAATAACTAGTTCGTGTAATTCCTTTTGTGGCAGGAATAAGCGTCCTTGGAAATAAGGTAAACCAATATCTATGGTAAAGTCTGATCCCTTTTGTATCCAATCCTGTAAGGTTGTAGGGTCCAGGAGTTGTTTCACTCTGGCTTGAATGTCTTCAAGCGTCTGTAACAAAGTCATGCCTAGAATCCTCTGTTCGGGAATTATTGGTACTGGTTCTGAGTTTGTATCAGATTCTCCCATTCCAATTCGGGATAAGGCGTCTGCTTTGCCATTCTTGCAGCCAGGTCGATAGGTAATCACGAAATCAAATTCAGCGAAAAACAAAGCCCATCGGAGCTGCCGTGATGACTGAGCCTTGGCGGTTTTCAAATACTGTAAATTCCGGTGATCAGTGATCACTGTGATGGTATGTCGAGCGCCAAGCAGATAATGCCGCCAGGCTTTAAAAGCGGACTTAATGGCTAACAGTTCTTTGTCCGTGATTGCATAATTAACCTCAGGTGCCGAGAATTTTCTTGGCCAAAATGCTACGGGATGCAGTTGGTTGGTTTCGGGATCTCTTTGGGACAGGACAGCTCCCATGGCTAGGCTGGATGCGTCAGTCTCGACAACATAAGGGAGATCTGGACGCAGGTGTTTCAATATAGGTGCAGAGGTAAACTTAGCTTTTAAATCCTGAAAGGCCTGCTCAGCTTCTTCAGACCATTCAAAACGTTTATTTTTCCTCAAGAGTGCAGTAATGGGTTGTACCACGCGTGAAAATTCCGGGATAAACCTGTGATAGAAATTGGCAAAGCCAAGCATGCTTTGAACCCCTTTTACAGAGCTAGGTGATGGCCATTTGAGGATGGCATCCACTTTTCTTGAGTCCATTCGGACTCCTTTGGGTGTCAGGATGAAACCTAGAAACTCGACTTCTGTGGTATGGAAAACACATTTCTCCAATTTAGCAAATAGTTTGTGTTGGCGCAGTTTTTCAAGTGATCAGATTCTGACGTGTTTTCTGTGATCAGATTCCGAAGAGGAGTACACCAGAATGTCATCGATATATACGACAACACAAACATCGATGAGTTCCCGAAGGACATCATTCATGAAGTATTGGAAGGCAGCCGGCGCGTTACACAATCCGAAAGGCATCACCTGGTACTCGAATAATCCGTATTTAGTACGGAAGGCAGTTTTCCATTCGTCGCCTTCTTTAACTCGTACCAGATGATAAGCCCCCCGGAGATCTAACTTGGTGTATATGCAAGCGTCCTTCACCTGGTCAAGGAGTTCAGGGATCAGAGGCAGAGGATAACGGTTTTCAACGGTTTTTAACCGTTATCTGGTTCAATGCGCGGTAATCGATACAAGTTCTAAGGTCGCCTTCTTTTTTGGGCACGAAGAACAAAGCCGAGGATGCCGGGGACTTTGACGGGCGAATAAAACCATTAGCTAGGTATTGATCCAAATATTGTCTCAAATGCAGATTCTCAGGTTCGGTAAGGGCATAAATCCTGCTACAAGGGGGTTGTGCACCGGGTACCAGATCGATTTGGCAATCGTACGATCTGTGAAGAGGTAACGTGTTGGCCTGTTCCTTTTGGAAGACGTCCTGAAAGTTTTGTATTCCGGAGGTAGTTGCATGGAGGCAGAGGTTACAGATGCTAGATTAATCTTCAGGTTTTCTGGGTAGCAGGTTTGTGTACAATCCGGGAAGGTTATTCTCTTAGCTCGCCAATCAATTAGAGGATTATGTGTCTCTAACCAATGGATTCCAAGAATAACCTGAAACTGTGGAGCCTTGATTACATCAAACACAACACCCTCCCGATGGCCGTCGGGACCAATAAGAGTCACCCCAGTAGTGGAATGTGTTACCGGTCCAGAGGCAATTTCAGTTCCATCGACTGTGGTGATGACATCTTTGCTGGTTTTAGGACGGAGAGGGAGGTTAATCCTAGAGACCAATTCACGATCCACATAGTTTCCAATAGCCCCACTATCGATGTATGCCTTTATTGCATGCAACAGCTTAGGCTGTTCTGGATCTACGAGAACCATTGGCACAATGAAATGCGAGGTCTGAGAGTTAGTTTTCAAGCTCGGCAAGCGGACCCCTACACTTGTCGGGCGGAGTCGTTTCCCGAAACAGAGTCTTCATGGTTTTTATCAGCGGCTCCTACCGCCTTTCGGGGCGGTTTTGCCAGGCAATCTCGTAGAAAGTGTCCAGAATTCCCACAATAAAGACATAATTTTAACTGCCGCCTCCTTTCACGTTCCTGTTGAGTTAAGGGTCCTTTAACCCCTCCAAATTGCATAGGCTCAGAGACATCAACTCACTTGGGATTAGCATGGGTCTTGACCAACACCCGGGTCTCACACCTGGACCGATCTGCTTTTCTGTTTTGAAGTCTGTGATCCAATTGGACCACTAAGTCTATATACTCTGTGCATTCTTGGGGCGGATTTACAACTTGGGCCAAGACATCTTTAAGTTCTCCGCGTAGGCCTCGATAAAACAACATGACTCTTTTATCCTCTGGCCATCCCGTTTCTACAATTAGTCTATTAAAGGTTGCAATATAGGATAGGAGGTCCTGATTGCCCTGTCGCAGGGATAGAAGTTCGTCATCCAGAGCCTGCCCCTGAGAGTGTCGAGCAAATAACCTTTCCATGCTTGCTTGAAACCTTTGAAAATCACGGAGAATCGGGTCATCTTGAGTAACCAGTGGAACTGACCAATCGGCAGCGCAGCCGCTGAGATATGACAATACAAAGGCTACCTTGGTCTGATCATTAGGGAAGGCCCCAGGTCTGCATAGGAAGTGCAAACGACACTGATTCATGAATACGGCGAATCGTTTGGGGTCCCCAGCAAAGCGTTCGGGTGGGGCCAGCGGCATGTTTCCAGGTAGATTAATCTGCACAGGGTTACTGGAAACCACAGGAGCGGGCTTCCCTCCGGAACCGGGTAGAGGAGTTTGCCCAGCTTGACCTTGCAAAAGCTGTCTGGCCAGGTCATCAGTTCTTTCCTTTGATATTATTAATTCCCTCCTGAGGGCATTAGTCTCTTGACGAGCGACATGTACTTCGGCCCGTAATTCCCCCAGTAATTGGGCCAACTGATCAGTCTCAGAACTTTCCATAGCGCCTGGGTGGGAATTTGTAGGAAGGCTTCGCGTTCTGTAACGCTCACCTGACTCCCACGGAGGCGCTGGCCTGGTTCGCGCTGCTGTGACCTCTTCTAAGGTGATGCGCAGGGTTCGGAAGACGGACTGGACCGGGCCCCCAAATCTGGCTTGTCTGGCTCACAGAAGTATCCTTCTGTAGGCGAAAATAGGGGATTAACTGTCTGCGGGGTAATGCAATCAGCCTCCCACTTTCCCCTCTCACCCTCCTCGAAACCCTTCTGTGATTCCTCGTAGCGTCTCACCTTAGGGTCTGGAAGGACAAGCTCTCCATCCTGCTTCTGATGCAGGGGCGCGTTGGTATCCAGTTACTTCACTGGATTTTCGGATTGGTGAGAACCAAACTTGCTTGGCTTCCAGGTAAGTTTTTTTGATAAGAGGTTCCCCTTGTGTCCATGCATTAATGTACTAATGCTAGTGTCTTTTTCCCCATAGGGGCCGGGGTACGGAATGCCGGGGAACAGGCACCGACCCGAGATGAGAGGTGAAATCCTTGTAGAAATCAGGTAAGTCTTTAATGAGCGTTTTTTGGTAATGTCTTTTCATTCGCTCATTAACGCTGATGTCTCTTTTTCCCCTTAGGGGCTGGGGTCCGGAAATGCCAGGATGCGGCGCGGACCCGAAATGAAGAGGGAATGAATCAACAGGTAAGTCTTAACATGGAGATTTACCTTTCCTTATTCCCTTCTCTCTCTCACCTTTTGTTCTGGTCTTTTTCTCCCTAGGCGCTGGGGCGTGACTGCGAATCCGGATGATCGCTGCTGAACATGGAGGCGCCCTGTAAAGGTGAGTGGAATGCGGCGCTGCAGCGATCAACGCGATGAGCTTTTAAATAAAAGTCTTCCTTTTCAGGATTGTCGGCGAGATGTCTCCGGGATGCGGATTTAGCAGGTAAGGACTTTTCCTTCTTCTGTTCTCTTCTTCTCTTCCTTTGCAGGTGATCCAGGATGCTGGCAGGCGTGGCAGAAGTCAGGATGCAGGAGCAGACACGGTGAGCGTCCAGCTGCTAGATGCAGAACAACGCGAAGCATGTGTGGCTGTTCGGGTGGGGTTTAAATAGCCTTGGAAGAAGTTCCAGGTATGTATCCTTCCTCCAATCAGGTATGTATCCTTCCCCGACCACGCCCGGAAGGTAAATTAGTCCCACAGGTAAAGTAGTTCCTTTCAGGCCTCAAGGAGGCCGGGGATCCTGCAGCATGGTCTGCATCAGGTAAGTGCACCCAAGCACTTCCATAATGAGCCTGGCGCCTATGGCGCCAGGACTGATGTCTTTTATGAGCCTGGCGCCATAGGCACCAGGACACTGTCCAAAGGGCCCCTATATGGGGTTGCTGGGTCCTTCCTTGGGGACTGGATGTCCGCTTTCGGGGACGCAGGGCTTGAACCGGCTCCCCGGGAGCGGGCATCATGACAGGATGATGTAGATAAATTATGTAGGAGCTGCCACACTTGTCAGACTTCTGTCACAAATATGGCACGAGTCCCTTTTGAAAGGGTGGGGATTGATCTTGTTGGTCCCCTAGACCCTCCAACTTCCTAAGGCAACCGATTTATATTGGTTGTGGTAGACCATGCTGCCAGGTATCCTGAGTCCATACCTATGGGAACTGTTACTGCTCAGGCAGTGACTAAGGCCCTGCGTGGTATCTTTAACAGGGTCGGTTTACCTAAGGAAGTCATTTCTGACAGGGGATCACATTTTATGTCCCACTACTTGCAGACCATGTGGAAGAACTGTGGAGTGACCTACAAGTTCTCAACACCCTACCATCCCCAAACTAATGGGTTGGTGGATGGGTTTAACTGTACTATGAAGAACATGATAGGTGCTTTAGAGGAACCCCTTAGAAGAATGTGGGATCTTCTACTGCAATGCCTTCTTTTTGCTTATAGAAAAGTCCCTAAAGCAGGGGTTGGTTTTAGCCCCTTTGAACTTCTCTATGGTCATCCAGTCGGAGGCCCGTTGGCCCTGATCAAGGAAGGGTTGGAGAGTGCTCCTTCCCTACAGCCAGTGAGAGTCACTGACTATGTGCTAGGCCTCAGGAAAAGGTTGGCCCTGATGATGATAGAAGCTTCAGACAACCTGAAAGCAGATCAGGCACTGGTCAAACATTGGCATGACCAGAAGGCCAACATGGCAGAGTTTACTCCAGACCAGCTTGTATTGGTTATGGTACCTACAAGGCAAAGGGCCTTATAGGACAAGTGGATTTGACCCTTCAATATTGTAGGCAAACTTGGAGAGGTTGATTATTTAGTGGATTTGGAACACCCCAAGGAGGCCCCTAGGGTCTATCACACTAACCGTCTGAAGGATTATGTTTCCAGACCAGAACTAGGAGCTTTGCTTCTAGCCTCTGATCAAGAGGAGGAGGAGAGTGAGCCACTCCCTGATCTGCTCAGGGGACAACCTTCAGATGAGACGATTAAAGGATTGAAACTCTCTACAGATTTGCCTATGCTACAAAAGGAGGAGTACAGGGCTCTGTTGAATCAGTTTGCCCCCTGTTTTCACCGACACCAGGCTTGACCCTTTGGGGCCAGCATGATATTCTCACTGGTGACAGTCTCCCTGTCAAAAGCAGGGTTACAGAATGTCAGATCATTTCAGAACACACATAAAGGATGAGGTCAAGAAGATGCTTGATCTTGGGGTTATTGAGCCATTTACAATCCTTGTACTAGTGCCCAAAGCAGGAACCAAAGAGTTAAGATCCTGTGTGGACTATAGAGCTCTTAATGCAGTCACCACGACTGATGCCCATCCTTTACCTGGGACAGATGAGCTGGTGGACAAACTTGGTTCAGTGAATGTTCCTCAGTACATTTGACCTGACTTCAGGCTATTGGCAAATAGCTCTGACAGACCTTGCCAAGGAGAAAGCTGCATTTTCCACCCCAATATAATGTTATGCATTTTGGACTCAAGCATGTACCTGCTACATTTCAGAGGATGGTGAATCAAGTTCTGAATGGGTTAGATGACTTCTGTATGGCATACTTGGATGACATTGCAGTGTTCAGCCCCACTTGGGAAGAGCATCTTCACTGCCTAGGATATGTTTTGCAGGCTCTGGAACAGGCCCATCTGACCGTAAAGGCTAATATATGTCAAATTGGTCAGGGTAAAGTGGTCTACCTTGGACATGAGGTAGGAGTAGGTGGACTTAGGCCATTGCCTAGCAAAGTACAAGCTGTACAAGACTGGGCCACCCCTTCTACTCAGACTCAAGTGAGAGCCTTCCTAGGTCTCACTGGGTATTACAGGAACTTCATATAGAACTATGGGACCATGGCTTCTCCCTTAAATGTGATCACCTCACCCGAAATCCCCAAGTCGGTCAGGGGGAATGAGGAGTGCATTAAAGCTTTTGAAGGACTGAAGAAAGCCTTTTGTCAAGCTCCATTCTTCAGCGCTCCTGACTACAACCAATGCTTCATTGTACAAACAGATGCTTCTAACACAGGGATGGGTGCAGTTTGTAGTCAACTGGATGTGAAAGGCAGGGAACACCCTATCTTCTTCATCAGTGGGAAACTGAAGGACTGTGAGACAAAGTGGGCAATCATAGAACGTGAATGTTTTGCCATTATGTGGTCTCTGAAGATGTTTATGCCATACATGTATCGTTCTACTTTCATTATTCAGACAAACCACCAACCCTTGAGATGGTTAATGCAGATGAAGGGGGAGAATCCAACATTGTTGAGATGGTTAATCAGCCTCCAGGTGTTTGATGATTTTACCATAGAACACAGGTCAGGGTGCAATCACTAAAATGATGTTGGTGTCTCCAGAAGGTATGGCCAACTGGAATAAGAAATTGATCCAGGAGTGGATTAAAACCTCCTGTCCCTTAGTCTGGGTGGACCTGTCTTAGGGGGAATTCTCATTTCTGTTCTAATATCCTTCAACCTTGGAGACCCCCATCTATTTTGCTGGACATTAGGGCTATTTACCTTTAACCCTGGAGTGAGTGAGACTTTTTTCTCACTCTCTCATGTGTTTTGACCTGATTTGGATTATGTGATTCCTCTATTTTTGGAGTCTGACAAATTCCATAAGCATCTACTTTTTGTATGGTGACACACAGCACCTTCAGTGCAGTGTCACAGAAAAGTCCTTTAGATGTCTCAAAAGGTTTAAATACATTTTCTTGTGTGAACTACTGTTCCCAAGAATAGTAAAGTGAAAATTACTTTACTTACCTTTACTCTTTGTAGGTCCCGCACACCCCATCTAATGTGGATTGCTGGGGGGTTACCTAGTAGCCCTTTATCTGACATTATCATGTAAACATTTTTATGTTACCCTCACTACTTTAAATGGCTGGTAGCAGTGGTTTAATTTTCCTACCATTGTGCTTTTCTACCGCCTACTGAATCCTCAGCTGCAGTACAGCACCCATGGGTGACCATTTCTGTGGAAATGGCCCCAGTCTTCTTTTCTCAACATGTTCTGTTTGTGAGGTCTTTCTTGGGTTTTACTCTGTGCGTTCAGCCAGGTTTAGCCCTTTGTTTGTTTTGCCTTTGGTGGGCTTCTGCCCTAAAGCCTGCCTCTGGCGCCAGTGTTGCTGGAAAGGCAGGATGTGAGGGAGGTTCCCGAAACTCCCCTGTCATTTGTCTCTAGGAGTGCATGAATGCAACCAGTCCTGATGACAGCCACCCTGCTGTGTGTTGGACAGCCTAGGAAGTGCATGAATGGGAGAAACCTGCTTAAAAGGTGAGGGTTTTGGGACTGGAGGCAGAGTCGATCACTGGGAGAAACGCCCAATGAAGAAACCATGAGCAAAGCTTGCTGCATCCTCCTGGACCTTTCATTTGCCCTGCTGCTGTGCTGAAACTCCTTTTAAAATTCGACAGAGAAGCTTCCGGGAAGGGACGACTTGTTCCTTTGGGTTAGTGGGACCAACTAACCCCGAGAAGAACTCCACTGGACCCCCTTCCCTGACTGGCTGTACTTCTTCGCTGCTGCCAGAACCAAATGTCAAGGGTCGATAAATCTGTACTTGAGTGCAATGCCTGAAATCTGACCAGAAGCTCCAGGAGTCTCCTAAGGACCTTCCAGAAGCAGGACGACCCGAGCTCAAGTCCCCTCTCCAGAGTGCAGGACCCAAGGAGTGAAGGAAGCCCAAGAAGTATCCGAGATCTGCAACAGTACTTTTTACCTTGTGCCCAAACCGCAAAGTGCTGCTGAACCGAAAAGAGCCCGTAGCTGCCGATGACCTCCAAATTGCCACTGCAGGAGCCCTCCAGAGGTCCTCCCTCTTGTCCCCACGACTGGGGCTCAGGAACCCAGGGTCTGCATCACTGCAACAGGACATAATCCAGCTGCACCACTCTTCTTCTAACCAGAGGTACTGTTTAGAATTGGGATACTTACCTCGGTGTCTTTTTAGGTGTGTTCTTTTCAGTTGGGAATTGCATTAGCTTACCTTAGAGTTGATTTCAACTCTGCTTTTCACAGGCTTCACAGATTGTGACCATACAAGTGATTTCTACAAACTCTCTTACTTTGTGCAAGACTTGTTTTTATCTAAGAAGTGCCTCAGCTTCATAGACTGTGCTCCAATTGACTTTGGCTTTCCTGGCTTCCTGCAGACTCGTCTAGTCCATTGACTTTGATATTTCTGTCCCCCATAGGTGGTAACTTTCTTTAGACTGTTATTGCTGGGAAAGGATTGTCTAGATCTCATTGGAAGATGTAAGTGTCCTCACCTACACTGAACACCTGGTTAACCTTTTTCCTTCCTTAAACCTTTCCTTTCTGTAACCTCAGAATCTGCAAAGTGTGATATATAATGGCCATTACTGTCCTTGTGAATGAAGTCACCACAGGGTGTAGGTGTGTAAGAAGCATCTCTAAAGAGTATCCAATAAACTTGTGCTGATCCTGAAAAGTATTTTAAAGCATATTTGCCTGGTTACATAAATTACCTTTTTTACAAATGCTTACTTAAAAATGTATATTAACTTAATAAATAATTATTTATAACTGAAACCTTAACTGTAAGTGTTACTTTGTGACCTGTATTTACAGATTTCATTGCTACAGCTCTACAGCTCACATTTACCCCGCTTGAGATAGGCCTGGCTGCTCAATCACACTACCTACTTGCGTAGTACAGACCTATACCAAAAGGTGGGTTACCTAATACCAAGCAGATAAGTGCTGTGTAGTCTCACACAGTGTTACTACACCAATTCCTACCTAACAGTATGAGGCACTTTAGAGTGCTTAATTGAGCTGGGGATTCTCTTGCTGTAAATTGCTTAATACCTTTGCATTGACCTGAGGCAGTGAGGGCTATTGGCGGCAGAATGACTTTGGTATTACTAAGGATGGGAATCACTGGTCTACCATCTCAGTGACTCTTGCATTAGACTATCTGCTCCTGCCGTCATTGGGCCAAACCATATGTCAGCCATTCCAAATTCTGCGACTTGGCTCCCACCATCCTCTTGGCCTGATTCATGTAATGGATAATTATCCTGCGTGCAAGTCTAATAGCACTGCCTTTGCCCAAGTAGGGAAATAGCTTAAGCATGCATGATGACTGAAAAACTAAGTGATTGTTTTCACATACACAGGTTAATCGGGTGGAAAATCCATTGACCACGTGCCTCAGATAAGCTGCATAGCTATGCATGCTACCATCAGATAAGTTCAATTTCCCATGTTTCCCCAACTGAATTACTGCTAACACACATCTCATATTATTGTACATGTAATAGCTTTTCATAAACATGTTCTCTGTAGGCTAAAGAGAAGATCAGAAAACATGGATTCTTTTGTCAAACTTCAAAAACGTGGAAGGTTTAAAACACTCTTTTATTGTGTGTGTTTCCCCTGTGTCAATACTGTGGCCACATCGATTAGGGACACGTTTAGGTAACAAATCAAGAAGCCACGTTGACACATTCCCCTATCCACCTATGAATCCACCCCAGTGGTGGCACTTAAATGGTTGGCTGGTACGCATCCTCGTTTCTGAAAATGAGGAAAAAGGTGCTTTTTGAAGTGTAAAACAAAGAGGTTTGCCTATGTGAAATCATGATAAATGCTTGTTGTTTTTGTGCATATTTCTATTAAGTGTTATCTTTTATTACTGGGCTGGGGCAGACACAAGTGGGAATTGGAGAATGCTAATGGCCCCTTTCCCTGACAAGTCAAAGCTCACTGGGAAGGGGCCATTAGCATTCCAAAGACCCTAATTCTCTGTAGACTCCACAGTAAATGCTGGCACCAAATAAGCCTGATTTTATTCCAGCTACTCTGCAATGTTTCTAAATTGACATGAACACAGTAATGAATATACACTTGCACATTTTATTCAGAAGATGCTTCGTGAAGCAATTCTATGAGTGAAAACAAGTAGGGCAATACACAGAGATGTCTGGTTGCCCCGTGCAGGTTAGACATTTTCAAGCATTAGGGTGTTGCAATTGTTTCACAGACTCCTTTATTTCAGGTATAAGGGGTGGTTACAATGATTGTTGAAAGCAAGGGAAGTGGGTGTTTTAAAATATTGAAGAGGAGCATGGGTACAACTTTAGACTGTGAGTGCCACCCCCGGGAATCCACCCACTTGTATCTTCAATCGTCAATTTATTCAAAGACCCAGGCATCCATGAAGGCATACCTTCTCCACCTCATCCATGTGGGGGCAGGAAAGGTGGGGAGGCAGCTTGAGGCTGTTGTCACACATGCATATAGTGTGTTTGTGTCTGTGTGTGTGTGTGTGTTGTGTGTATGTGTGAGTGGGAAAGGTGCTTCTGGGTACATCTCTATATCACTCTACTCCACTCTCAGTTAAATTATCCTTTGCAATCCCTCTCTTTAACTCCTTTTATGTTGGCCAGCTCAGATGTATTTATTAGTAAAACAGGTTATGTTGTTCTTTATGTGCTTTAATTACCAGAATAGGACGTTTGTGAGTGTCTGTGTAATGTAAAATGCACTCTAGTTTTTTTTTGGCATTGTGTAAATATAGTAGGTGCAATGAATTGGGGCATCAATAAACTCAGCAACAGGCATGTGATATGTTAGCCCATTTTACTTTGTACTTTTGTGCTCCTCAGATGTATTGGGATACCACCTTGAATCTGATAAACCCAGCAGGGACAAGCGGGAGGACTTACAAAGGTAACATTAGCCTAAGGGGGCAAATGCTTCAAACTAAAGGGGAATGCTATATAAATATACAAAATTACATTATTAAGCATCACTGAATGGAGTGGTGGTGGCAAGTAGGGAGGATGGTGGAGAGGCCAGGTGGGCAGGGGCAGCTCCCGCTTTGGCAAGCAAGTGAAGCTTATAAAGAGCTTTGAAGAAATCCACAGCTGGGCTGGCTTTGATTGTTACGTGCAGTGGGTTCCAGTGGAGCAAGGTGGGTAGGGTGAAAGCGTAAGTGAGAGGAGGTACAGGGGAGGGCATGGGGCAGTGAAGTTGAGTACTGAAGGGGGTGAGAGGAAACACAACATTGTGTAGACAGAGAGACAGCCAGACAGGTACTGAAGAGCAAGACCAGTGATGGCTTTGTTGACAATGAGAAGGACATTGAAAAGGCAGCGGTTGTGCATGGACATCCAACCTGCATGGTGTCCGCAGGTAGAAGTGGGGGAGGATGATATATCAGATCCTGTAGAGGTGCTATACAGCACCTCTACAGGATCTGGGTAGGTTGTAGAGAGTGCAGGTAGCAATGCTGAGGACTTCCTCTAGAGGGAGGAATGGAGTAAAGAGAAAGACCAAGGAGAAGACTTGAGCAGTAGCCAAGTTTGCTGAGCATGAGGATGGAGATTAGAGTTTCCATAGATAGGTAAGTAAGGAAAGAATGAGTTTTCTAACTGTTGAGGAGGTTAATACGAGCAGCAGAGGCAGTAGTAGTGAAAAATTGTTGCAGCCAGAGGTCGTTATCAAAGAGGACCCCATGTTTGCCATCCTTGGGCGAGGTTGCAAGAAGTTCAGGTGGGTGGAGAAAGGAGAGAGGATGGTAGGGAAGGCATGAGATGTTACTTTAGTTGCGATAACTAGACCATAGCAGTACAATTTAAATTGCCAAAATGTGTCCATGGAGGGAACATAGTTAATGGCATATTAGGGGTTACAATCAACCTCAGAGGGACGGACAGCTTGAGACTGTCCTGCCGGCATTTTGAACTGTGACCTGTTCAATGAATGTTGTTCTGTGAAATTATTGTTTAATGCGCAGAGCTCTATTCTGAACCATTGTTGCATGCCGCCAATTATGGCATATTACTGCTTTAGTTTCCTGAGTTCAGGAATATACTACTAATCTTGAGTTGTAGTAGACACACCCCAACTATATACACTACAGAGAGCATTTCACACTTTAGCCAATACTTGATCTGATCGGTATTAGCTAGCTGTTACCACACCACACCAGCAGGCCTACGTTAATTGCAAGGGTCTCTCCCTCACTGCCCTTCATGCACCATTTGCAATCTCCGGTGCTGGGGGTGAGTTGTGTGCCGATCTGAGACACTTTGCTTTTAAAAGATTCTTGTTTTTGGCACTGCAGCGTGTGGCTCACACCGCTTACCCTCCCCTGTTCCCGCTTCATTGGTACTTTCCTTCCCCTCCCCCATCCACCCACCCACTGCGATCCTATTGGCCAGCTGGACTTAGTTCATTGCGAGCGGCTCTCCCTCGCTGCCCCGCATGAACCATTTGTCATCTCTGGTGCAGGGGCTGAGTTGTGTGCCAATCCGAGGCACTTTGCTTTAAAATAATTCTTGTTTGTTTTTGCCGCTGCAGCGCATGGCTCACCCGCTCACCATCATCTGTCGCCACTTTCTTGATGCTCTCCTTCCCCTCCCCGTCCACCCACCATCCTCCCATTGGCCAGCACTGTGTACCTGTGTATAGGCGCGTTATAAATGCCATATAATATCATATCATATCATATCATACATTCCTCCATGCTCAGCAGCCCCTGCCGTGGCAGCCCCCTTTGGAAAGGACACAGAGGGAAAGGACAGCTCCAGTGGAAGCAGCTACAGGTGGTGCCTGTCGGCGTCAGTCGTGGAAGCAAGAAGCCTGCAGACGTCAACTTACTAGTACTGCTACAGTAATTGTGGAGGATCGGGGGTGCAGCATTCACTGCACGCCACTAAACTGACCTATCCCTCAAATTAATCCTATTTCGCATACTGCATCAACTTTTAGCACCTTAGTTATATATTTTGATTTAGCCACCCCTCATATTTCCCTAGGAAAGTCAAATTGATATTGCTGCTGTGTTTATAAGTAGGCCTTTTCCAACCCCTTTAGGTAAGTCAAATCTGGGTGTTTTGTGCATTGCTGCTGTGTTTATAATTAGGCCTTTTCCCTCCCTCCTCCTCCTCCTGTGAGTCCCCTACTGTGTGACCCCCATCCCCTTCTGCGCTTCCTGCACTCCTCCTCCTACTTTCCTCCTTGCACCCTTTATGGTTCTTTCCGTCTCTCCCCTCTTCGCTAACTGCTGCTCTATCTCTTATCCTATCCCTCTTAATAGGTCCGGAAGGAAGAAGTTCAAGAAGGACATCCTGGTCTCCAACCCAAGCCTCCAGATCGCTGATACCTACATCAGTGCTTCCTCCAGACAGACTCTCACTGACATCCTCTTTGTCGTTCCCTCACCAGACCTATGGACCCCTCATATGGTCTTGGTTCTCTCTCCTATCTCCTCCTCTCCCATTAATGGTGGCACTAGGTGGGAGGTCCTCTTGGGCTCCTTGCACTCCTCCAAGGCCATCACTAATGTGTATCTGAATGGCAGAGTCTTGGTCCAGGGCCCTCAGCCCAATCTCCTCCTTGTCGATAGGCATCTCCAGCGTCTTATCAAGTTCATTCCTTCTCCTGCTACTCCTACTAGCACCTCTCTGGCTACTATCACACCTCCTGCTACCACCTCTGTCCACTCTCAGGCCCCTCTACTACTTCCGCTGGGTGTACCTCAAGCATGTACCCCATCAGAAGACTTTCAAATGTGGCAACCTGCTCCACGTCGCTACTCTGAACTCTCGCTCCGCTGTCAAACATTCCTCTGATATCTGCCACCTCCTCGAAGAACTTGACCTGAATGTACTCGCTCTCACTGAGACATGGTTCACTGCCTGCTCTGTCAAAGGTTTTCACACTCACCTTCCTGATGGCTACAAGATCCTAGCCCAGAACAAACCGACCTGGAGTAGCTCTGATCTTTCCAGAGTGGGTCCCTACTTCTATCATTCCTATGCAGGCTTAGTCCTCCTTTGATTGCCTGGTCTGCAGGCTCTCTAGCTCTGACTGTGGCCACCATCTACAGGCCTCCTGGCTAGGTTGCCCTCTTCCTCTCAGAGTGGGCTGACCTCTCCTCCTCTCTCCTTGCCTCTACCTCTCAATTTCTCCTCCTCTGAGAACTCAGCATCCACCTGGATACGTCCAATCCCTCCTCTGAGCTCTTCCACAACCTCTGCAACACTCTCTTCCATTCTACGCTCTGGTCCGACACACTCTGACGGATACACTGGATGTTTTTCATCTCCTCAGACATCTCCCTCTCTAACCCTCTCACCACTCCCCTGTCTTGGACTGACCACTTTCCGCTTTCCTCTCACCTGAAACTCTCTATCCCTCAGGCAAAGCCCACCCCAGCACTGCCACCTACCTTCTCAGTCAATCAGCCCATGAAGCGTGTGTCAGTAGATGCATTTGCCTCTATTTTCTCTGCTCCTCCTACTCCTGCGGCTGACTGACACTCTGACACAGCCCTCTCTAACCTGCATCTTTCTATTTCAACCCTCAGGACATTGTTGCCCCTGTCATGAGAATCCATCTGAAGCGTACATCCAAGTGCAACTCTTGATATGACTCCAACCTCACCACACTAAAATGCAAGTGCAGGATAGATGAGAGAAAGTGAAGGGCTTCAGCACATCCTCTGATAAACTGCCCTGCTGTCTGCTGCAAAGGCAATACAGACTCTCTGTCCTGTCCAAGAAGAGTCCACATCCAAGACCACGTCTCTGCGGCCTCTAACAACATGGCCAAACTCTTTAAAATCTACAAGGCCAATACTTCTGCGGTCTCTACCTCTCCTGTTCCCTCCCAGTCCCTCTGTATGGCTCTGGCTTCCCACTTCACCAATAAAACCCAGGACATCCTGTCCTCACTCTCTTCTTCCTCTCTGTTTATCTCTCTCGGAACCCCTCTGGCCACTTCTCCCACTCATCCTCCTTTCTCCTCTTTCTCTCTGACAATACCTGCTGATGTTTCTAGAGAAGTCCGATCTATGAAAGTGTCGTCCAAACAGGTGCTCCCCTGCTCTTCCAGAACCATCAAGGTCTGCATTGACACCTTCGCTTCAGCCTTGGCTGATTTGTGCAATCACGCTTTCACCACTGGATCTTTCCCCTCTCTCCTCAAGCACTCCCTTGTGCACCCCCTCCTTAAAAGACATCTGCCGACCCTACTTGTTCGGCAAACTATCACCCAATCTCTATCACTCCTTTCCTGGGCAAACTCTTGTAAAGCTGGCAATCTCCCAGCTTACTCTCCACACTGAATCTATTGGTTGTCTCTATGACCATCAGTCTGGCTTCAGAGCAGCCAGAGGCACTAAAACTGCTCTCCTGAACACCCGTGAAGATCTGCTCTCTAATCTTGATTCTAGCCTTCCTTCTGTCCTCATCCTCCTTAACCTTTCCTCTGCTTTTGACACAGTCAATCACGCAATCCTAATCAATTGACTCCACGAGAACCTGGGCATCACGGATCAGGCCCTGGAGTAGTTGACCTCCTTCCTCTTGGACTGATCCTCCAAGCTCCAACTTGGGTCCTTTCTCTCCACCACCTCTCTCTCCACATGTGGTGTTCCCCAGGGCTCACCCTGGCTCTTAAATGTATACCTGGCCCCTTTGGCCCACCTGATCTCTTCCTTCTCCTCTAACTTTCAGTGTTATGCGGATGACACTCAGCTCTCTTTCAGGCTCCCCTCAGCCTCCTCTCTCGCTCTATCTGGACTGTATGTCCTCGATTCAGGATTGGTGTGCCTCCAATGATCTCTGCCTTAATGCCAGTGAGACCGAGATCCTTCTCATTGGGACTCCTGCTCCCGCTTTCCCTCTATCACTCTGGCCGCCCTCCTTGTGCCATCTTCCTTCACCTTTATGTGAGGCAAAAAACCTTGGTCTCATCTTCAATTCCACTTTCTCCTTCTATCCTGACATCACAGACCTTGCCAAGAAGGCCCACTACCAGTTGCACCTCCTCAGAGGTATTCTTCCTTTTCTGACTTTCCCCCAGAAGTTCAATGTCTCCAGATCCCTGGTTCTCTCTAGGCTGGACTACTGCAACAGCATCTTTCTAAGTCTACCATCCCCTATTCCCCTCCCTCTGCAACTATTCCAGAACAGGACTACAAGATGTATCCTTGGCCTCAAGCCCAAGGACTGTATCTCTCCAGCCCAGAGATCTCTCCACTGGCTCCCGGTGGCTGTAATGTTCAAGTTCAAGACCCTCTGTATCATCCACAAAGCTTTCTGGGGCTGTGGCCCGAATTACATCCAACTCTCTCTTCCAAATGTCCTTCCTTCCCGAGCCCTTCTGTCAGCTTCCTCCAACTCTCAGAGGGTCAGATGCTTTTCCAGTCAGAGAGTGGAGGTAGATCTCTCTCCTCTACAGGTGCTTCCCTCTGGAATTGCCTCCTTGCCTCTCTCAAACTTGAGCCAGACCACCTGAATTTCCTGGAGCTGCTCAAGGCTTTCCTTTTATCCTCTGATTTCTCTCAGTCTCTCCCCTGCTGACCTACCTGTCTGCTGCGCTGACTGGTGCTTGGCTGCCCCCAGAGTCTCACTGGGTTCCAGGTTCTTCCATCCCCAATCTCCCCTGCTCTGTCTCCGGGCCTACCATGCACTTAGGGGCTGTAACTGCCCCCTGCGTCCTTGCACTTACCCAGGGCCATGCTGCCCTGGCTGCACTCACTCAGAGCAAGGCTGCCCTGATTGCACTTCACTTTTTTCCCTCTCCTCCTGGCACTTCCCTCTCTCCCTTCCCCCTTCACTTTTGCACTGTCACCTTTGCACGATCTGAATGACACAATTCCTAGTAAGATCGTTTGTCTGCCCCCCCACACCCCATTGTCGGTCGCGCCTAGAAACACTTGTGTACAGGCGTGTTATAAATGACAAATCATATCATATCATACAATGATCATGGCACCTGTCAGGTTTTACACAATAGCATAGGTGCTGAGTACCTGAGGCAGAGGGGGCAGTTGCACACATTGGGCCTCATTACGAGGTGGGCGGTAAGTAACGGCCCTTACCGGCATGGAGCAAATACCGTGTCCATGTTGCTTCAAGGCCATTACGAGTACACGGGCACGAGCTTTGCGCCATGCCGGTAACGACCTTACCGCCCTGCCGTTAAAAGGTGAAAAATCGTCTTTACCGGCTTTGCGCGAAGCGCAAATTGCTCCACCGCCATCTATGCCACCGGCATTAGCGGTCACCGCTATTAGCGGTGACCGCTAATAAGCGGAACCGGAAGTAGCGTCATCGCACAGGAACGGGAAAGAGCACGGCGCCATCTTTAAAAACACAATCCATTGCCATCCTCTGTAACCAGGACCCATATCACCACCATACCTGTCCAAACAATTGCGTGTACAACACGAGTTCCCTTAGTTGTAGTCTTCCAATTTAAATGCTGTGGAAAAGAAAGGTCCAATTATACTTTTTGCTAAACCTATAATTTCTATAGAGGTTTATAAACTTGTCAGGCTAGTTTATTATGATTTGTGTACTTTTCAAGTCATTTTTTCAAATACAATATTCTTGAAATCCACTAATTGAACATATTTGTACTAACTAAAGCTGAGAAAATATGGGATCAGGTTGCAAACTTGTCTTAAATCCTGGCTTCATCAATTAAGGTTGTGAACCTGGGCAAATCAAGTTATCCTTCTCTACCTTCTCCACGAGAGTTCTAATGTGAAGTACATACTCCCCATTTTGCACCAAATAGATTTATTATCTCATAATTAAAACAGATCAATATTTCTGGATGTTTTCAATTATGAGAATGATCACATTATTATGAACAAATTAGCAATATTAGGTTTGCCCAGATGCTATGATAATTTGCAGTTGAAGCTTTTTTCAGTTTACTCAATTATTAAAAATGTTCGGCATGCATCATATAGCACACATACACACACAGCCTCTTTGGTTTAGAATCATTTGGTGGCGTTTGCGTCACCATAAGGCCAAAACCATTACTATTGGTAAGAGAGAAGGGAGTTTGTTGGCAGAGAATGTGGTTGCCAGGGCAACTGGAAATGCTTTGGAATGCATGGACCGAAATACTATTTGTTCATTTCATATGCCCTACACCGTAGTGATCCGAATAATCTGTCCTTGCTTGCCCTGAGGGCCTAGCAATCAGTTCACCAAGAACGCTGATGTCATAACACTGTAGGCGGCCCCGGGCAGACTCAGGAAACCGAGGAGAGGCTCCATAAAAAATACAGTAGAGAGTTGGCCAATGGCTAAGTAGTACTCTGCTTTCATAGGGAAACCTGATAACCTCACGAGAGAGTAGGCACCCTCCAATGTTTGCTTTTTTTGGGGAACAACACTTTCGGTAAGACAACCCCACCTTACTGAGTCTGATAATGGCTTGGAGCCATTTAGCTGCACCTGGAACCCACCAACCCACCCGTCTCTGATGGTAGCACCAAATTAAAGGCTAATCATGTTTTTTGGGGAAATAGTGGAAAGGGTCAATGGGAGTACCCCGAGAGGGTGGGCAGCAAGCATGTCCCCAGGTGACACTCCAGTGTCCGCTGGCAGATCACTGTGCGGATTTACTTGAAGTACGGTGGCCCCATACAGATGCAAACTCCCCAGCCCCTCTTACCCAGAGTGGGGAGCCGCAACAGCGCTTCTAGCAGGATGTGCTAAGGGATGCCCAGGGTCAGCACCTCCCATATGGAATGAGCCCCCCCCCCTGCTTACAGAGACACACAGAGTCAGTGTATCATATCCGGGATCCACCCACGCTCTCCCTGAGCGCACGTGATCTGCCCCATTTATTGTACAGCCGCACGCAACGGAGTTACAGCTCTCCGCTGCCTGCGCAACTTAAAGGGGACATCACTCTCCTCCTTTTTCCTTACAAACAAAATACCAGTTTAACAAATAACCCGCACCCACTCAAACATGTGGCAACCAACTTCAAACACCCCAATATTGCAGACACATATCACAGTCTCCACCTGCATGGTTCAAGGGTCCAGCACATAGACACTGAGATGGGCAGGCCTCCCCCTCCCAGTTTGTTGCAGATATCTCCTGTCCCCTTCCCAGCTCGGACTCTCCTCACCTATGTCCCCTGACTCCAGGGACCCTGGGGGCTGGCCGCCGCCCTCTTCTTCCGGCTTTTCAGCGCAGTCTTGGCCCCGGGACATCCCACGCCGCTTGCCTTCACATACTTTCTTGAAAAAACTGACATAGCTGTTCCATCGGAGGCCGTCACCATCGACCCCTTCACAGCGACCATGTCCATAGGGTTGAGTTCATAAGTTAGTGACAGTTTCCCCTTGTGACGCCAATTCTTTACAATGACTTCATCACCTGGTGCCAATTGGTACTGCCAAAGCAACCCGTCTCAAACTCTTGCTCTCATTTTGGCATCTCCTTTCTTCTTCCACCAGAGCATTGTCAATGACAGGTGGCTCCCATTCACTTGGATCGGGCAGCAGGCCCCTCAGGCATCTCTAGATCATGGGCTCAGTGGGGGCAACCCCCGTCGAGCAGTGTGGAGTGGCTCAATACTCCAGAAAGGAACTGATATAGGGCTCTGCAAAGGCACTGGCCTTGCCCTTGGCTGATTTGAAACCCCTTGTTGAGCGGGCTCATAAATTGCTCGGCCTCGCCATTTGCTCGGGGCCAGACTGTGGTGACTATCCTGTGGTGAACCCCATATTCTTTCAGGAACTTAGCGAACCTCTCCCCCTGGAGTGGAAACAGAAAAATAATATGAGGCCGGGAAGCCCAAAAGAAACACACCAACACAGGTTACAAAGAACATACAAGTGCTTTATTTAAAAGCTACAACAGTTACCAAAGTCAATTGACAAACGGATAGCTATTCGGCTCTCAGAGTAACGTAACGAACTTCAACGAAGGTTCGATGCATTAGTGAGAGAGACCGTACATTGGAATACTTGGGCTTTTTATACTCTTTATCCAGCCCTTGGCCAACCCCCTCGCGGGTTAACCATTCTAGGGATCGGGCCTATGGGTTCCTAGCCAGGTCAATCCTATAATATATGCATTTTGATTAGTTTCGCTGATATAGTTGTACATTTACACATAGGTCAACAATAGGACAAGGTCTCAGTTTGCGACCCCAACAAGTGGCATGCAGGCATATTAATTATTCGTGTGTACGGAGGTCACAACGGCCAGAATCTTACTCAGAATGTCATTCGGCCTCCATTTTGATGTTCAGGGTGACTTCCATATTACAAGAGAACTTAAAATGGCGGCTTAATCCAAGATGGTGACTTACATTACTTTCTCTAAGGTCAAAACCTTGCTGCAGAGTTTGTTCGCAAATGATGTTTTAGACAACTTGGCGTAGGCCAATACACATACAATTGCTGCGATAGGAGGCATAATATTGTTTCAATTCCGACAAACCCTCCTTTTGGCCTATGCCAAGTGCTAATATCACTTCTAATACTTTTGTAAATAACTCCATGCATTGTCGTCTATACATCCTGAATCATTATCTGTAATGTCTATAGCCATTAGGTCGTTCATCAGAACCTCTTGTAACACAAACTCTTTAGATGCTGTATCTGGGGAGTACATTTTGTGCCCTACTGTGCTCACCGCTTGAGCACAACACCCCCCTAGCATTGCACATATACTAGGTAGACATTGGAAACAGCAACAAAGGAATAGCAGGATTCCCAAAATAACCAAGATAACAGAAAGCACCTTCCAACCCCAGGATCGTAGAGAATCCCAGAACAAGGCGCTAATATTCCAATCTCCCACAGGAACATGCACCTCAGAACTAAGGATGTGCAAGTTCTGTATTGCTTTAAAAATTGTCGGTGAGGAGTCTGGTACGAAAACACAGCAAGCGGACCCCACTAATTTGCATACTCCACCACGTTCTGCCAGAATGACTACTAATGCCATCCTATTTTGGAGTGCTACCAATCTTATTGCCTTTTGTTCTAGTGTCATATTGTAGAGTATATCCGTGGTCCGGTTGATGGTTCTCTCCAGTACTCTTGCTAGTCCCCTAATATTTTCAGAGTTTGCTATCTGTCCCCAAAATGGCACAACTGATTTCGCTATATCTCCCAATACTTGCCCAGGGGTATCCCCATCCTCGTCCCGCCGTGGGCGAGCCTTAGAAACTTCCAATGTACTAGCTACAAATACCCCAGGTAACAGGATTCCTAAATAACAGGTTCTCTGCCAATCCTTGGGCAACCAGGGAAATGCTGAACTACCACAAACGAAATAAACAGGCCCCCCTACATACAGAGGCCTGTTCTCCCCAGTCAAATTTACAATGTTCACACAACCTTCAAAATCTCCCATTGGCCGAGTGCCATTTCTTTGTACACAAAAGGGGACTGAATCGGGGCTATGATTAATAGAGTAGGCAGGGGGCACAGCGTCCTTATTGCCTATCGGAGCCATTTTAAAGGAAATTAGAGTTTGGAAAGGAAGAGATAGTTTATCAGATGGCCTAATAGAAGCAACATTAGGTCTACTTCTATTTGCAAAAAGCGAGCATCCCAGGGGAGTCAATTCACGTTTCTCAAAATCATTTAAATTAGTTCCATCAAAGTTCCCTGAGACGCTATCATTCCAACGGCCAAAGAATAGTGCTCTAAGAGAAGCATAGCAAGCAGTCGTTAAAGGTAAAGGGTGAATATACCATCCTAGCCCCTTGTTCCCATGTTGCGGTAAATGGGTGCAAATCCAGCAATTACTCTTATTAAAAATGGCATGCGTTGCATTCATTACTATCATTAAAGTGTTATGATACTTTCGTCTATGCTTGGAGTCTCTAGGTGACAAGGTGTGGAGGTGTACAGAGGGAGTCAAAGCAGTAGGTACAATCTCAATTGGCAGTAGAGGTTTTAGAGGGTACATTTCTTCAAAGTACCAAAGTCCCACAGCAGTAATTACACAAATTCCAATTATTATTAACACAACATTACATCACGTTTTCGGGGCCCAGGCACATTGTTCGTTGTCCGAGTTGGTCACCCCCTTATTTATAAGTCCAGTGCGGGTAGAAGCGGTGGAGGTGGCAGGCATCGTAGTTTCTCAATCGACGACCCCAGTGTTCGTTGCTGGCGACACTACGGTCGCGCGACTTCTTAATCCTTCCCAACCCTAGCCAGCAGAATCCCTTTTTTTTCCTTTTGTTCGAAAGGAACTTTCTTTTACAAGAGAAAACTTTCAATCACTTCTTCTTTCAAAATGCACGGAAAAGACCCGTGCCGTAGTTCTATTTTCTTCGTCGAAGGTTGTACCTGGTGGTACCCAGAACTGTTTGATCCGGAAACAAGGCGACGTCACTTCCTGAGGGAAGCGACATATCGGAGGCGACGGAAGTCACAGAACTTGAAACAATGTTTTCCGGAAGTGACTTTTCCAAAGAGTGCAGAGACGAAATGGACTGTTCCCCAAGCTCCACGGGCTCAGAGAAATTCTCCGACACACTCACAGTGCTGTTTGCTACTCCAGGATCAGAGATTGTAGCATCAGCGAGGGGTTCTGCTTCTTCTCTAACATGTGGCGTCGGGTGAGGAAGTTTCTTGACATGCGTCGCGTGGATCCAATGTTTTTTTCCAGCCACCCGCACTGCTGTCTGGGTGACCAACAGCACCTGGTAGGGTCCCCTCCAGCGAGGAGCGAGACAGGAAGACCTTTCGTAGGCCTTCACTAGGACCCAACTTCCAGGCTGAATATCGTGTCCTGGGCCCGTAAACCGTACAGGTAAAGCTGATTGGACCTGATGATAAATGAAATACAGATTTTTAGTCAACTGGTTGCAGTAGTCTACAAGCAATACATTGTCAACCTCCCTCAATGTTTTAGGCCTCGGAAGACCCCAAATATTAGCAGGTCTCCCCATCACTACCTCAAAGGGGGAGAGCCCAGTCTTAGTTTGAGGTGTGGTTCGCATGGCTAACAATACGATAGGTAAGGCATCTGGCCATTTCAGTTTGGTGTCGGCACATGTTTTTGCAAGTTTATTCTTTAAGATGTCGTTATGCCTCTCTACCAACCCAGCACTTTGAGGATGCCTAGCTGAGGGAAATCGTTTTTCAATGTGTAACGCTGTGCATATCTGTAAAATTACCGCTGCAACAAAATGGGGACCATTGTCCGACCAAATTACCCTCGGAAGCCCAAATCGTGGAAAGAATTCTTTTACCATAGTCTTTGCAGTGGTCATGGCAGTAGCATCTTTAACGGGGAAAGCCTCGACCCATTTACTAAAAGCACAAATAATCACAAGAACATATTTTAGATTGTTACACCGTTCCATCTCAATAAAATCAAAGTGGATGACCTCGAAGGTAACAGAAGGGGGCCCAAAGCTTCCCCTTGCAGTTACTGTCCCCTTCCCCACATTGTGCTGTAAGCAAATCATACAATTCTGAACATGGCGCTGTGCAATCTTCGAAATGTTATCATTCACCCATACTTGTTCAAACATTTTCGTGATCTGCTGAGCACACACATGCGTAGGACCGTGTGCCATCGTAACCATTGCCAGCACATATGAATCAGGGAGCAACCATTTTCCTTCAGATGTATCCACCCAACACCCATCATCATCCAGTTTCCCCATTCCTTCGGCCCACCTTTTAGACTCTTCTATTGTGGCATGAGTTTGAATATCTCGCACAGACCCAATACCCTCATCCATTACATAGGCATCTTTTGTTTCCCTTAGAGCATACATGTCTGCGCTAAGGTCTGTGGCCGTTTGCCTGGCTATCTGGTCAGCAAAAGCATTCCCTTTTCCCACATCATCTATGACCTTACGATGTGCTGCACATTTCATGATCGCAAACTGCCTAGGGAGTGAGAGTGCCGAGAGCAATTGCACAATCAGGGGACCGTGCTGAATCTTGGTCCCATGTGAGGTTAGGAACCCTCTTTCCGACCAGAGCCTCCCGAAGTTGTGAGCCACCCCAAAGGCGTACTGGCTATCAGTATATATGTTTACTATACGCCCTTCGGAGAGTTCACAAGCTCGGGTCAACGCTATAATCTCTGCGGCCTGCGCGGAATTATGTGGAATTCTCTTAGTTTCAACAACCGTACTCAACGTAGTAACTGCGTAAGCAGCTGTAGATGTACCATCTGGAAGTTTGAAGCAGGAGCCATCACAAAACAGCTCCCCTTCTGCATTGTCCAAAGGAGTATCTATAAGGTCTATCCTGCCCTTCGTTTCCTGCTCAGTGGTATACAGGCAGTCATGTAATTCTTCGTTACCGCAAACAGTATTTTGCGGGAAAGGTAGAAGTTCAGCCGGATTAAGAACACAACACCTCTTAATTTGAATGTGAGGGGCAAACAGAATTAATTCATACCTTGTCAGCCGTGCAGAGGTGAGGTGTTGCGTTTGAGTCTTATTCAATAGGCCATCTACAGAGTGTGGTACCATCAAAATTAAATCATGGCCTAGAACCATTCCCTCACTCTGTTTTACGGACGCGGCAGCAGCAGCGACAGCTCGCAAACATCTCGGCAAAGCGCATGCGACAGGATCAAGGGCGGAGGAGTAGTAGCCGCACGGCCAATTCTTCCCTCCATGTTCCTGCGTTAACACAGCCAAAGCACATCCATCACATTCATGCACAAACAACACAAAGGCCTTGTCATAATTTGGAGTACCCAGAACCGGTGCAGAGCATAACGCGGTTTTGAGAAGCTCAAATGATCGTTGATGTTCCGATTTCCATGGCAGTGGCAGAGAAATGCCCTTCTTCGTCAAAGCCAACATCGGTTTTATCACTAGTGAAAAGTTCGGGATCCACAACCAACAGTAAGAAGCCATACCTATTAAGGCTCTGACTTCCTTCTGCGTATTTGGAACAGACATGCCAGAAATGTGTTTTATTCTTTCAGGTGTCAATCTTCTCCCCTCCTTTGACAGGAGGTAACCTAAATAGGCGACCTCCTGGCAACAATATTGAAATTTCTTGAGCAAAGCTTTGTGACCGTTTTCGGCCAGATGAATAAGTAACAATACAGTGCCTTCTTTACAAGCACTTTCAGAATCCGCAGCCAAAAGCAAATCATCCACATACTGAAGCAGTGTACAAGTAGGTGGCAATTCAAGGGTGTCAAGCTGCTCTTTCAAAGCTCTATTATAAATGCTTGGACTTTCAGTATACCCTTGAGGTGCCCGAGTAAATGTGAATGAACGTCCCCCCAAGGTGAACGCAAACAAATATCTACTCTCCTTGTGTATAGGAATACTAAAGAAAGCATTCTTTAGGTCCACAACACTAAAATACGTAGCTGTAGCAGGGATCATTGTTAGTATCGTTGTAACATCAGGCACAATTGGAAATTGCGGGGCGACAACTTTGTTAATAGCACGAAGATCAATTATAAAACGGTATGGGATTGCATTGTCGCCTTTCTTGTATACAGGTAAAATCGGGCTGTTACATAAACTACCTGCAATCTCCTCAATCACCCCTCGGTGCACAAAATCGGAGACAATGCACTTCAAAGCACGCTCGCCCTCAACTGATATTTTATACTGCGGAATGCGTGGTAATTTAACTCCATGTTTCAAAACTATTTTAACGGGCTCAATCTGTAGTACCCCGACATCATTGTCGTCAACCGCCCATAAACATTCCGGGACAACACTAAACTCAGGAGACAATGGTCGAGTCAGAAACTGGGAACTGGGAAGTTGCTGTGGTGAAACCGTCAGTCGTACTCCATCAGAGGAACAATGAATAACTGCATTCAGTTTCTTTAACAAATTTAACCCCAGCAAATTCTCTCCACAGTTCGAAGTCAGAAGGAAAGGGCAATGGTCCTTAAAGGGACCCAAAGAAACAGACACCGGCGAAGAAACCAGACAGACAATTGGTATACCAGCAAACCCTACAGAAACATTTGTTTGCCCTGACAGTGGAATGTTTGGAACCCGGGAATGATCAATGGAGCACTTCTGTGCTCCAGTGTCTATCAAAAATTGATGTTTCCTATTCCCCACTAACAATTCAACATAGCGACCTTTCTGATTAACGGGAATAGGTGAAGGTTCCAAACCCTGATCCTATTGGCCAGCTGGACTTAGTTCATTGCGAGCGGCTCTCCCTCGCTGCCCCGCATGCACCATTTGTCATCTCTGGTGCAGGGGGTGAGTTGTGTGCCAATCCGAGGCACTTTGCTTTAAAATAATTCTTGTTTGTTTTTGCCGCTGCAGCGCGTGGCTCACCCGCTCACCATCACCTGTCGCCACTTCCTTGATGCTAATGTGTATCTGAATGGCAGAGTCTTGGTCCAGGGCCCTCAGCCCAATCTCCTCCTTGTCGATAGGCATCTCCAGCGTCTTATCAAGTTCATTCCTTCTCCTGCTACTCCTACTAGCACCTCTCTGGCTACTATCACACCTCCTGCTACCACCTCTGTCCACTCTCAGGCCCCTCTACTACTTCCGCTGGGTGTACCTCAAGCATGTACCCCATCAGAAGACTTTCAAATGTGGCAACCTGCTCCACGTCGCTACTCTCAACTCTCGCTCCGCTGTCAAACATTCCTCTGATATCTGCCACCTCCTCGAAGAACTTGACCTGAATGTACTCGCTCTCACTGAGAAATGGTTCACTGCCTGCTCTGTCAAAGGTTTTCACACTCACCTTCCTGATGGCTACAAGATCCTCTCCTAGCCCAGAACAAACCGACCCGGAGTAGCTCTGATCTTTCCAGCGTGGGTCCCTACTTCTATCATTCCTATGCAGGCTTACTCCTCCTTTGAATGCCTGGTCTGCAGGCTTTCTAGCTCTGACTGTGGCCACCATCTACAGGCCTCCTGGCTAGGTTGCCCTCTTCCTCTCAGGGTGGGCTGACCTCTCCTCCTCTCTCCTTGCCTCTACCTCTCAATTTCTCCTCCTCTGAGAACTCAGCATCCACCTGGATACGTCCAATCCCTCCTCTGAGCTCTTCCACAACCTCTGCAACACTCTGTCTCTTCCATTCTACGCTCTGGTCCGACACACTGTGACGGATACACTGGATGTTCTCATCTCCTCAGACATCCCCCTCTCTAACCCTCTCACCACTCCCCTGTCTTGGACTGACCACTTTCCGCTTTCCTCTCACCTGAAACTCTCTATCCCTCAGGCAAAGCCCACCCCAGCACTGCCACCTACCTTCTCAGTCAATCAGCCCATAAAGCGTGTGTCAGTAGATGCATTTGCCTCTACTTTCTCTGCTCCTCCTACTCCTGCGGCTGACTGACACTCTGACACAGCCCTCTCTAACCTGCATCTTTCTATCGTCAACCCTCAGGACATTGTTGCCCCTGTCATGAGAATCCATCTGAAGCGTACATCCAAGTGCAACTCTTGATATGACTCCAACCTCACCACACTAAAATGCAAGTGCAGGATAGATGAGAGAAAGTGAAGGGCTTCAGCACATCCTCTGATAAACTGCCTTGCCGTCTGCTGTAAAGGCAATACAGACTCTCTGTCCTGTCCAAGAAGAGTCCACATCCAAGACCACGTCTCTGCGGCCTCTAACAACATGACCAAACTCTTTAAAATCTACAACGCCAATACTTCTGCGGTCTCTACCTCTCCTGTTCCCTCGCAGTCCCTCTGTATGGCTCTGGCTTTCCACTTCACCAATAAAACCCAGGACATCCTGTCCTCACTCTCTTCTTCCTCTCCGTCTATCTCTCTCGGAACCCCTCTGGCCACTTCTCCCACTCATCCTCCTTTCTCCTCTTTCTCTCTGACAATACCTGCTGATGTTTCTAGAGAAGTCCGATCTATGAAAGTGTCGTCCAAACAGGTGCTCCCCTGCTCTTCCAGAACCATCAAGGTCTTCATTGACACCTTCGCTTCAGCCTTGGCTGATTTGTGCAATCATGCTTTCGCCACTGGATCTCTTCCCTCTCTCCTCAAGCACTCCCTTGTTCACCCCCTCCTTAAAAAACATCTGCCGACCCTACTTGTTCGGCAAACTATCACCCAATCTCTATCACTCCTTTCCTGGGCAAACTCTTGTAAAGCTGGCAATCTCCCAGCTTACTCTCCACACTGAATCTATTGGTTGTCTCTATGACCATCAGTCTGGCTTCAGAGCAGCCAGAGGCACTAAAACTGCTCTCCTGAACACCCATGAAGATCTGCTCTCTAATCTTGATTCTAGCCTTCCTTCTGTCCTCATCCTCCTTAACCTTTCCTCTGCTTTTGACACAGTCAATCACGCAATCCTAATCAATTGACTCCACGAGAACCTGGGCATCACGGATCAGGCCCTGGAGTAGTTGACCTCCTTCCTCTTGGACTGATCCTCCAAGCTCCAACTTGGGTAATTTCTCTCCACCACCTCTCTCTCCACATGTGGTGTTCCCCAGGGCTCACCCTGGCTCTTAAATGTATACCTGGCCCCTTTGGCCCACCTGATCTCTACCTTCTCCTCTAACTTTCAGTGTTATGCGGATGCACTCAGCTCTCTTTCAGGCTCCCCTCAGCCTCCTCTCGCGCTCTATCCGGACTGTATATCCTCTTCAGGATTGGTGTGCCTCCAATGATCTCTGCCTTAATGCCAGTAAGACCGAGATCCTTCTCATTGGGACTCCTGCTCCCGCTTTCTCTCTCTCACTCTGGCCGCCCACCTTGTGCCCTCTTCCTTCACCTTTATGTGAGGCAAAAATCCTTGGTCTCATCTTCAATTCCACTTTCTCCTTCTCTCCTGACATCACAGACCTTGCCAAGAAGGCCCACTACCAGTTGCACCTCCTCAGAGGTATTCTTCCTTTTCTGAAGTTCAATGTCTCCTGATCCCTGGTTCTCTGTAGGCTGGACTACTGCAACAGCCTCTTTCTAAGTCTACCTTCCCCTATTCCCCTCCCTCTGCAACTATTCCAGAACAGGACTACAAGATGTATCCTTGGCCTCAAGCCCAAGGACCGTATCTCTCCAGCCCTGAAATCTCTCCACTGGCTCCCGGTGGCTGTAATGTTCAAGTTCAAGACCCTCTGTATCATCCACAAAGCTTTCTGGGGCTGTGGCCCGAATTACATCCAACTCTCTCTTCCAAATGTCCTTCCTTCCCGAGCCCTTCTGTCAGCTTCCTCCAACTCTCAGAGGGTCAGATGCTTTTCCAGTCAGAGAGTGGAGGTAGATCTCTCTCCTCTACAGGTGCTTCCCTCTGGAATTGCCTCCTTGCCTCTCTCAAACCTGAGCCGGACCACCTGAATTTCCTGGAGCTGCTCAAGGCTTTCCTTTTATCCTCTGATTTCTCTCCGTCTCTCCCCTGCTGACCTACCTGTCTGCTGCGCTGACTGGTGCTTGGCTGCCCCCAGAGTCTCACTGGGTTCCAGGTTCTTCCATCCCCAATCTCCCCTGCTCTGTCTCCGGGCCTACCGTGCACTTAGGGGCTGTAACTGCCCCCTGCGTCCTTGCACTTACCCAGGGCCATGCTGCCCTGGCTGCACTCACTCAGAGCAAGGCTGCCCTGATTGCACTTCACTTTTTTCCCTCTCCTCCTGGCACTTCCCTCTCTCCCTTCCCCCTTCACTTTTGCACTGTCACACCTGCACGAGCTGAATGACACGATTCCTAGTAAGATCGTTTGTCTGCCCCCCCCACACTCCATTGTCGGTCGCGCCTAGAAACACTTGTGTACAGGCGTGTTATAAATGACAAATCATATCATATCATACAATGATCATGGCACCTGTCAGGTTTCACACAATAGCATAGGTGCTGAGTACCTGAGGCAGAGGGGGCAGTTGCACACATTGGGCCTCATTACGAGGTAGGCGGTAAGTAACGGCCCTTACCGGCATGGAGCAAATACCGTGTCCATGTTGCTTCAAGGCCGCTATTAGAGGGCCATTACGAGTACACGGGCACGAGCTTTGCGCCATGCCGGTAACGACCTTACCGCCCTGCCGTTAAAAGGTGAAAAATCGCCTCTACCGGCTTTGCGCGAAGCGCAAATTGCTCCACCGCCATCTATGCCACCGGCATTAGCGGTCACCGCTAATAAGCGGAACCGGAAGTAGCGTCATCGCACAGGAACGGGAAAGAGCACGGCGCCATCTTTAAAAACACAATCCATTGCCATCCTCTGTAACCAGGACCCATATCACCACCATACCTGTCCAAACAATTGCATGTACAACACGAGTTCCCTTAGTTGTAGTCTTCCAATTAAAATGCTGTGGAAAAGAAAGGTCCAATTATACTTTTTGCTAAACCTATCATTTCTATAGAGGTTTATATATTTGTCAGGCTAGTTTATTATGATTTGTGTACTTTTCAAGTCATTTTTTCAAATACAATATTCTTGAAATCCACTAATTGAACATATTTGTACTAACTAAAGCTGAGAAAATATGGGATCAGGTTGCAAACTTGTCTTAAATCCTGGCTTCATCAATTAAGGTTGTGAACCTGGGCAAATCAAGTTATCCTTCTCTACCTTCTCCACGAGAGTTCTAATGTGAAGTACATACTCCCCATTTTGCACCAAATAGATTTATTATCTCATAATTAAAACAGATCAATATTTCTGGATGTTTTCAATTATGAGAATGATCACATTATTATGAACAAATTAGCAATATTAGGTTTGCCCAGATGCTATGATAATTTGCAGTTAAAGCTTTTTTCAGTTTACTCAATTATTAAAAATGTTCGGCATGCATCATATAGCACACATACACACACAGCCTCTTTGGTTTAGAATCATTTGGTGGCGTTTGCGTCACCATAAGGCCAAAACCATTACTATTGGTAAGAGAGAAGGGAGTTTGTTGGCAGAGAATGTGGATGCCAGGGCAACTGGAAATGCTTTGGAATGCATGGACCGAAATACTATTTGTTCATTTCAGATGCCCTACACCGTAGTGATCGGAATAATCTGTCCTTGCTTGCCCTGAGGGCCTAGCCAATCAGTTCACCAAGAACGCTGATGTCATAACACTGTAGGCGACCCCGGGCAGACTCAGGAAACCGAGGAGAGGCTCCATAAAAAATACGGTAGAGAGTTGGCCAATGGCTAAGTAGTACTCTTTTTTTTTTTTTAATTTTTTATTTTGTTTTTGATGCATACGCACCTTTACAAAATTTACAGCAGAATTCAAATACATCTCTTAAACAGACATCTTAACATTTAAGTATAGGTACAAAAAACAGTTAAAATATGTATAAAGGAAGATTAAATAAGTTTATAAAACTCTAGTTTCTCAGCAAAATCATTCGGATACTTGATATGCATACTATCAGGAAAATCTCATTACTTAACAAGGTTTTAAGTCTACACCACATACGACTCAAGAGCTGCATCTATAATTTTAACCAAGCGAACAGTCGCAAGAATTATCGAATTACTTGACCCCCACATACATCGAGTCCAAATTAACTCTCTGCTGCTTAAAGTGTTGGTGGGACTAAAAGAGGAAATGATTTTTAGACGTTCGATTTCAAAGGTTGGACATAGCAGAAAAAGATGTTTTAAGGTCTCATTAATTTCAGGTGTTTTACAAAATCTACATCTAGTGTCTGCGGCGGTAGTATCTTTATTTGCCCAATGTTTCATTCTCATCTTGGTATGTATCAAGTCTAAGCGAAAGCGCATATATGTTGCGTGGATTTCTTCACTTGGTAACAATAATAGATATTGCAGGCGAGGTGTTTGAGCATGTCTGAAATGTGCGTATTCAGTAAATGAAGAATACTGTGTTAATTGTTCGCACGTTTCAGCCCAGTCATTCCAAAATAAACGCTTATGAGCCGTACACAACCTTCTTTGTAAGTCGTCAGCTGCTATGTTGATGTTCTCTAGGATAAGTTGTATACGCTGTTGAAAACATGCAATGGACCTTGGCTTGGATTCCCTTAGCATAATGAAAAAGTCTTCATTTCATAGGGAAACGTGATAACCTCACGAGAGAGTAGGCACCCTCCAATGTTTGCTTTTTTTGGGGAACAACACTTTCGGTAAGACAACCCCACCTTACTGAGTCTGATAATGGCTTGGAGCCATTTAACTGCACCTAGAACCCACTCATCTCTGATGGTAGCACCAAATTAAATGCTAATCATGTTTTTTGGGTAAATAGTGGAAAGGGTCAATGGGAGTACCCCGAGAGGGTGGGCAGCAAGCATGTCCCCAGGTGACACTCCAGTGTCCGCTGGCAGATCACTGTGCGGATTTACTTGAAGTACGGTGGCCCCATACAGATGCAAACTCCCCAGCCCCTCTTACCCAGAGTGGGGAGCCGCAACAGCGCTTCTAGCAGGATGTGGTAAGGGATGCCCAGGGTCGGCACCTCCCATATGGAATGAGCCCCCCACCCCCCGCTTACAGAGACACACAGAGTCAGTGTATCACATCCGGGATCCACCCACGCTCTCCTTGAGCGCACGTGATCTGCCCCATTTATTGTACAGCCGCACGCAACGGAGTTACAGCGCTCCGCTGCGTGCGCAACTTAAAGGGGACATCACACTCCTCCTTTTTCCTTACAAACAAAATACCAGTTTAACAAATAACCCGCACCCACTCAAACATGTGGCAACCAACTTCAAACACCCCAATATTGCAGACACATATCACAGTCTCCACCTGCATGGTTCAAGGGTCCAGCACATAGACACTGAGATGGGCAGTCCTCCCCCTCCCAGTTTGTTGCAGATATCTCCTGTCCCCTTCCCAGCTCGGACTCTCCTCACCTATGTCCCCTGACTCCAGGGACCCTGGGGGCTGGCCGCCGCCCCCTTCATCCGGCTTTTCAGCGCAGTCTTGGCCCCGGGACATCCCACGCCGCTTGCCTTCACATACTTTCTTGAAAAAACTGACATAGCTGTTCCATCGGAGGCCGTCACCATCGACCCCTTCACAGCGACCATGTCCATAGGGTTGAGTTCATAAGTTAGTGACAGTTTTCCCTTGTGACGCCAATTCTTTACAATGACTTCATCACCTGGTGCCAATTGGTACTGCCAAAGCAACCCGTCTCAAACTCTTGCTCTCATTTTGGCATCTCCTTTCTTCTTCCACCAGAGCATTGTCAATGACAGGTGGCTCCCATTCACTTGCATCGGGCAGCAGGCCCCTCAGGCATCTCTAGATCATGGGCTCAGCGGGGGCCACCCCCGTCGAGCAGTGTGGAGTGGCTGAATACTCCAGAAAGGAACTGATATAGGGCTCTGCAAAGGCACTGGCCTTGCCCTTGGCTGATTTGAAACCCCTTGTTGAGCGGGCTCATAAATTGCTCGGCCTCGCCATTTGCTCGGGGCCAGACTGTGGTGACTATCCTGTGGTGAACCTAATATTCTTTCAGGAACTCAGCGAACCTCCCCCCCTGGTGTGGAAACAGAAAAATAATATGAGGCCGGGAAGCCCAAAAGAAACACACCAACACAGGTTACAAAGAACATACAAGTGCTTTATTTAAAAGCTACAACAGTTACCAAAGTCAATTGACAAACGGATAGCTATTCGGCTCTCAGAGTAACGTAATGAACTTCAACGAAGGTTCGATGCATTAGTGAGAGAGACCGTACATTGGAATACTTGGGCTTTTTATACTCTTTATCCAGCCCTTGGCCAACCCCCTCGCGGGTTAACCATTCTAGGGATCGGGCCTATGGGTTCCTAGCCAGGTCAATCCTATAATATATGCATTTTGATTAGTTTCGCTGATATAGTTGTACATTTACACATAGGTCAACAATAGGACAAGGTCTCAGTTTGCGACCCCGACAAGTGGCATGCAGGCATATTAATTATTTGTGTGGGCGGAGGTCACAACGGCCAGAATCTTACTCAGAATGTCATTCGGCCTCCATTTTGATGTTCAGGGTGACTTCCATATTACAAGAGAACTTAAAATGGCGGCTTAATCCAAGATGGCGACTTATATTACTTTCTCTAAGGTCAAAACCTTGCCGCCGAGTTTGTTCGCATATGTTTTAAACAACTTGGCATAGGCCAATACACATACAATTGCTGCGATAGGAGGCATAATATTGTTTCAATTCCGACAAACCCTCCTTTTGGCCTATGCCAAGTGCTAATATCACTTCTAATACTTTTGTAAATAACTCCATGCATTGTCGTCTATACATCCTGAATCATTATCTGTAATGTCTATAGCCATTAGGTCGTTCATCAGAACCTCTTGTAACACAAACTCTTTAGATGCTGTATCTGGGGCGTACATTTTGTGCCCTACTGTGCTTACCGCTTGAGCACAACACCCCCTAGCATTGCACATATACTAGGTAGACATTGGAAACAGCAACAAAGGAATAGCAGGATTCCCAAAATTACCAAGATAACAGAAAGCACCTTCCAACCCCAGGATCGTAGAGAATCCCAGAACCAGGCGCTAATATTCCAATCTCCCACAGGAACATGCACCTCAGAACTAAAGATGTGCAAGTTCTGTATTGCTTTAAAAATTGTCGGTGAGGAGTCTGGTACGAAAACATAGCAAGCGAACCCCACTAATTTGCATACTCCACCACGTTCTGCCAGAATGACATCTAATGCCATCCGATTTTGGAGTGCTACCAATCTTATTGCCTTTTGTTCTAGTGTCATATTGTAGAGTATATCCGTGGTCTGGTTGATGGTTCTCTCCAGTACTCTTGCTAGTCCCCTAATATTTTCAGAGTTTGCTATCTGTCCCCAAAATGGCACAACTGATTTCGCTATATCTCCCAATACTTGCCCAGGGGTATCCCCATCCTCGTCCCGCCGTGGGCGAGCCTTAGAAACTTCCAATGTACTAGCTACAAATACCCCAGGTAACAGGATTCCTAAATAACAGGTTCCCTGCCAATCCTTGGGCAACCAGGGAAATGCTGAACTACCATAAACTAAATAAACAGGCCCCCCTACATACAGAGGCCTGTTCTCCCCAGTCAAATTTACAATGTTCACATAACCTTCAAAATCTCCCATTGGCAGAGTGCCATTTCTTTGTACACAAAAGGGGACTGAATCGGGGCTATGATTAATAGAGTAGGCAGGGGGCACAGCGTCCTTATTGCCTATCGGAGCCATTTTAAAGGAAATTAGAGTTTGGAAAGGAAGAGATAGTTTATCAGATGGCCTAATAGAAGCAACATTAGGTCTACTTCTATTTGCAAAAAGCGAGCATCCCAGGGGAGTCAATTCACGTTTCTCAAAATCATTTAAATTAGTTCCATCAAAGTTCCCTGAGACGCTATCATTCCAACGGCCAAAGAATAATGCTCTAAGAGAAGCATAGCAAGCAGTCGTTAAAGGTAAAGGGTGAATATACCATCCTAGCCCCTTGTTCCCATGTTGCAGTAAATGGGTGCAAATCCAGCAATTACTCTTATTAAAAATGGCATGCGTTGCATTCATTACTATCATAAAAGTGTTATTATGATACTTTCGTCTATGCTGGGAGTCTCTAGGTGACAAGGTGTGGAGGTGTACAGAGGGAGTCAAAGCAGTAGGTACAATCTCAATTGGCAGTAGAGGTTTTAGAGGGTACATTTCTTCGAAGTACCAAAGTCCCACAGCAGTAATTACACAAATTCCAATTATTATTAACACAACATAGGGGGGCGTGGCTAACCGCCATGTAGGAGAGACGTGCTTGGTGCAGCTCCATGTGATACGTTTAACGATCCGTCGCTAACTACTGATTTTTTCCGACTACATACATCTGAAAATCGCACATACGCTGTGCGAAAGCCTGGACTGCCCGCTGTTGATGTTTGGAGGCCCTGCGTCCCTCCGCTGGCCCGCTGCAACGAGAGAAAAGAACGCCGCGCGGACTCCAAAAATGGCGGCCATCGTGAGTCCCAGACCCACGCTGTAGGCAGAGCACTGCGGCTGATCCTGCGGGTGCCCGTCGAGGCCCTGGGCGCCCAACCAACGGTGATCCGAAGGAGGCGACCTGCATCCGCGGGGCCCGGACCTGCACGCCCGAGCTCCGGGCCGTTGGAGGGGGAGTCGGAGCAGCCTCGGACACCGGAGGGAATCAGACGGAAGCGGCGGCTGTGGCCTGTGTACACCGCTTCCCAGCGCAGACAACGCTGCTTCCCTGTCAAGATTCACACACCTAAGGGCCCCGCCGGCGCACAGTCTCCCCCGCGGAGCTACGAAGGAAAGCGGTAAGGAGTCGGAGGGGTGGGCGCCTGGCGCGGCCTTTGCTACACTCCCACTGGACCCGGGGCAGGGCCTCGGAGCCGAACTGTACCCAGTCGCAACCAGCGCACCTTGCCAGGCAGCTGAGGCGCCCATACTCCGCTGACATTACCCGGTGGGCCGATGACCCACACCCCAATAGCACCCTGAACGAAGCCTGAGGACAACCAGTGCACTGCTGGCGCCGGCGACCAATCCTCCCCGCCTGGGGGACACCTCCCGCGGCTTGTACACGTCCACCTGGAGACAAGCCCCTCGGCGCGAAGGCTTCCCCCCACACTTATCCCGGTGGAGCCTGCACTGACGACACACACAGGATTACCCATTCTGGGCATTCCTCGCACGACTGTAGACCATCGGCACAACCAGAGGCTACGGACAGCGCAGCGCCTGCCGAGGACTAGGGGGCCTTGCGGCGGGGACATGACCACCAAGGGCGCCCGGAGCAAACACTGTCAAACCACCATGGAGTCCTTTGCGGCCGCCGGAGCGACTGGGCCCGATGCGACTCCCGCCCCTGGAGAGGCGCCAAGCGCCGAGACGCCTGAGCCGGCCAACTCCCAGCTACTAGAGGCCATCATGACACTTCAGAAGACCATGGAGAATAAAATAGACGCGGAAGCCATCGACCTGAATTTACTGCGGCAGGATGTGCGCTCCATCGCTAGCAGAACGGACGCCCTGGAGATCCAAGTTCGGGACAACTCCGAAACCAAAACACAGCTTTTAAAGGAAGTGGATATTTTGGCGCAAAAGGTGAAGAACCTGGAGGACAGGGCCGATGAGGCCGAAGGACGGGCCCGCGGAAATAACATTAGAATCATCGGCCTGCCCGAGGGCATCGAGGGCAATGACCCCACTAATTACATCGAGGACCTCCTCATACACGAAATTGGAGCCGGAAAATTGTCACAGGGCTTCACCATAGAAAGAGCCCATCGCTCCCTAGCCAGGCGACTCCCTCCGGGGAACCCACCCAGACCTATAATAGCCAAAGTCCTCAACTACAAGGACAGGGAAACCATCTTGGCCTTCTCCAGAATGGGCGGCTCTATACAGAGGGACTCTGCGAGGATCGCTATATACCCCGACTACACCCTGCAGGTTCAAAGGAGTAGGGCCCAGTTCAACCACACCAAAGCCAGACTCAAGAACGCATGCCTGCATTATTTACTCCTCTACCCGGCTAGACTGAAAGTCCTACGCAACAACAAGGCACACTTATTCGATACCCCCGCGGAGGCCTGCGAATGGATGGACAGGGAACAGATCCCAGACATCGAACTGAAGCAACGCAGGCCCTAGCCGCCTGCGGCGTTGGACCCTTCCTCACTTCTCTTGGGCAGCACCCATTAAACACACAGCAGCACGCCAGCGAAGGCGGCGACACCGATGGTATCGGAGCAACGCCAGACACGGCGTACCTCTCGATAATATCCCCGGAGGCAACCCCTCCCCTACCCCCAGACTAGTTTGGGTGAGTTCACCCGCCCGTAGGGCACCAGGAGACCCAGGTCCGATGGAGCAGAAACGGGAAAGTCAGAGCAAGGGAAACCTCGCTAGACGTGTTGTGTTTAAAGTTAAAGTTAGACGTTACTATTCATGGGGGTCGGAACCCCAAGTTGGGATTTCAGTTAAAGTTCTTCACACGCCAGACCAGGACCACGTGCAGCGGAATCGCCACCAGGCCGACCAAGCCCGCTAAAAATCTCGACCTCAGGCTGCCCACAGCCCCACGACCACATCTAGACTATGGCTGACAAGATCAGAGTCATGTCCTGGAACGTCAGGGGACTAAATAGTTACATCAAACAACGCCGTATCCACACCTACATAAAACGCCACAGAGTTGGAATCGCTCTCCTTCAGGAGACCCACCTAAGCGCCCCCAAGCTAGCAGCGCTGGCCAAAGTCTGGAGGGGAACCTTGGTGGGCTCCTCGTACTCCACATACTCAAGAGGAGTCTTGATATGGATTGCCCCCTCCGTCCCCGTCCCGCTGACCCACACCAAAATGGACAACAAAGGCAGAATGGCCCTGGTACAGGGCACCATAGAAGGGCGCGATATACGCTTGATCTGCTATGCCCCAAATCATGACGCAACCGTCTTCTTCCGCTCGCTGTACACCCGGCTGTCCCCGAGTAACGAATGCATAACAATATGGGGAGGCGACCATAACTGCACCTTAGATCCCCGCATAGATAGATCGGACAGTAAGCATGTCGACCCCTCCCCACCCGCCAGAATACTGAACGCCCTCATGCAACAATACGCCCTGAAAGACCTGTGGAGAGCACAACACCCCGAGACCAGAGGCTACTCCTTTTACTCCCCCCCACATAAGGTTCACACCAGAATAGATTGTTTATTCGTTAGTGAAGAGCATGCTGCCAGATTTGAGGACACGCAGTACCTGGCCAGAGTGCTATCGGACCACTCCCCCCTGATGACCTCATGGGCGGTTACAGCCCCTAGACCCCCCATCCCGACATGGAAACTAAGAAACGAAGCGTTACTAGACAAAGCCTTTAATGAACAAATCAGAGAGGGCACCACACACTACTGGCAAACCAACATTGATAGTGTCCAGCACATAAGTACAGCATGGGAAGCCTATAAAGTGGTAACAAGGGGGGAAATGATAGCCGCTGCTGGCGGGGCCCAAAAACTCATCACGTCCCAACTAGCGCACACCGAAGCCGAACTGCAAGCCCTCGAAGCAACACCATCCCTTGACCCAGCCCATATGCACAAACTGATCGAACTCAAACAAATGTGCCTGACACACTGGGAGACACTGGGGAAACTAAGCTACGCTAAATACACCGAAAGGAACCACGCCCTAGGCGATAAACCCGGGAAACTACTTGCGTGGCTATACAAGCGAGAAACTCCCAGGAACCCCATCTGCTCTATCCGTAACAAAGACGGCCTGACCTTCCACACGCAAGCGGGGATCAATGCAGCGTTCAAAGAATATTACCAAACCCTTTATTCCGACCCCGCACCGCCCCCAGACTCCGCAATTGAAGATGTCCTGGACATCATCAGGCTCCCACGCCTAGACGATCACCTGGCAGATCCCCTTGGAAGCCCCGTCACCCCAGACGAGGTCATGGCCACTATCAGATCTCTACCCTCTGGGAAATATCCGGGACCAGACGGACTCCCAGGCGAGTTTTATAAAACTTACGAGGACATACTCGCCCCCCTATTGTCCAAAGTATACAATGAGGCGTACGAAAAAGGCCACCTCCACGTCTCCATGGCTGAGGCCATCATCATCCTTTTACTTAAACCTGACAGAGATAGCACTGACTGTGGCTCGTATCGACCCTTGTCCATGCTAAACGTAGACAACAAAATCCTCACAGCACTATTGGCCAGAAGGCTTCAAGCAGCTATCCCACATCTCATACACCAAGATCAAACGGGTTACGTGCAGGGCCGTTCCATCACAGAGAACCTGCGCAGGCTGCACCACCTCATACACAGCACAAACAGTGTACCTGTTAAATACGCAGTAGCGTCCCTCGACGCTTCTAAGGCCTTTGATTCGGTTCGATGGAAATGGCTCTAGGCCACCCTATCCAAGATGGGGATCGGACCGGCCTTCTTGAATTGGGTCAAACTCGTCTACACCAATCCCACCGTCAGAGTGCGCACCAATAACACCTTCTCAGAAAAATGGAGGCTGGCCAGAGGCACCCGGCAAGGATGCCCCCTATCCCCTTTGCTTTATATCTTAGCGATCGAACCAGTGGCGGCATACCTCAGGCAGGAGTACGGAGACAGGGGTATTATGATAAATGGGGTGAACCATCTCGTCTCCATGTACGCGGATGACATGCTCCTCTACTTAAAAGATCCCGAACACATCCTCCCCTACATTCTTGAAACCCTAGACGGGTTCCATAGATGCACCGGGATCCAGATCAATCACGGCAAGTCTTGTTTATTTCCCCTGGCTGCCCTCAGCAAGACCAAGAAAGAACACCTCCCCCCTCTAGCCCTCAAATGGGAACCCACCACATTCAAATATCTGGGCGTTATGATCCACCGCGACCCGGTAACCGAACACGCACTAAACACTGGTAGGGCAAAGGAGGGCCTGGCTAAATCAATTGACTTCTGGTGCAAGCTACCTCTCTCGGTGGCTGGCAGGGCGGGCCTCCTTAAAATGGTGGCACTCCCGCGCCTCCTACACTTTTTCACCAATGTCCCGTACAATATCCCACAACAATTCTTCAGAGTCCTGAATAGACTTCTATGGCAGGAAGGAAGGCACAGAGTCGCCCTAGACATAACGCAGAGACCGTACGACAAAGGAGGCCCAAAAACCCCCAACTTCGAGCTCTACTATATAGCAGCCCAGCTCAAGCACGTGATCCAGTGAATGGCTGATGACGCCTCAACGGACACTCGCCTATTACAGCCCTCAGACGCACCCTGGTTACTCAGAGACTTACTCTGGATTAAACCGGTGCCGAAAACGCAAAATGCACACCTAATCCGCCTGGGCACCCAGATCTGGAATCGAGCCTGCAAAACGGCCAAACTGACTGACCCTTACACCCCGCAAATCCCAATAGCCGCTATCATGTCCACCAGACAAGAGGACCAAAAGGTGATCCGGAACACATGGGAACCCTCTGGTATCGCCACCCTGGGTGACCTGGTGGATGACCAGGGCATCCACACATTCTCTGAGCTGCATGAGTTGACAGGGATCCCGCTGGGTCAGTTCCTCCTACACGGGGCGGTGTTGGAAAAGCTCAAGAAGCGATGGCCAGACGCAGAGTCCCTCTACGCCGGGCACGAGGTCATCGAAAACTTGCTGAGCGCTGCAGAGGGGGGGCACGAAACTTCGAGGCTCTATGAGATCCTACTTGACAACACCACACAAAACGAACTCAAGTGTAAAGGCAAATGGGAATCCGAACTAAACACGCAGTTTGGGGACACGGAATGGGGGACCATAAAACATTACCATAAAAAAGTATCCAGGAACGCCCGATTCCATCTTATTCAATTCTACATCATCCACAGAGCCTACCTTACCCCAGACGTCATCTCGAGATTCAATGGCACTGGTGCGGCGACGTGCCCCAAGTGCCAAGAACCCTCAGCCGCACTGACCCACATGTTCTGGGCCTGCCCGGCCATACAGACCTTCTGGTCCCAAGTTCAAGATAAGGTAGCAGAAGCGGATATAACATTGGACGTGCAGTCCCCCAGGGCCTGCATTTTGGGCTCATACCCGAGAGGCAAAAAGAACAAGCCCCTTAACAGACTCAAGGATTTAATGTACATCCTGGCAAAAAGACGTATCGCCATGGCCTGGAAATGCCCCAGAGCCCCCAGCGTCACAACATGGTGGGAAGACCTCCGTAGATGGGCTGTGGCCGAAACAGGGGCCTGGGAGCTGGCACAGCGTCAACAAAAAATTAGCGACTCTGAGGACCTCCTACAATGGATAGCCCTCACAGCAGCTCTGTTCTGCACCAAAGAAGACAGCTCCTCCGGCGAGGACCTGGACAGCCCAGTCTCACCTTAGCGCAAGCAGTCGACAGCTCAACGTCCTGGTCTTGGTTTACATTGGGGGGAGGGAAGGGGGGAGTTACTATTGTCACATAACTGATTATTATGTTGATGATACTGGTTGTATTGTATTTGAAAAAACAATAAATATATATTTTTTTAAAAATTATTAACACAACACAACAATATGTTTTCGGGGCCCCGGCACATTGTTCGTTGTCCGAGTTGGTCACCCCCTTATTTACAAGTCCAGTGCGGGGAGCAGCGGTGGAGGTGGCAGGCATCGTAGTTTCTCAATCGACGACCCCAATGTTCGTTGCTGGCGACACTACGGTCGCGCGACTTCTTAGTCCTTCCCAACCCTAGCCAGCAGAATCCCTTTTTTTTCCTTTTGTTCGAAAGGAACTTTCTTTTACAAGAGAAAACTTTCATTCACTTCTTCTTTCCAAATGCACGGAAAAGACCCGTGCCGTAGTTCTATTTTCTTCGTCGAAGGTTGTACCTGGTGGTACCCAGAACTGTTTGATCTGGAAACAAGGCGACGTCACTTCCTGAGGGAAGCGACGTATCGGAGGCGACGGAAGTCACAGAACTTGAAACAATGTTTTCCGGAAGTGACTTTTCCAAAGAGTGCGGAGACGAAATGGACTGTTCCCCAAGCTCCACGGGCTCAGAGAAATTCTCCGACACACTCACAGTGCTGTTTGCTACTCCAGGATCAGAGATTGTAGCATCAGCGAGGGGTTCTGCTTCTTCTGTAACGTGTGGCGTCGGTTGAGGAAGTTTCTTGACATGCGTCGCATGGATCCAATGTTTTTTTCCAGCCACCCGCACTGCTGTCTGGGTGACCAACAGCACCTGGTAGGGTCCCCTCCAGCGAGGAGCGAGACAGGAAGACCTTTCGTAGGCCTTCACTAGGACCCAGCTTCCAGGCTGAATATCGTGTCCTGGGCCCGTAAACCGTACAGGTGAAGCTGATTGGACCTGATGATAAATGAAATACAGATTTTTAGTCAACTGGTTGCAGTAGTCTACAAGCAATACATTGTCAACCTCCCTCAATGTTTTAGGCCTCGGAAGACCCCAAATATTAGCAGGTCTCCCCATCACTACCTCAAAGGGGGAGAGCCCAGTCTTAGTTTGAGGTGTGGTTCGCATGGCTAACAATACAATAGGTAAGGCATCTGGCCATTTCAGTTTGGTGTCGGCACATGTTTTTGCAAGTTTATTCTTTAAGATGCCGTTATGCCTCTCTACCAACCCAGCACTTTGAGGATGCCTAGCTGAGTGAAATCGTTTTTCAATGTGTAACGCTGTGCATATCTGTAAAATTACCGCTGCAACAAAATGGGGACCATTGTCCGACCAAATTACCCTCGGAAGCCCAAATCGTGGAAAGAATTCTTTTACCATAGTCTTTGCAGTGGTCATGGCAGTAGCATCTTTAACGGGGAAAGCCTCGACCCATTTACTAAAAGCACAAATAATCACAAGAACATATTTTAGATTGTTACACCGTTCCATCTCAATAAAATCAAAGTGGATGACCTCGAAGGGAACAGAAGGGGGCCCAAAGCTTCCCCTTGGAGTTACTGTCCCCTTCCCCACATTGTGCTGTAAGCAAATCATACAATTCTGAACATGGCGCTGTGCAATCTTCGAAATTTTATCATTCACCCATACTTGTTCTAACATTTTCGTGATCTGCTGAGCACACACATGCGTAGGACCGTGTGCCATCGTAACCATTGCCAGCACATATTAATCAGGGAGCAACCATTTTCCTTCAGATGTATCCACCCAACACCCATCATCAATCCACCTTTTAGACTCTTCTATTGTGGCATCAGTTTCAATATCTCGCACAGACCCAATACCCTCATCCATTACATAGGCATCTTTTGTTTCCCTTAGAGCATACATGTCTGCGCTAAGGTCTGTGGCCGTTTGCCTGGCTATCTGGTCAGCAAAAGCGTTCCCTTTTCCCACATCATCTATGACCTTACGATGTGCTGCACATTTCATGATCGCTAACTGCTTAGGGAGTGAGAGTGCCGAGAGCAATTGCACTATCAAGGGACCGTGCTGAATCTTGGTCCCATGTGAGGTTAGGAACCCTCTTTCCGACCAGAGCCTCCCGAAGTTGTGAGCCACCCCAAAGGCGTACTGGCTATCAGTATATATGTTTACTATACGCCCTTCGGAGAGTTCACAAGCTCGGGTCAACGCTATAATCTCTGCGGCCTGCGCGGAATTATGTGGAATTCTCTTAGTTTCAACAACCGTACTCAACGTAGTAACTGCGTAAGCAGCTGTAGATGTACCATCTGGAAGTTTGAAGCAGGAGCCATCACAAAACAGCTCCCCTTCTGCATTGTCCAAAGGAGTATCTATAAGGTCTATCCTGCCCTTCGTTTCCTGCTCAGTGGTATACAGGCAGTCATGTAATTCTTTGTTACCGCAAACAGTATTTTGCGGGAAAGGTAGAAGTTCAGCCGGATTAAGAACACAACACCTCTTAATTTGAATGTGAGGGGCAAACAGAATTAATTCATACCTTGTCAGCCGTGCAGAGGTGAGGTGTTGCGTTTGAGTCTTATTCAATAGGCCATCTACAGAGTGTGGTACCATCAAAATTAAATCATGGCCTAGAACCATTCCCTCACTCTGTTTTACGGACGCGGCAGCAGCAGCGACAGCTCGCAAACATCTCGGCAAAGCGCATGCGACAGGATCAAGGGCGGAGGAGTAGTAGCCGCACGGCCAATTCTTCCCTCCATGTTCCTGCGTTAACACAGCCAAAGCACATCCATCACATTCATGCACAAACAACACAAAGGCCTTGTCATAATTTGGAGTACCCAGAACCGGTGCAGAGCATAACGCGGTTTTGAGAAGCTCAAATGATCGTTGATGTTCCGATTTCCATGGCAGTGGCAGAGAAATGCCCTTCTTCGTCAAAGCCAACATCGGTTTTATCACTAGTGAAAAGTTCGGGATCCACAACCAACAGTAAGAAGCCATACCTATTAAGGCTCTGACTTCCTTCTGCGTATTTGGAACAGACATGCCAGAAATGTGTTTTATTCTTTCAGGTGTCAATCTTCTCCCCTCCTTTGACAGGAGGTAACCTAAATAGGCGACCTCCTGGCAACAATATTGAAATTTCTTGAGCAAAGCTTTGTGACCGTTTTCGGCCAGATGAATAAGTAACAATACAGTGCCTTCTTTACAAGCACTTTCAGAATCCGCAGCCAAAAGCAAATCATCCACATACTGAAGCAGTGTACAAGTAGGTGGCAATTCAAGGGTGTCAAGCTGCTCTTTCAAAGCTCTATTATAAATGCTTGGACTTTCAGTATACCCTTGAGGTGCCCGAGTAAATGTGAATGAACGTCCCCCCATGGTGAACGCAAACAAATATCTACTCTCCTTGTGTATAGGAATACTAAAGAAAGCATTCTTTAGGTCCACAACTCTAAAATACGTAGCTGTAGCAGGGATCATTGTTAGTATCGTTGTTACATCAGGCACAATTGGAAATTGCGGGGCGACAACTTTGTTAATAGCACGAAGATCAATTATAAAACGGTATGGGATTGCATTGTCGCCTTTCTTGTATACAGGTAAAATCGGGCTGTTACATAAACTACCTGCAATCACCCCTCGGTGCACAAAATCGGAGACAATGCACTTCAAAGCACGCTCGCCCTCAACTGATATTTTATACTGCGGAATGCGTGGTAATTTAACTCCATGTTTCAAAACTATTTTAACGGGCTCAATCTGTAGTACCCCGACATCATTGTCGTCAACCGCCCATAAACATTCCGGGACAACACTAAACTCAGGAGGCAATGGTCGAGTCAGAAACTGGGAACTGGGAAGTTGCTGTGGTGAAACCGTCAGTCGTACTCCATCAGAGGAACAATGAATTACTGCATTCAGTTTGTTTAACAAATTTAACCCCAGCAAATTCTCTCCACAGTTCGAAGTCAGAAGGAAAGGGCAATGGTCCGTAAAGGGACTCAAAGAAACAGACACCGGCGAAGAAACCGGACAGACAATTGGTATACCAGAAAACCCTACAGAAATATTTGTTTGACCTGACAGTGGAATGTTTGGAACCCGGGAATGATCAATGGAGCACTTCTGTGCTGCAGTGTCTATCAAAAACTGATGTTTCCTATTCCCCACTAACAATTCAACATAGGGACCTTTCTGATTAACGGGAATAGGTGAAGGTTCCAAACCCTGCTTCGGGCAATCCTAACAAAACAAAATGTCATCGGAAGGAAGCTCTTCAGAAAGGTAGGCAGCAGAAGGGTGATCAAATATGTTTCTCGTGTCCACACTCGAAGTCTGATTTTCCCGTGGAAAAGGTTGCTGAGGATCTTGCGAAAACTGACCTCTATCAGGGCCCCCTGCTCCGGCGCGACCTCTAGGTCGTCTACCCATACCCCCAAATGCATTGCTCGACCTTTGGCGAAGGACGGGGCACTGTGATCACCAATGACCTTCCTGGCGGCAATAGGCACATTGATTAATATTGACAGAACCCAAAGGAGCGTTTGTTTTTGGGACATACTGACCTCTGGTCTGTGACGTACCTCCTCTGGGATTTCTAACAATTTGTTGTAACAATACTTTAGTCTTCAAATCTCCTTTCCTCTTCTCTATTTTCTCTTTTTCATTATTCACACGGTTCTCATAATACTGAGCCATGTGCAAAACTTCAGATTGGGACTCTGAGAGCCAAGCGCTCTCAGAGGACATAATCTGTGACTGGATGTCGGGCAACAACCCACGTACAAATTTGTCCACAAACAACCTTTTCCCGGACTCTGTGCCCAAGTCCTGACCACTGAAATCAGAGAATACCTGTTCGAATCTATTAAAGAACTCGTAGCACCTTCAGTTTTTCCTTGAACACAGGCCGTAAGCTTGTCCCAAATAATTCTTTTCTCAGGAATTATGGTTTTCAATTTTGCGACAATTCTATCAGGCAAAGTAAGTATTACCTGAGGTGGTTTTTCACCAGCTGGTCTTTCCCCATCAAGCCTAGTCATGTTAGCCCACGTATCTCCTAACCCTGGCACATCGTCTATTGTTCGAACCTGCTTCCATAAATCTACGGGCAGGAGTACAGGGAATAGCAAGTCAATGTCACTTAAGGTAAACACAGAGGACTGCAAAACGGACTCTATCTCTTTGTAAAACCCTGTTGGGTTTTTTCTGATATCGGGAATTGATTGTCTAATAGTGTTCACTTCCTGTCGTGAAAACGGGACGTGAACAAATTGCGATACATAGTGTGCAGGGATGTTCACAGCGGGTGCACCAGTCCCAGCATTAGCGGGAATCTCAACCTTTGGTACAAATGTCGGAGGAACCTCTCTCATTGGCAACTGAGATATAGGTAATTCCGATCGCTTACTAAGCAACAGAGCCAGGTCGAGCGCTAAGGCAGTCGAATAAGTGTCGGGCGAAAAAGCCCTCTTACAAATACCCAATAACTCTATAGGACAACTAACCTTCTTCCTTACACATTCATCCTGCAGGTACTGTACCATTACCTGAATCACCTTCCTCTGCATTTCTACTGTATACTGACTATACGTGTCATATACTTCATCCGGCGGTATCGATGAATCCGAGATCCATCGAATCGCATCTTTGGTGCAAATTCGTACTTCCTCAGATGCCGATCTACGACACGGAAGGAACCGTTTCTATACATACATACTGTCGTCTTCCTCATTCTCATCTTGTAATCTTTCGAAGTCCCTCCTATACTCAAACAATCTCTCAACATGACCTTGTACTTTCTCCTCTGTGTCCCTCGAAAGTGCTAATGTATTTAGATCCCTCACCCCTTGCGGGAGATCCGAATTTTGTAATCTACCCCACATTACACATAAATGAGTCCCCAAACCTTCGATAAAAACATTTTTCTCGGGAAAATTGTCCATATTTGATAATGTGGAAAAAACGTTAACTTGATCACCTTTCTCCATACAGTGCTTAGCCCATGCAAATAATTCCTGTTTCTTGCCTGTAGAAACAGTATTTCGAGTGGCAATCTTCGACCCCGCACCCCGATCAACTTCAGTCAATACAGAACCACTCGGGAGCAAAAGTGCGGGCAAATTCAATGGGGGTGCAACGATCGGCGTAGGAGAAAGGGGTGGTGCGATAGGTGGAGGAACAACAACTAGAGGAATGGGAACAATAGGTTGCACAGGGGGAACAGGAATAACAGCAGGAATAACAGCAGGAATGGGCAGAATACCCGGGAGAGGATCATACGGAGGTGGCGCGGAGACACCAGGCCTGCATTTGTTTAACAATTTTTCAATAAATTCAACGGAAACATGGAAATCTTTAGAGGGATACATTTTCTGGATACCTAGTGAGAAAGCCCTATCCATGTTTCTAACTGACTCCGAATGTTTTTCTTTATCATATAATAACGCCTTTTCGGCATTTGTCTTATGACGGCGTGCATGTTTATCCCTACTTTTAAGCTGCTGCAATGCTTCTTTTTTCCAATTCTGCAAAACATCAAATGCTGCAGGTCTGGCCTTCTTTTTTAGCAAGACCGATTCTAGGTATTCAATACGGGGGATCTCGAAACTACCATTGATTGGCCACTGAAATTCGGAGGCATGTCTGGTTTGTCTGTGCCAAATATCATTAAATACTATACCTCCAATGCCATACTTACAGTACATAGTACATGCCGGCGACCCCTCCTGTGGTGCCGGGCGGCTAAATTCCAAAGATTGTTGTTCGCTGCGGAACAGAGCCCTAAAGCAGCTAGACAATTTCCCAGGCATTTCACAAAAAATTGGTGTTACCTGGTCAATAATTGTGTCTGCAGATACAATACGCCAAATTCAAATTGTCAGGGTTAAATTAAGAGCCGGGTCACGACTGCACCTGACCAAACCTAAGGAGGACCGTACGGTTTACCAAAGAACTTACCTAACGAATTTTACCTTGTGTTTGGTGGTTTCGACAAATCTGCCCGCCTCAAAAAATGGACCCTCGTCAAGATGCCGTGTCAGACCACACGACTATCGTCCAAGGATCGGATCGTGCAGCGCTGCCGAGGTATCGCGTCTCGTTCGGTCGGGCCCGCAGTATCACACCGTCCGATCCCGGTTCGATAGTCTGCGTCAACCTTCAATGATCCGGCATCAATCTTGAGGGTCCCTATTCGGGCGCCAACTGTGGAAACAGAAAAATAATATGAGGCCGGGAAGCCCAAAAGAAACACACCAACACAGGTTACAAAGAACATACAAGTCCTTTATTTAAAAGCTACAACAGTTACCAAAGTCAATTGACAAACGGATAGCTATTCGGCTCTCAGAGTAACGTAACGAACTTCAACGAAGGTTCGATGCATTAGTGAGAGAGACCGTACATTGGAATACTTGGGCTTTTTATACTCTTTATCCAGCCCTTGGCCAACCCCCTCGCGGGTTAACCATTCTAGGGATCGGGCCTATGGGTTCCTAGCCAGGTCAATCCTATAATATATGCATTTTGATTAGTTTCGCTGATATAGTTGTACATTTACACATAGGTCAACAATAGGACAAGGTCTCAGTTTGCGACCCCGACAAGTGGCCTGCAGGCATATTAATTATTCGTGTGTACGGAGGTCACAACGGCCAGAATCTTACTCAGAATGTCATTCGGCCTCCATTTTGATGTTCAGGGTGACTTCCATATTACAAGAGAACTTAAAATGGCGGCTTAATCCAAGATGGCGACTTACATTACTTTCTCTAAGGTCAAAACCTTGCCACGGAGTTTGTTCGCATATGATGTTTTAGACAACTTGTCGTAGGCCAATACACATACAATTGCTGCGATAGGAGGCATAATATTGTTTCAATTCCGACACTGGAAGGGCGGTCCATTGTCTTAGCACAAGGTCTGCAGCAGTACATGGGTTGCAAAGATTTTGTCAAGGGCCACTGTGATGTCCTCAGAAAGCAGGCTCCACAAATCCCACCTCTGGGTACCTAGACCACTGGTCCACTACCACCAAGTAGTGGATATCCCGATCCGTGGATCCAAAGTCTGCATGTACTGCCTCCCGTGGCTCAAGGCAATGACTGAATTGGGATGTGCCTCTGCACCGGGGATGCCGCTTGGCACCATACACAGGCCGTCTATCCCTCCCTTACTTATTTCAGATGTCCACATTCTTACTGCTGGCTGTTTCACTACACTTTAATAAGCGAGCAGAAAGCCCTGCATTCACTGGACAACAAGCACACCAGTGGGATTAACTCACTGTCCACAGTCACTATTTACCCGCAAGACCCACCCAGAGCAGCGAGACATTGCTTGCCTAAAGGGAACAGAAACCTGAAATCCGAGTACCCAGGACCGGTAAGCAACATTATTTTCTCCCTACTACGCCTGCCTTGCTATAAGGTAATACATGTAAGAGGGAAGGTACTCTGACTAGTGCTGCATCCAAATGAACTGTATGTCCTGAAAATGGCTCCAAACTAACCAACTGTGCACAAGCGGGTACTGTGTAACACATTTCAAGAGTCGAAACACGTGTCGGAATTAGGAAATCTGACTTATTCTGTGTTCTTCAGAATAGAAAAGACACCATGTACACCTAAGTGCCTTGAAATAAGTAAGGGAGGGATAGCCAGCCTCCTATTTTTTGACCTCCTTGAAACCTTTCCACACCTGAGTCTGGCCCCCCGACAAAAAATAATTTTGTGGAAATACTCAATAGATGATCGGCCATACACAGGCTGCCACAAACTCCTCCACTCTCCTTTCCAAGTCCAGCAACCAGACCTTGAGTCTCAGCCTGGCCTTCATCTTGGCCATCCCCTGGTGGCCATGGTGCGCAAGCTCAATGACCTGCTGTACCAGGTGGGTGGGCACAGCCATCTTGTCTCTTCGCAGCAGTAACCCCAGGTCCGTGAACGTTAATTCTTCGTGGACCCTCCATAGCTGCTCGAATGTCGTCCGAGCCTTCTGTGTCCTTATTCCTAGGCCCTCCAGCACAGATTTCCACTCCCCCTTTTGCAGTGCAATCCGAAGGATCCTGAAACATTCGTCCCTTTTGGACACCTTTTCGAGTTCCAGTATGGGCATCGAGTTCAGAGGGCTTTGGCATGGCGCAACAAGTAATCTGCAGCATTGTTCACCCCTGGCCAGTATACCTGGCAGACCCATATTCAAGGGGCGCTAGCATCCATCGTTCAATTCTGGCAGGTGCTTTGGACGATGATCCTGCCATGATCGGCAGCAGGGGCTTGTAGTCCGTTATGACTGTGACCAGCCTCCCCAGTATGTAGAGACAGAAGTGCCGGCACAGCCACAGTACCGCCAAAGCCTTGCACTCAATCTGCGAATACCTCTGCTTGGTGTCCGACAGAGCGCGGCTGGCGTATGCTATGGGACTCTCTTCCCCTTTTCCATCTATCTGCATGAGCACAGCTCCCAGACCAAACGGGCTGGCGTACACCACCGCTTCCGATGAGAGTGCAGGGTCAAAAATCGCCATGGTGTCCTCTGCCGTGTGGGCTCCTTTTACATATTAAAATGCTGCCTGCTCAAGGGGGCCCCATTGCCAGGTGGAGTCTTTGTTCGTCAGGCACCTTACTGGCTCTGACCTCGTGCAAGGTTCTTGATGAATTGGCCACAATAGGTGACCATCCCCAGGAAACTACAAACCTCTATCACGTTCTCCGTGGCCCTTGCTTCCATGATATCTAATGTCAAAGAAACTCTTGGGGTCTTTGGGTGCAGAGGCAGATGATCTAAGTAGTAGAGATTGTGTATGAGTATTCAGGGTGCTCTGTGGGGTGCTCTTGGAAGGGGTAAATGTCAACCTATGATTGTTATGTATCAAAGCACTTTTCTATGTTTTTCTTTTTTCTTTTTTTCCTTTTTTCCTTTTGTATTATGTAACTTAATTGTTGTAAAGTGTTATTATATTTTATGAGGTTTTATACATGTTCGATGGATGTGTAAAAAGTCAAAATAGGTTTGGCTAATAGACAATAAATACAAAATTTTAAAAAGCTATCTTTGACCTTGCGGGGATTCGGGGACACTCCCCCTTCCTTGAACATGAATCCAAAGAATTTGATTCTCGTTCTGAGGAACTTACACTTTTCTCGATGCAGTGTCAAACCCAGAGCCTGAATTTGTTCCAGAGTTCTTACCAGCCGTGTCATGTGCTCCACCTCAGACTTTGCAAAGACCAGTATATCGTCACTGATGTTTAGGATGCCTTCCAGGTCAGCCAGGTTTCCTCAAATTGGCTGATGACACACCAAAACTGAGTCGCTTGTATTTATACAGCCCCTGGTGTGTCATAAAGGTTGTGACATACCGAGACTCTGGATGCAGCAAGACCTGATGGTACCCCACCTGAAAGTCCAGCTTTGAGAAGAATCTCGCAACCCTGCAGCTCCGCAATGATATCGTCAATGGTTGGGGTGAGGCGCCTCTCTCCCGCTTGATAGCCTTGTTGAGAAGGCGCATGTCTATGCAAATCCTGACGGAGTCCGGTTGTTTAGGCTTTCGGACGATTACAATGGGCGACACCCACAGCGTCGGGCCTTCCATCTTCTTCATGATATCGAGGTTCACACTTCATGATATCGAGGTTCACAAGGTTGTCCAATTCCTTATCCACCAGATCCCACATGTGAAAGGGGACCCTTCGGTGCTTGAGGGCTACCGGCTGAATGGACTCATCGATGTGTAGCCTCACAGGCTCGCCCACCATCTGTCCGATTCCTGTGAACACCTCCCCAAACCTCTCGAGGACTGCCTATACATCCTCCACATACACACTGTAGGCAAAACTGACAATGCCATGCGCATCGGCCGCCACACAGCTCAAGAGGGTATTCGTGCTTGCATCAGTCATGAAAAATCACTCCCTAATGGACGTGTTGCCATGCTCGACCTTTGACACAACGGCCCCTACCAGCAGGATGGACCTGTTGCCACCAAATGTGAACGCTGCAGGATTGGGGGTTCTCTCAGCGACTCGTAGTGTACCCTGGCCATGACATTGACTGAAGCACCTGTGTCCACCAGCACCGGGATCTGCGACCCACCCACCTGAACCATGCACTTTAGCTGCTTCTTGGCCATCACCTTCTGGACACTCACACTTGAGATAAAGAAGATGTTAACGTCATTGTCCTCCTCCTCCAGGTCCTGGACATTTCCATCCTCTTCCTGATCTACCAGCGCCACATTCGTTGGACGTTACTGTCGGGAGAACCCAGCCCTAATCGGCCCCCCCTGGATGACCGCAGGGAGCAGGGCTCTGCACATTCGGGCATAATGGACAATCATGCCACATCACCCACATGTCTTGCCCTTAGCGGGGAAATCTGCGGAATGCGGCAGATCATATCTGCACTTCAAGCATGAGTCGGGCCCTCAGGTGAACCAGTCTCTCTGCTGCGTAGCCGGCCAATGAGCCCCTCTCGTTCCTTTGCCACGGCCAATTGCACACACCTCGTCCGTCCTGGCAGGGAGAATTGCTGCATCCATTTGTGATGCCTGTGTCTCCGCCACCGCATGTGACCGCCACCAGAATGCGGGGCAACGTGAGACCTGGCTCTCAAAGCACTTGACTTCAGAGTTTCCCCGACACACAGCCCTGGATGAGTTGGTTCCGGATCATGGCCTGCTCATTGTCCCATGCACACGCTATCGCCATCAGCCGGATGCGTCCATAGAACCCATCTAGTGATTCATCGACTTTTTGCCTGGTAGTGCACATCACAAATCTCTCGTAATCCACATTAACTAGGGGCATGAACTCTTTGTGCAGTGCCTCCACGACCAGCTTCACATGCTCCTCGACCTCTTCAGTACTGGACATGTCTCCTTCCTCGCCAAGGGCCTTGGGATGGCGTGACAAGTAATCTGCAGCATTGTTCACCCCTCAGCGACTGAAATAGCTGGTGTATCGCCGGCCAAGCCGAGTATAGCAGTGTCGCTACCACACTGTCATCATTTGTTAACCCCCGTAGACCTGAAATAGATGTCCATCCGATCGATCCAAGACTTCCAGCGAGGGCCCAGGCTCGATTTGTGCCCCTGAGACGTCAAACTCAGGCATGGGTGCCAGTGCATGACGTAAACAAGGGATTTGGGGGTTGGGCAGAAGAGGGGGCACTACTGGCTTGGGAGTGCTGGTGGTGTAGAGAACATGGGAAGTAGGATGGTAGTGCAGGGCAGGTGAAACGACTGGAAGGGAGGGAACAAGGGAAGCATAGTTGCCAGGTCGGAAGAAACAAATAATCTGAACACCCTCTCAGTACATGCCCCTAATAACTGATTCCCATAATAATAAGCTTGACACACAAGCGCACACCTGGAACACCGCAGATAGGTCTAAAAAGTAAGAAATAGATCAAAATAACGGAAACATACAGAGAGAGAACACAGACCCTCATTTCATGTGTACTGGTCTGGTAAAAATGCCAGTAATTCCAGCGCTGGCATTTTAACCGGACCAGCACACTTGAAGTTTTCCGGTGAGGGCCACAGATTTCCCAGCATGCCTGACCTGCAGGGAGTCATCACTGGCACCATTACTAACGGTGCCACCGATTCAGTAAATCCCATCCCATGGAGTCCTGTGGGGGTCCATGGGAATGGGAACTTACTGGCACTCCGCCGCCCGTCATATACCGGTAATACTGGGATATCCGGTGAGAGAGACGTTAACTGCAGTTTGCCGGTATCTCACCAGTAATATCAGCAAACTTAAAATCAGGCCCCGTATGTTAGAACAAAAAGCTTTCATTATAATTGCATGTTTCTGTCTTTAATGTCACTTATTTTTAGTTTTTCTATGTATGGGATTTACAAAGCATGTCCTTGGCCCCGCTGGTCCTTGGCTGTGCGTTGAATTGCTCTCCTTTGATCTGATATTCCGCTGGTCCTTGGCTCTAATGGTCCATCATTCCTCTGGTCTATCACCCTCTGGTCCTTCAATCCCTGTGGTTGTGATGTGGTGCATGGTTCACTTTGTTAGTTGCTAGTTCATGGTACATGTCCAGCTGCATTGTACCTTAATCCCACGTGAGATCGAGTGGTGCGACAGTTGGAGTGGCTTTGTAAGTGTCTGTGGGCATTCAGAAGAGAACTCCTGGGCAGCTGACTAGAACTGTGGGACATGAATGTGTGCCGTGGCAATGGCATATGTCATAGCTAACACAGTATCACTAAGCCTATCATCACATAATATGGCATAACAGGCATAAAAATAACCTGGAGAAAGAATGTTTTGAATGGATGCAAGCAAATAGATAAATGTCACCAACTATGAAACTATGATGTTTCCAAATTTTAAAATGTGGTCTTCAGTTGACATTGGGTGGTCTGTTTGGCAAGAAATCGCGACAATACACACTGCTAAATCATTCTACCTCCCACCTCGACAACACATCTCTTCACACAGCTCCCCCAGTGTAACACACTTTACACAGTGGCACATACACAACCCCAAAAACATGCCTACGCTCCATTTCCCTATACACCTAATTTACCCACTGCAGATACAGCAACACAACTCTCCACACTAGTCAACACATTTCTCTGAAAGATGCCACAACAACACAATCAATTTATGTTAGCAGCAGGAAGCCCACATTAACCTGCGCTCCAGACAGCTCACAAAAACATTGGAAAAAGTAACCTTGCCCTGCTCTTTGTTAGTCTTTTACCCACCTCTTGCAGATCCTGAATCTCCAAGAAACTGATAATAGCAAAAGGTGTGCAGTACATGACTTAATAAGATAATTTAACAGGGCATAAGAAAGGAGTAACAAAGGAGTTTGCTCATTCTTCTCTGTGGCATTAATCTGAATATCCCTAGCAACTGCAGTGACTGAAATTAACAACGGAGGACATTATAGTAGGTTATGTCACAGCCAGTCCTCTATACTACCATCTTCGATGCACTGACTGGCTGGTGAAAGTATAGGTCTGCCTGTCAAGTGATTTTTCATGCAAAATATATAACTCACATAGTAAAGCAACCTGACAAAATGCAAATGCTTAGAGATAAATGTTAAGCCAACAGAATATCATTGTAGCTTTATTTTCCACATCCTGAATGGAAAATGACAAGTCCTAGAATGGAAAATAATGCAAGTCTGAAAAACCTCCTGTTAAAGCCATTTACATTAAGCACTTTAAAACACACCCTAAAAGAAGCTGTGTAATAAGGTCACTAGGCTATAGTGATTGTTACAAACTTCTAGCTTGTTGTCTTTCATGATGCTAAGATCATTTAATTATCCACATAAAAAGAAATGCGCTGATTACTTACCAGTAATCTTCATTACTACTAATCCTACTCTTCCTCATCACAGTACTTACCTCATGAGGTCCCTGTCTCTGACACAGGACCTTCTTTTATTTCTTTTACTCCCTACTGTGACGAGGAAGGGTGGGACTAGCAGTAAGGAAGATTACAGTAAGTAATCAGAGCATTACCTCCACATCCACTTTTCCTAGTCCCAGTACTTACCTCATGAGACATACCATAACAGCAATGGGGAAAAAGTCCCAATGAGACACAGAGCCAAAAAAGTGCAGAAAAAATCACACCTTTAATAACACCAAATTCACATCCGCACTGACAAAACCCCAACCCCGAAGGAACCACCCCCCGAGTGGGAGACATTCAACCGATAGTGGTTGATGAAACTGCTTTGATCTTCCCAGGTGGCAGCCCTGCAAATCTCCAGAGAAACCCAGGAAGCTGCATAACCCCTGGCGGAACGTCCCTCAATGTGAGGAGGTACAGGCGGACCAGAAGCCACATAGGCATTGGAGACAACAACACAGATCCATTGGCTAATGGAAATCACTGAAGCCTTGCGACCCGCACCAGCAGGACCAAAAGTAATCAGTAGAATATCAGACTGTTGGAAAGGGGCAGTCCTAGTCAAATACTCCAATACCGCCCGCCGTACATCAATGGCATCCCAAGCCACCTCTTCTGGTGTTTGAGGATCCTGAAAAAAGTTAGGTGAGAACCAGATCAAGAGAGGTGTGAAACCGAGACACAACTTTAGGTAGGAACTTTGGATCACACCTCAACACCACGGAGTCCAGCAGTACCCTCAGGAAAGGGGGTAACGCAATAGGGCCCCAATCTCCCCTAGCCCATGGGCAGAAGTGATAGCGATAAGAAATGCAGTCGTCAGCAGTCGTAAGGTGTTTGATGTCAATCTCAGAAATGGGCTCAAAAGGCGGCCCCTGAAGGAACCTTAAGACAAGAGGGAGATCACAAGGGGGAAGCCCTTTATAACGACAAGGACAGGAAGAAGAAAGACCATGGAGCAAATTTCCCACCAACAGCTCCCCATCCAGGTGGCCACCAGAGTCCCCCAAGAGGAATTTTATAGAGGCCCATTGAGAGCAAAGCGTGGAGATCGCTATGCCTTTGTCAAAACCATCCTGGAGGAATTGGAGAATAGCCGGCAGAGCGGAACGCATGGGGGGATCCCATAATGCCCACACCAATCCCGGAAATGGCCCGAGTGCCTGCCATATGCCTTCAGAGTAGAGGGTCTACGAGCATTCATGATAGACTCAACCACAGTACCCGAAACCCCCTGAGACATCAACCTAGACCGTGCAATACCCATATTGCCCATTGAATCTGTCGGACTCCAAACCCTAACCCGCCTGCCGGGGACAAGGCCACTTCAGAATCAGCCAAGGTTCCTGGGACTGAAGTTCCAGCAGAGAAGGGAACCAGCTCCCGCGGGGCCAGAACTGAGCAACCAACAACACAGTCGACCCAGACTCCCTGAGGCACTGAACCACCAGGGGAAGAAGGGGGAGAGGAGGGAATAGATAAAGGAGACCCTGAGGCCACCGCACAGAGAGGGCATCCACCCTCCAAACACCCTCAGTCTGAAACTGGGAGCAGAAGAGGGGAACCTTCGCAGAGGCCGGAGAGGCAAAGAGATCCCGAACGGGGGTCCCGAACCTGACACAGATTTCCACAAATACCCTGTCTGATAGAATCATTTCCACAGAGATGGGGAACCGGTGGCTGAAAGGATCCGCTCCAACATGTTCCACTCCCCTGACATGTGAGGTCACCATGGACACCAAATGCGACTCCCCCCAGGAACCGATCTGAGCTGCCAAGGCATTCAAGGAGCAGTCAGAACCCCGTTGGCAGTTGACATATGCCAATGCTGTGGTATTGTCTGTCCGATCCAACACTGCCCGGCCTTCCAGAAACACCCTGAATTAAACCAGAGCCTGGAGTATGGCACACAGCGCTCTCCAATTGGATGATCTACGGCTCCCCTCCGGAGCCCACAACCCCTCGGCCGAGAGGGCCCCCAATGTTGCCCCCCAACCCCTTCTGCTGGCATCTGTAGTAAGAGTAGTCACAGGAGGATGGACCAGGGACACCCTTGCCCGGAGATTCAGAACCCCCAACCACCACAGTAGGGAGACCCTCAGAGCTGGAGACACTGGGATCAAAGCTTCAGGAGTTTCAGAGGTCGGGAGCCAGTGGGAGAGTAGATAAGACACCAGAGGACGTAAATGAAGATGCGCCCAAGGAACCAGAAACACGCAAGATGCCATGTGCCCCTGCAGCTTGAGCAATAGGCGAGCCGAGACATACTGCCTTCTGAGAATCCTGCCCAGGATAGACAGCAAGTGACTGACCCTCTCCTGGGACAGAAAAATTCATCCTGGTGCAAATCTGAGCCCCGATGAAAACCAGATCCTGAGAGGGATCCATCTGAGACTTCTGCCAGTTCACTTGAAACCCCCAGTCCTGCAATGCCTGGCAAACCATCTGGAGATGAGTCAGGACCATCTGCCTGAGGGCCACCTTGATTAACCAATCATCCAGGTAGGGAAAAATCTGAATGCCCCTCAGGTGCAGATGTGCCACTAGGGGAGCCACCAGCTTGGTGAACACTCTGGGGGCCGAGCGCAACCCCGAACGGGAGCACTCGGAACTGAAAATGCCGGGATCCCACTGCAGAACGGAAGAACTTCATGTGACAGGGGCGGAGAGCCACATGGTAACATGCATCCTGGAGATCCAGAGGCACCATCCAGTCCCCCCTGTACAACATCGGGAGAATGTTCAGCAAGCTAAAGTACAGAAAATCCTCCAAAAAAAAATGTGAGGAAATAATATGGAGGAGGATCCTCTGTGTACCTAGTGCAGTGCCACTATCGGCACTAAGATTTGAATTAGGTGTCTCTTCGATTTGGCCAAGTGTACAATGGTGCCTTCTAACACTATTTGTGAACATTTTGGCCCTGATTCCGGATTCTTTGTACCATCTGATGTGGAAAATGTGATCTTTTCTGTAGATCTAACTGCCCTAAGGCGTCGATGTGAATCTATTCTATATGATATCGGCTCTAATCTAGAGACCTTGGTCTCCAACCCCCTTAAAGGTTAAAAGGGCCCTGCTCGATTTTGATTGGATCCAGACCATTGATGCCTTTCATTCATACCCTTCATTGGGTCATCTTGCACACAAGTATAGGTAATGCGGGTCTCCATCGAATATTCTGCTTCAATTTCTGAATCAGTATTATCGCGGGCTACTTGTCAGGGCACGGTGGAATATTTTACCCACCCAGGATATTGAGCTGCGAGAAGGAATTTGATAATGAATGATGCAGCTGACTGTAGGTTTTGTGTGTTAAAATTTTAGTGGTTATGACACTTAGGGGGTCATTACGAGGTTGGAGGAGCTATTAGCGCCATGGCTACCCCCTTACCAAATACCGGGTCTTGGTTCCCTGAATGGGGAATTACCGGGCCATTCCAGCCTTGGGGGACCCGGTATTTCCCCATTCAGGGAACCCATCCCCATTCCCATTCGAGCCCCATAGGGCTCAATGGGAATAGGGACCATGCTAACAACGGGCCCGTTAATAAAGGGCCCGTTGTTAGCATGCTGGTCCTTTAGCGGCTCCAACTAAGGGCTCCCTGTAAAACCAGCCGCCCTTAGCGGGACCCGCTAAAGGACCTCGTAATGCAGCGGTAAGGGGTTAACGGCACCGACACCTTTACCGGTGCCGTAAACCCATTACTGCCAACCTTGTAATGACCCTCTTAGTGTTGGAGTGCGACTCTTTAAAGCTGGTAAGGGTTACACATCTGTCTTGCCTAAAACTGAAGGTGCAATTATGCAGTGAGGATATGCTATGGAAGCACTGGGCCTCATTAAGAGGTTGGAGGCAGCCATGGCGCTATTAGCGCCATGGCTGCCTCCAAACTCGTTCCGACTCCGCCCTGGTCAATGGAGCAATTACCGGTCCATTCCAAGGTTGGCGGGACCGGTAATTCCCCATTCACCAGGGCCATTCCCCATTCCCATTTGAGCCCCCATAGGGCTCAATGAGAATGGGGAATGCGCTAATAACGGTACCGCAAATTGCGGTACCGTTATTAGCTCTAGAGTCCCTTTGCGGGTCCCGTCCTTAATGCCTGGAAAAACCAGGCGTTAAGGGAAGACCCGCAAAGGGAACTCGTAGTAGGGTGTTAAGGGATTACCGGCACCAGTGCCCTTACCGGTGCCGTAATCCCTTACCGCCCACCTCGTAATGAGGCCCACTGTCTCAGTATCCAGAATGTGCATGAGGGCCTGGCATTAAATCAGGTTTTATCAAAAGTCTGAGGGGATCATTATGAGATTGGTGGTAGGGTGTTAACGGGGCCGATAGAGCTGCCGGCCCCGTTAACCCCCTACCGCCTCATTACGAGTTCCGCTCGCAGGACCCGCTAAGGATGCCTGGTTTTTACCAGGCGTCCTTAGTGGGTCCCGCGAGCTGTCCAGCATGCTAACAACGGGCCCGTTATTAACGGGCCCGTTGTTAGCATGCTCCCCATTCCCATTGAGCCCTATGGGGGCTCAAATGGGAATGGGGGTGGGTTCATGGAATGGGGAAATACCGGGCCCTCCAAGGTCGGAATGGCCCGGTATTTCCCAATTCCAGGAACCCGGACCCGGTACCCGGAATGGGGGTAGCCATGTCGCCAATAGCGGCATGGCTACCTCCAAGGTCGTAATGACCTCCATTGTCTTGATGTTCTGTATTTTTTGCATCACTCATTTTTCCAGTTTTTATATGTGTACGCTGCTGTGTGCTTGGTTCATATTTGGGTTTTGTTTAATTATATTTTTTTGCTTGCCTGGATTGTTTTCTTGATGATGTATATGTGATTTTAACGTGGTTGATTTTTTTACATTTCTAAAATTGTAAAGGTTTAATTAAACCAAATACAATTAAAAAAAAATGTTTACAAAAATTACTTCCAGCTGCATGCTTGAGGTATAGCACCTGCTTCGCCTCCCGAGTCAGTGCAGTGAGGTTGACGGTAATTCAGTTACCGCAAAAAAAGAGGTGGTAAGAAAAAAATCCTCTTGGCACCAACAAACTCAATATTAGTTTCAGAATATGGGAAGCTGGAAAATAATGAAGATGGGACTGGACTGGAACTGGCCTGGAGCATTGAATGAAAGATATCTGGGCCCCAGACTAAAATGTATGAGCTTAGACACCATTCCCATGTATCCTATCCTGGCTGGGGACAGAAGCCACACTCTTCAGGCAGGATCGTCACAGTTGTGTGCCAGTCCCCCTGGAAGCAGATCCCTCAGGCTGCTCCTGTGGACTTCATGATAAGAGAAAGTGAAACCCTGTGGATGTTCTACTTACAGTCTCAGGGCAAAGTGCACCTTCGGGTTGGGCGAGTGAAGAGCGTGACATGAAAAGACTTCGGTCGCTGTAGCTGTGAGGAATGGGGTACACGGCGACCCCAAGGCTTCTGCGGGGAATGTGGGGGGCGGCGACCCCGGGGCTTGTCGGACTCTGCTGTCTTTTCCTTCACTTTTACGCTGCAGGTAAACGAACATTTTCTACAAAGTGTGTGAGGGGGGAGTAGAAGAAACATGTTTAGTGTTGCGAATGAATGGGTGTTGCTTGGTCTGTAATAGATCTGGGGCTACGCCAATGTCGTTACTGTCAGGACTCGCGGCTAGCTAGCCTTCTTGGTTGTAGCCCCTGATCTTCTATCCGGGGCTACAACCAAAAGACCCGGGCTATAGCCCCCTCATGTTTGTATAAGCGACAGCTAGGGCTTCAGCATTCGTTGTTAACCCTCTGTAGGGGAAGCGAGTGGGACAGAATAACTCGGAGCTCAGAGAGCACCAGGATAGAGAGCTGAGCAGCGAGGTGGGGGTCTGGGAGCAGGGCCGGCCTTAAGGGCAGCAGCGCCCTGGGCGAAATAGAGCCCCCCCCTCGCCCTGGTTAACAGGTAGTGGAAGGGGGCGGCAGAGGGCGGGGCCAGGATGGTCAACTTTTTTTTTAGGGCTGGGAGGTTAAATAGGGCGCGTTGAACACAGCTCAAGAACTAAGCATATTAAACCGCAACTACGCACTCAAACGGTGAAATTGGAGTAATGAGGCCCAGCCTCGGTATCCAACAACACACACTGACAGATCAAAACTGTCAGCAAGACAAAGTTCTCTCAGCTCATTGTCATTGAATGAGCCCGCTGCTGCGGGTCCATTCAATGTCAATGAGGCGCCTGCCACGCCTTCTGTCACTAGCCATCTCTGGGGTGTCCTTGAAAGACTCCCCCACGCTGGTGTGGTGGGGGGCTAATGGCGCCTTTCTTATGAATCGTGCCTGCAGAAGAAGGGGTGCATCTAGCCGCCGCGGGCACATTTTACAGTAAAAGGCCGCCTCTCAGCGCCTTCTCCCACAACTCCAGCTCGGGGAGCCCTTGACAGACTCCCTGGAGCTGGCGTGTTGGGACCAATGGCGCCCTGGGGGCGTGGCGCCCCCCAGGTGGTCGCCCGGCTCGCCCCACCACCAAGTCCGGCTCTGTCTGGGAGGTCGGGAAGAGGGTGGGCTAGAGCTCTGACGGATTGCTTCCCTAATGGTCCAGTGCTGACAAGATCAGATTCTCATATTCTCTAGTCCAGCCGTTCATTTCACAAACTACTGCATGCTGGGAGTTGCAGTCTTCACGACTAACTTCCTTTGAATACACCGCATGTTACAACCGATTTGCGAATGGAAAGCCCTCATTGCCCAGCATTATAGATGGCCGCTGAGTATGAACTGAGCTCAGTGGGGGTGATACCAGCAAAATGCTGCTGAGCGGAGAGGTTTGATACACACTAGGCTTTCCCAATGTTAAACATTAACAGACTCCACCAGTCCTGGCCTCCAGGCCTGCTTAACCCTCAACATATCCTGCTTGCTGATAAGCATTTATATTGGGACAAAGTCCACTAGCAAAATGGCATGGCGCAACAAAACAAACATACACAAGACCTGCAGAAAGTCTTGTACCTTTCATTGGACAACACAGTAGCTCTGGTTCTGCTTGTTTCTCAGAAATTAGTGTAAATGAAGGAATGGAGTTAAATGATAAAAGTGGCCATTGGTTTGTCGACATTACTGGCTTACAAAGTAGTTACATTTCATGTAGACTATATTCATGTGACTAAACAATTCCAAGTTACACAACTTCCACCCGCTGCTTCTGGGAAATCTCAACATAATTATGCCCCTGAAGATTGTGGCTAAGATATGGCAGTGTAACTCAATAGATGATGCTCTGTCCTTCTCATGAGCAAAGGGGATTGGATCTGGTAGAGGGTGGTTTGTGGTAAGCCTTTCACAGGAGTGTGGCAGAATTTGTGCACATTGAAAACAGGCCCCCACATGTTCTCTCTCTGCGTGTCAATACATACTATCATTCTGTTACGTTATACTGGCATCATAGCCTTGCATGTAATGGTATATGCTGTTGTACGTGTCTGTATATGCCCTCTAATCATTCACTTAAAGATATGAAGACTATGGATTTTTCCAAATTTGTCAACTTCCCAAATCGTTTCTCATGGTAAATCAGTTTAGGTGGCTACTTCCTCTCTGAAACTTGAGGAGAACCATCTTTGCTTCCGGAAGCAGCTCAAGACCTTCCTCTTTGCTTCTGTATTCTCTCTTACTCTCCCTTGCTGATGTGTCTGTTTCGGCACTGGGCACCTGGTTACCCTCTGATTTCGGGCCCAGATCCCTGCCCACTCAGCCGCATACCCTCACTGCCTCCTGGCAACCCTTGCACTTGGGTCTATATGTGCAACCCTACAGTCCCCTTCCTGCACTTATTAGACACTGTTTGTCTGCACCTTATTATTGCACTTGTGGCACCAGCTGGCCGCACTACCTGTTGTTGCTTAGATCATGTGTTCAGCACTTTCCATTCCCACCTGCCTTTTGCACTTTCCTACTTCCCTCTCCCCTGCACTTGTGCGTTCTCAATGTCACTGGGCCTAGTAAGATCATTGTTTTTGACCTCCCTTGTACCCCTCGCCTCGTCGATCATTACGGGTATGGTAATGTTTTCCACAGAAATAACCTCCAGCTCATTTATTGTTATTGCCAATTGTATCAGCAGTAAAGTCACCTGACTATGAGTGGCGGTAACATGGTGTTAGCCCCAATTCATGGATTCCCATCAGTTGGGGACGTTGAGGAATTACCATAGGTGGTAATTACAGGTGTATTAATTCCATCAGTTACTGTAAAGTGTAGAAAATACCTGCCTGAATTTAGCTCCAGGCAGGTGTTGGAGGTATTTCTTCCACTTTATCACTTTGGAGGTGTGGTAAAAGTGGTGGTAAATTCATTATCGTATTTTTTCTCTTCACCCTTCTTTCTCTAAACTCCTCAAGCGTGTTGTCTACTCTAATGTCTCCGATTATCTCAGTTGCATTTGACTCCACCCTTCTTTGCTCTCTCTCTCTTCCCTTAGTTTTTGGGACTCTGTCCTTCACTTGTTTTCATCTTACCTCTCTGATCGCACTTTTTCTGTTTCATGGTCTGGCTCTGAGCCCCCTTTTTCTCTGCTACAATGTGGTGTCCCCCAAGGCTATGTTCTTGGACTGCTTCTCTTTTCCCTCTAGCTTTCTTCCCTTCCAGAGATCCTTTTCATATTCGGCTCTTCCTTTCACTACGCCGATGGCAATCAAATATTTCTATCCTTCTCAAATTTTACTGACTCCCTTCACACATCCCGTTCCCCCAGCTTAATTGCCATCCAACAGTGGACGCGCTGTCGCGTCCTTCATCTTAGCCCTTCAAAGACTGAATTTCTCTTCTTTACATCTTCCTCTTCTGCCTTTTCTTTCCCTGTGTCTGCTCTCCCGTTCCCAACTGTCCTATTGCCCTTCTCTCATACCGCACGCAATCTCGGCATGCGATCCTCGCTCCCCTTCTCCCATCACGTTAACTCTATAGAAATAAACTGCCTTTTTTACCTTTTCAACATTTGAAAGATTTGTCATCTTTAGTTTTTCTCTGTCACCAACGCCTTAATTTCTGCCTTTGTTCCTCTTTACTCTTCGGCCTTCCTGACAGCCAGTCCTCTCCTCTACATTACATCTACCATCTTTCTATCTGCATACTTCTCTCCTTCCCCTTTCGCTCCTCTACCTACTCATCTCTTCACTCTTTGCTGACTTTGTTTCAAAGCTAGTCTTCTGTTTAATTTTCTTGGGCTCTAGGACCTTTGTTCACCTTATCTTTCCTCACTCATTTCATCATATTCTCCTCCTCCTTGCCTGCATTCTCCATCTCTCTTTCTACTAGTCGTGCCCAAGTTGCACTGTGCATGATTGCGTTTTTCATGCCTTTTCCCTCCTTTCCCCTAATCATTGGAACTACCTTTGCCTTTGGTCTGCTCTTCCCCATCTCCGCCTGTCCTCCACTCTAGGCTCAAAACATTTTTCCTCTTCTGCTCCCTAAATTGTTTTCCTGATCATCCATTGTTTCCACTTTTACTGTACTGTTTGTTCAGTGCTTATGTGTAAGTGCATATACATAAATAAATAAATAAATAAATAAATACAAATACCTAATGATTTAAGCCTGCGTTTTGACTAAGCTGTCCTCCCTCCTCCTGCTCCTATCTCCATGATGTTATTTTCAAGGAAAAAAAACTTTAGGGCCCAGCGGGGAAACATAGTGGGCCTAATTCACCGATGTGTTTATAATCGCAAGCCCCCATTGGAAAACGTTCTGTGACTCAGGATCATTGAATAGGTGGTGTATGCAATCGCAGCACACATATTTTTGTACCTATAGTGGCATATTAGCGCCACTTTGTGGCCAAATCAGTTCCACAGAGAGGAGAGAGAAGAACATAGGTGTTTAGAAGCAGAATATTTGGTTGGCATGGCAATTGACCATATTATTGGCATGCATTGGCTTCATCACAGATTATTTTTGATGTCCTGCCACTTACTATGATTTCTTCTGCCACCCTGTCTCAGAGTAGATGCAAGTAAACAAAAGAAGACAGCAATGCCCTGTAATTTATGAATTCTGAGTCAAAGGCCCTCATTACGACTCTGGCGGTAAGTGAGAAACGATGCCGGTAAAGAATTACCGGCATCGTTTACCGCTCCGGCTGATTCTGACCCGATAAAGCGTTATTAGCGGCACCGTAATTAACGGTGCCGCTAAAAGCGCCAAGGGCGCGGGCACGCGACCTCCCATGCCGTAAATACCGGCATGGCGCAAAGTGGGGAACATTACGTGCCGCGCGGACATGCAATTAACGCCCTTGTGAAGGCCGTAAAGTACCTTACCGCCATGGTGCAAATACCGCCATCGCGGATCAACTGTAAACGGCCATGTGCAATGTTCCCAACTGCCACAGGTGCACACAATCAGCACAGGTGGAGGCAATACAGACTGGGCAAGCACAAAAGGAGCACACCCCACCCCTTCCCACACCCAGTCACACTCCACAATGATTCCAATACTACTAGCAATGCTGGGGCTGGAGGACCTGATTGCAGTGGAAGTGCTACAACAACAACAACAGCCAGCACAGAGGAGACGCAGGAGGAGAAGGAGGGCAAGGCAGGGCCAGCATGCCCCACCAGCACAGCCAGTGGCACCACGCAGGCAGCCCCCAATCCCACGCATCCGAGCCAGTCCATTCAACCTAACCGCTGAGCAGATCCACACCCTGTACCGTCTGGACCGGGACACCATCACCACCATTGTGGGCATGATACATGACAACATTGTCAGCCTGAGTGAAACACGCACCACCATCCCACCCCTACTGAAGGTAGTGTCTGTGCTCCACTTCCTGGCCACAGGCACCTACCAGTACACAGTGGGGCACTTGCATGGCATTTCACAACCATTATTCTCACGCACACTGAACCAAGTGCTTGATGCCCTCCTCAAGCACACAGACAACCACATTTCCTTACCACGGTCTGCCCAGGAGATCTCAAACACCAAAGTAGGTTTCCATTCAATGGCCGGCATACCTGGTTGCATTGGCGCCATCGACTGCACCCATGTGGAATTGGTGGTCCCACATGCCATGGAGGTAGCGTACCGCAACCATAAGCTATACCACTCAATCAACGTGCAAATGGTATGTGACTCGAACAGGATCATCACACATTGTTGTGCCCGATTCCCCGGATCAACCCATGATTCAACGGTCCTGCAGAACTCCACGATACCACGCTACATGGTAGCGACATGCAGGGCAGAGATCCTGGCTTCTCGGTGAGTCGCATGTTATGTCCATGGAAATGTGATGTGGATCGGTGATTGAGGTATAGATGCATACTTCACCTGGCTAAGATGGGGGGGAGAGATGCATACTTCACCTGGCTGAGATGGGGGGGGGGAGATGCATACTTCACCTGGCTGCGAGTGCCAGAGGGAATGGGGCATGCTCATACCCCAAAGCAGCCCAGACTGGAGCTGACACCTGACCACATAATGCAAGATGTAAGCAGCCCTACCATGTAAATGAAGCAGTGTCACAACCATTCCACAGCCATCTGCATGTGCACTGTACCAAATCAGACCGCATCCCCCTCAACAAAATGCAGCTACAAGCAATGACTATAGCCAATACACAGCACCAAACACCATCAACTGAAAGGACAGTCCCCCATTACTGCGTACAAAGGAGTCACATGAGGGTCAAATTCATCAATACACCATTACACTGACACAGAGGCCCAACTGAATTGCATGACACCATTTGTTGTGTGTAGTGAGATCATCATGAGGCTGACATCAACGGTGCCAGGATGAAAGCATACAAATTACTGGACATCTGCCCGATCACAGAAACAACTGCTGTGGACTAACACAGTGCATGGGCACTCACACGGAACTGGCCCCCCTGTGCCCACTAGTTGATGGCATGCAAACCAGTCCATAAGAGGAATACACACATAGCAGTCACATTGTGTGTCTCCATTCATGCATGGAAATGGGGTTGAAATTAAGAAATAAATGCATGCCATGGTGTCACTTAATGAGGTCAAATATGATGTGATAACTTACACATACATTGTTGCCCACATGCAGGTGATGCAGGCTATCCCTTGAAGAGGTGACTCCTTACCCCAGTCCGAAACCCACAGAACAGGCACGAGGATGACTATAATCGTGCCCATACACAAACCTGTGTGGTGATTGAGCAGACATTTGGCCTCTTGAAGGCACGGTTTCGCTGCCTCAGCAGGTCTGGTGGGGCACTCCTGTACCGCCATGAGAAGGTGGCAAAGATCGTCATGGCATGTGTCGTGCTACACAATATGTGCATCAGACGAAATGTGCCCCTGCCCCCTGACGCTGAACTGCAACCACCTGACGAAGAGGATGAGGAGGGTGGGGATGGGGCAGCACCTCAGGGAGGAAGCGATGCACAGGAGGGATGTGCCATGCGTCAGACTCTGATCAACCAATGTTTCTAGCACACATGGACGGCGGGTGTTACATGGAGATGGCACTCAGGGCACTGGGTGTGTCAAGGACATGGACACTGTAGACTGTTAACCAATAAAGCACACGTACGCAATAAGCAATGTTCACACATGTGAATTATGAGTAACCAAAATGTATATTGAAGAAGCATAACTAAGTGAACAAGCCCTCCACCCCACACACCCACGCCCCCCTGCCCACTCAACTCCCCAACACACCCACTCCCCTCTCCCCCCTCAACTCCCCAACACACCCACTCCCTCCTCAACTCCCCAACACACCCACTCCCCTCCTCCCCTCTCAACTCCCCAACACACCCACTCCCCCCTGCCCCCTCAACTCCCCAACACATGGTGTGCAGTACTGTCCACCAGTGGACCACATGGCACCAGTACGCAAGGCTGTGCCTACTGGCATCCCCCTCCTCCAGCACCAGGTGCCCCCCTGTCTGATCGCTGTAGGTTCCTGCCAGACCTGCGCACTGGGCTGGTCCTGGTGGAACTAGCAGCTGAGGATGTACTTGGTTGCTCGGATGGACGCATGTCCCGCATTGCTGCCACCATCTCAGACAGTACGCGCCGCACTGCGGCCAGTTCTGCGCATATGTCATTTGAGCTCGACTCTATAGCTGACTTCAGGGAAGCAGCACATTCACGGATGTCCTCCCTTACACTATCACATTCAGTAATGTGCTGTGTCAAGAGGCCAGTGAGCTGCTGCTGGCGCCTTACAATGCCCTGGATCCCCTCTTGGGTGTTTGGGGCTGGGGTGGATGTTTGAGGGGTGCCTGAAATACTGTGTTCCTCGTGCACAGTTGTGGGTGGGCTGGGAGTTGCCGGCCATGAGTTAGCCGGAGACAGCCCATGGATGCTGGTGGCGGGCAGGTTGCATGGGGACATGTGCGGGGAATGCAGGGGGAGTTGCAACATGCAGCACATCCCCTTCCTCATCATCGGAGATTGCTGCTGTGGCAGCTGTTTTGCCAATTGTGCTGCTTGCAGCCGATGCAGTCCCTTCTGCCGCCGACACTTGGGTGATGCTGGCTGTTGTGGGCGCCATAGTGGGGGACATAGAGCACATTGGTGCTGTGGCCTGTGGTGTGCTCTTGGCCTTCTGATGTCGTAGCGGTTGGCCTATGCCCCTTGAAGTGGAGGGCCTGTGTTGTCCCTCCTTGGCCCTGGCCTTCTTCCCTGGTGTGGCACCGGTGTCCTCATCGGCGCTGTCTGATTGTGTGCCTGTGGGAGACCAAAGGAGGGAGAGAGTTAGTGATGGGTCTATGGGCATTGAGCATGCATTGGGGTGGCTGCATTGATATGGATTGGTAGATGAGTCACATTGGGGGGAGTGACATACAGGTTGTCTCACTCTTTGGTGGGTGATGAATGGAGGCATTTGGGTTGCAACACAAATGGGGTGCATCATGCATGTGGACAAGGTGATGCTCTGCACTGCCTGTAGGCAGTCTTGTGCTTATGTGTCTGGTGGACCCTGATTTACATCATTGTACTGTCAGTTCATCTGAACAACATCATGGTGGTATTGGCATTGTTTGATTTGAGACACCTACCTGCATCTGCTGATGACGGGGCTCCTCTCTCCATGTCCCCGACTCCCTCTATTGACTCAGTGCCTATGGTGGAGGCACATATCTCCTCCCATGGCTGGAGTTTTAGGAGCGACTCTGCAACTCCACCTGTCGCCATCCCGAGGTTTCTGTTTGCCGACAGTATGCTTCTCACACGTAGACGTAGGTCGTCCCATCGCTTGCGGCATTGTTTTGGTGTGCGGGGTGTGGTGCCAACAGCATTGACCCTCTGGGCGACCAATGCCCAAATCTGCTTTTTGCGCAGCAGCGTTGGTCGGGTCATTTCAGTTGCAAACACCACATCTGCATGCTCCTGAAGTGTTTCAGCCAACATGGTGAGCTCCTCTCTGCCTCCTGGCCCAGCCGATCTCTACTTTTTTTCCACAACTTTTGGCATCCTAAATTCAGACAGGTGGTGGTTGAGGTGTGTGGGAGTTCTGGAGGTTAGATGGCTCCTGGTTGTGGTGGATGACAATGGATTGTGTTTTTAAAGATGGCCGCCGTGCTCTTTCCCGTTCCTGTGCGATGACGCTACTTCCGGATCCGCTTATTTACGGTCACCGCTAATAGCGGTTGCCGCTATTTGAGGTGACCGCTATTAGCGGTGACCGCTAATGCCGATGGCTAGGATGCCGGAGGTGCTATTTCCACTGCATACGATGCCAGAAAGGTGTGTTATTCCGCCTTTAGCAGCATGGCAGGAGTTAATTACCGGCATGGCGCAAAGCTCGTGCCCGCAAACTCGTAATGGGCCGCTTTTAGCAGTCTATTGCCAGCACGGACACGGTAATTGCGCCATGCCGGTAATGACTGGTACTTACCGCAAGGGTTGTAATGAGGGCCAAAGTCTTAATCCCTCTTCCTTGTCCTAGCCCCTCTGTCACTTCATCGTACCTCTTTCTCATCCAAGTCCCCCTTGCTTATGCTAGACCCTCTTCCTCATCCTAGGCGCTTTTCCTAATTGTCTTCCTTGTTCCTCTTTGTAGTCCTAATCCATCTTCCATGTTCCGTCACTCTTCCTCGTCCTAGTATTGCTTTCTTGTTTTAGTCTCTTTTCATTTTACTAGTGTTAAATCTTCATCCGTGTCCCTCTACTTCTTCCTAATCACTGTTTATTGTCCAGGTCTCTCTTCCTTGTCATAGTGCCTCTTCCTTGTCCGAGTCTGTTTTGCTCATCCTAATCCCCCTTCCTCATCCCAGTCCCTCTTCCTCCTCCTAGTACCCCTTCCTTGTTGGAGTCACTCTTCTTTTTTCTCTCCATGTTCCTTGTCCCTTGTATTCTACCTCATGCTACTTTCTTCCTCTTTCTCACCCTAGGTCATTTCTCTCCTCCTAATTCCTCTTCCTTATTTTCTTTCAGCCCTAGTCTCTCTTCTAATGTTATTGTCACTTCCCGGTCCCTTCCTGGTCCCTTTTCCTAGTCTTTATCCCTCTTCCTCAGTGTAGTCCCCCTTCCATGGCTTTCAAGGGTTTCAAGGTTTCTGTCAATATATTACTTGCCTGCTGCAAATCTTACACAAGAAACACCAGTACAACTATCTCCAGAGTGCAAAGATGCTATTATGTTGGAATAACGAGATATTCAACCCAATGTTATACTTCATGTATTCATTTTTGGGTCTCACTTTACTGTCAGTGGCGTCGCTAGGAATCAAATTTAGGAGGGGCACAGAGGGGGCCAAAGACAAAAGTAGTGGGGGCACAGACAAATGTAAGGGGAGAGAACATGGTCACTGCTCGTGTTAGGCAGGGGGGGCACATGGCTTCACAGGGGGGGGCCAGGCCCCCCCAGTCCACGTTCTAGCGACGCCACTGTTTACTGTCCAAACAGACCACAGGCTTCTCAGATGGTTAATGTCCATGCCGTTTTTTGCGAATGGCCATTTCTTTGGCAGGATTGAATATGGACATCAAGCACATACCTGAATCTCAGAATTCCTTTGCAGATGGCCTCACTAGATACTTTCACCTTGATGAGTTAGACTCTTAAAAGGGAGTTGCTCAAACATTTGTGGCTGGGGTCATTGGCGAGGGCAGAGTAGCGTGAGCTTTTTTATATATAGCAAAATAATGCAGGTAGCTTTGTCGCAAGTGAGTAAAAATGCAGATTAGTTAAGTAGGGTTCTGCACCAATTTAAATTAAACTTAAGTCAAAGTTATGCATAAAAAAGGATTTATTGATAAACATTATTATTCTTCCTTAAGTACAAATTGCTTGTCCTAAGTCATCCTAGGTTAATATTTAACCTTCCTAAACCAACATCATCCAAATGGTGGCACGTGTCAATGTTTCTCCCATTACTAGACTTTGTTAAGATGTATCAAAAACAATTAATTCAATTCGAAACCGTTGACATTTCATTGATATACAGATTACTATTTCCTTGCTCATATTGTCATCCAAGACATTGGGGGTCATTATGACCCTGGTGGTAAAACTGGCATGGCTGCTGCCGGAGTCATTTTTTTACCGGCACCCGGCATTGGGGAATTATCGGGGCATTACATTACCAATTGCCGGGTGCCGGTAAAAATAACTCTTCATTCCCATTGAGTCCCATTGGACTTAATGGGAATGGGAAGGAGGGATGCACCGGCACCATTCATTAATGGTGCCGGTGCATCCGTCAAGGTTTGCGAGCGGGTGCCTTTCCACCCGCCATGTCAGACCTGGTGGGCAGAAGGGCACCCACTCGCAGACTCGTATTTTGCAGGTCCGGTAACAACGGTGCTGGCAGCTTACCGGCACCGTTGTTACTGGACCGGCAAACTTGTAATGAGGCCCATTGTTCCTTCACAGTCTTAGAAATTGTCAATTATCAGTTGTTTTAATTCAGTCCCAAGGTGAATAGTTAACCATGTGTACTCACATCATCAGATTTGTTACATATTAGTTTACTGTGTACAATCCTCATGTATCATTACAGAGTACATTTACTCACAAGTGAGGTCTGCTACTCAGACCCACCTTTCATAATGTTCCATGCTAGAAAAAGCATTGTGGACATATATGATTTTGCTGAGCTTATCTACTGACACCTCTCAGCAGCTGTCTTTTGGTTTGGCAACATGTGCTTTCTTTTCAGGACCTGTTGAGAACAAATGTCCAGCATTTCAGCATCTGCCTTTAACCTATTTATTTATTTGTATTGATTCATAAAAGAACCTTTACAAAATCATTCCTATAGATTTTTTTTACATATCATAAATTAGAAATTTTGATTTAATCTTTTCGCATGTCATCACAACAAACCTAATTAAAAGTACACACGCTATCAGCATACAGTGGAAACTCTTTTGATAAAATACTTATATATTTCCTAAAAATATGTTAACAAAGGAAAAGGGCACATCAACACAGAAGATACATTTAAGAAGCTTCCAGATTTCCTGCCAAAATTTAACAGTAAATGAACATTCAAAAAACATATGCATATATGTGGCGGGAGATATGCCACATGACCAACATTTAGCATTATAATTCGGATTAGACTTAGCCAATTTGGTTGGAGTAATAAATGCTCTGTGCATGAAGAAATAATAGTGTTGTGATATATTTGCTGATACCGATATTTGTTTAATTTTAGCAAACAGACGATGCCATATTTCATCTTCAAACATGAAGCCCAAATCAAGTTCCCATTTCAGACGTATAGGGCAAATCTTAAAATTTGAGGTGAGCATATTGTAAATTTTTGAGGCTCGAACTTCACCACCTGAGGTAAGGTGCATTAGTCTAAGGGCATCAGGAGTAAGAATTTCATTGGAAAATTGGGCAAGTGCATCAAGGCAGGAATTAATTAAGTTGTTATAAAATTGAAAGTCTTTCTTAGTAATGTTAAAAGTGGTGGAGAATTGCTGAAAGGAAAGGACATACGTGTCATCTATAATCTGTTGGATGAATCTGATACCCTTTTGAATCCATGTTTTGCGGTTAAGGGTCTTGTTATTAATTACTATGTTCTTATTATGCCATAATAGTGGGGAAAGATGCTTACTAGGAGTTATAGTGTGAGGAAAAAGAAAGGTTTGTAGAGCAGATATTGAAGCTTTAATAGGGTCTGAAATCTTTTTAGTTGAATGTTTGAAAATGTATATGTAGTCCGTGATTTCGTGTGGTAAAACTACTTGTTTTTCTAATGTACACCAGGTTGGGATATCAGCGGATATAGGATCAATGAACCATTGACGAGATTGTTTTATAAGAAATGCATGATGATATGATTTAAAGTCAGGGAATCTAACTCCCCCCATATCATAGGGGGCTTTCAGTTTTGTCAGGGCAATTCTCTTACTTTTTCCTTTTCCCCATAGAAAATTAAGTAGTATAGAGTAAATGGATTTGAAAAAGGAAAGGGATAATGGGACGGAGAGAAGTTGCAGATAGTATAGTATTATGGGAGTAAGCATCATCTTGATAGTATCTAAGCGCCCCCACCAGGAGAGGTATAGTGGAGACCATTTGGATGTTAGATCCTTGAGGGTGCCCAGTAGTGTTTCAGTGTTGAGTTTGATCGTATTTGGGATAGTAGGGGCAAAACGAAGACCTAAGTATAGCCATTACAACTTATTTCCCATCTGACTCTGCAAGACTTTATGACTTATTCATCTGTATAGCTTTAAAATGTATTACGGCTAACTGGAAAGACTCTAGTTCACTTTCCACCAAAATCTGGTGGAACACCATTTGTAACACTCATAAACTAGAGATGTGCATGGCCAATAATCACAACACAATTCCTAAATATAATGCTAAATGGTATTTTTTCACCAGGTATCTTAACTGTTTTAATGCAACTGCTCATGGTACATAAATTTACATTCTTATATTAGCATCATTATTCATATTGCCATACTTATTCAAAAATGCTAGAACTTGATAATGTTTGAAATGATTAGATTATTTTGATGAAATAACCCAATATACCCATTCCCCCCCCTATCCTCTTCCCTCCTTATCCTTATATGTCTCTAGTCTGTCTCCCAGTACGTCTCCCCCCAAATCTCTATTTTCACTATATATAAATCACTCGTTGCAGACCTGTGATATAATTAATTCTAAACTACATGTTATACTAATGCGGTTTATATCTATTATAGTTCATATTACATTCGCAAGTGAATTTAACAAATGATTTAGCCTTATAGAAATACTATTACAAAGGATCAAAATCAATTACTATGTCATTTCTCTGTTGTTCTTGTTTTATTCAAAGTCTGTAACCTGTTGATATCTGTATCAAAATCAATATTCTAACAATAAAAATCATTAAAATAAAAAAAAATACTTATATATTGATAATACATGTAAAACGGATTAATAAAATCTGAAATCTAATATCTAACATATCATCTTGTAATTTCATTTAGTGGGTTTCATGTTGTCGTCTATTACATATAGCTTTCATATTTATTTGCTTTGCTTTCCTGGAATTTGCTCAAGAATTTCTTTTACATTTTCGCTTTTCAAGGTGTTTAGATGCTTTGATACAATCCCCCAGATTCTATAAAATGCTATGTATACAGGTTCCAGATCAGTATTTAGACAGTAGCTCCAAAATTCCTCACTTTTTATGTGTGACGAATCAACTTCCCGGGGAACCATTGGTCCAGGGATGAATACTGGTCTCTAAACCAGCAAACAGCCCCACACCTCTAGTACACCAGAAGCGATCCAAACAGATTGGAACACAAGCCAATTATTATTTTTTTTTTTTGAAATATATTTATTGATTTTTCAAAGAAACTTATACAACCAGCATCATCCACATAGCAATCAGTTATATATCCACAATAACTTCCCATTCCCTCCTCCCCCCATGCGAACCCGGACCGGGGTTGCGCGGTCTGCCATTGGTGTTAGGGTGAGCCCGGGCTGTCCAGGTCCTCACCTGAGGTACTGACTTCTTTAGGACGGAACAGGGCTGTCGTGAGAGCTATCCATTGCAAGAGGTCTTCCGAGTCACCTGTTTTCTGCTGTCGCTGTGCCAGCTCCCAGGCCCCGGTTTCAGCCACAGACCACCTACGGAGGTCTTCCCACCATGTCACAAGTCTAGGGGCCCTGGGGCACTTCCAGGCCATTGCGATGCGCCTTTTTGCGAGGATGTACATCAAATCCTTGAGCCTATTGAGGGGTTTGTTTTTTTTGCCTCGCGGATATGAGCCCAGTAGACATGCCTTAGGGGATTGCACGTCTAGCGTTATGTCCTCCTCGGCTATCCTGGTCTGAATTTGCGACCAGAAGGTTTGTATATCCGGGCAGGCCCAAAACATGTGGGTCAGTGAAGCCGCGGGTTCTTGGCACTTGGGGCACGGCACTACGCAGGCGCCATTGAATCTCGAGATGACAGCAGGGGTAAGGTAGGCCCTGTGGATGATGTAAAATTGGATAAGCTGGAATCGGGCATTCCTGGAGACTTTTTTATGGTAGTGTGTTATTGTTTCCCACTCCGTGTCTCCGAATAGCGTGTTTAGCTCGGCTTCCCATTTACCCTTGCATGTGAGTTCGTTATGTGTGGTGTTGTCAATTAGGATCTCATAAAGCCTAGAGGTTTCGTGTCCCCCCTCTGCAACGCCCACCAAGTTCTCAATGGTCTCGTGTCCGGCGCATTGGGATTCCGCTTCCGGCCATCGCTTCCTAAGCCTGTCCATCACCGCCCCATGCAAAAGGAACTGACCCAGTGGAACCCCAGTCAACTCGTGCAGTTCGGGAAATGTGTGAGTGCCCTGGTCGTCTATCAGATCGCCCAGGGTGGCAACACCGGAGGGTTCCCACATGTTCCGGATCGCCTTCCGGTCCTCCGGTCTAGTGGACATGATGGCGGCTATAGGGATTTGTGGGGAGTAGGGGTCGGTCAACCTGACCGATTTGCAGGCCCGACTCCAGATCTGAGTGCCTAGGCGGATGAGGTGTGCATCCAGCGTTTTAGGTATTGGTCTGATCCAGAGGAGGTCCCTAAGCAACCAAGGTGCGTCTGGGGGCTGCAATAGGCGTGTGTCCGTCGTGGCATCATCGGCCATCCACTGGATCACGTGCTTAAGCTGGGCCGCTATGTAGTAGAGCTCAAAGTTAGGGGTTTTCAGGCCTCCCCTCTCGTACGGTCTTTGAGTTATGTCTAGGGCAACTCTGTGCCTCCCCTCCCGCCATAGGAGTTTCCTACATAGTTTGCTCAGGTCTTTGAAGAAACGTTGGGGGATGTTGTAGGGGACGTTAGTGAAGAAATGTAGAAGACGCGGGAGTGCAACCATTTTAAGGAGTCCCGCCCTGCCAGCCATTGAAAGGGGCAATTTACACCATAGGTCAATTGATTTAGCCAGTCCCTCCTTAGCCCTGCCCGTGTTTAATGCATGTTCGGCTTCGGGGTCCCGGTGGATCGCGACGCCCAAATATTTGAACGTGGTGGGTTCCCATTTCAGGGCCAGAGGGGGGAGGTGTTCTTTCTTGGTTCCACTAAGTGCAGCCAGGGGGAATAGGCAAGACTTGCCGTGGTTAATCTGGATCCCGGTGCATCTGTGGAACCCATCTAGGGTTTCGAGAATGTAGGGGAGAAGAAGTTCGGGATCCCTTAGGTAGAGGAGCATGTCATCCGCATACATGGAGACAAGGTGGTTCACTCCATTTACCACTATCCCCCCGTCTCCATACTCCTGCCTAAGGTATGCCGCCACTGGTTCAATCGCCAGGATGTAGAGGAAAGGGGATAGGGGGCACCCTTGCCGAGTGCCCCTGGCCAGGCTCCATTTTTCCGAAAAGGTGTTGTTGGTTCGCACTCTGGCTGTGGGATTAGTGTAAATGAGTTTGACCCAATTCAAGAAAGCCGTTCCGATCCCCATCTTGGCAAGGGTGGCATAGAGCCATGTCCATCGGACCGAATCAAAGGCCTTAGAGGCGTCTAGGGACACAACTGCATATTTACCGGGCATGCCGTTTGTGCTGTGTATCACATGATGCAGCCTTCGCAGGTTCTCAGACATGGAGCGGCCCTGCATGTAGCCTGTCTGATCTTGGTGTATAAGGTACGGGACGGCTGTACGCAGCCTTCTGGCCAGTAGTGCGGTAAGGATCTTATTGTCACATTCAGCATGGATAAGGGGCGGTATGAGCCGCAGTCAGAGCTTTCCTTGCCGGGCTTAAGTAAGGGGATGATGGTGGCTTCGGTCATGGAGTCGGGGAGGTGGCCTGTTTCATACGCCTCGTTGTATACTTTGGACAGTAGGGGGGCCAGTATGTCCTCATAGGTCTTATAAAATTCGCCCGGGAGACCGTCCGGTCCTGGCGTTTTACCGGAGGGCAGTGACCTAATGGTGGCTGCGACCTCATCTGGGGTGACGGGGCCTCCGAGGGAATCTGCCAAATGGTCCTCCAGGCGAGGGAGCCTGATGGCGTCCAGGGCGTCTTCGATCGCGTGGTCTGGGGGCTGGGCTGGATCGGAGTAAAGGGTTTGGTAATATTGCTTAAACACTGCGTTAATACCCACTTGCGTGTGAAGGGTCAAGCCGTCTGTATTACGGATGGAGCATATGGGGTGTCTGGGGGTTTCTCGTTTATAAAGCCATGCAAGAAGTTTCCCGGGTTTGTCGCCCAGGGCGTGGTTCCTTTCCGTGAATTTGGTATAGCTGAGCCTCCCCAGCGTCTCCCAGTGTGTTAAGCATGTTTGTTTAAGTTCAATCATTTTCTGCAGGTGGGCGGGATCAGGGGATGGGGTGGCTTCGAGGTCTTGGAGTTCGGTCTCCGCGTGCTCTAGCAGGGTCGTGACGGATTTCAGGGCCCCTCCGGCCGCGGCTATCATTTCCCCTCTAGTTACCACCTTGTAGGCTTCCCATGCTGTGCCCAAGTATCTGACGCTATCAATGTTGGTTTGCCAGTAGTGTGTGGAGCCCTCCCTGATTTGTTCATTGAAGGCTTTGTCTAATAGCGCTTCGCTTCTTAATTTCCACGTCGGGATGGGGGGCCTGGGGGCTGTGGTCACCCACGAGGTCATCAGTGGGGAGTGGTCTGAAAGCACCCTGGCCAGATACTGCGTATCCTCAAACCCGGCCACGTGCTCTTCGCTAATGAACAGGCAGTCTATCCTGGTGTGGACCTTATGTGGGGGGGAGTAGAAGGAGTAGCCTCTGATTCCGGGGTTTTGCGCTCTCCACAGGTCTTTCAGGGCATATTGCTGTGTGAGGGCGTTCAGTATCTTGGCGGGTGGGGAGGGGTCACCATGCTTACCATCCGATCTATCTATGCGAGGGTTTAAGGTACAGTTGTTGTCGCCTCCCCATATCGTTATGCATTCGTTACTCGGGGACAGCCGGGCGTACAACGAACGAAAGAAAACAGTGGCATCATGATTCGGGGCATAGGTGCAAATCAGGCGAACGTCACGCCCCTCTATGGTGCCCTGAATTAGGGCCATCCTACCTTCATTGTCCGTTTTGGTGTGGATCAGCTTGACTGGGACAGAGGGGGCAATCCATATCAAGACTCCTCTGGAGTAGGTGGAGTAGGAGGAACCCACTAGGGTACCTCGCCAGACCTTAGCTAGCGCTGCAAGCTTAGGGCCACATAAGTGGGTCTCCTGAAGGAGAGCGATTCCGACTCTGTGGCGCTTCATGTAGGCGTGAATGCGGCGCTGTTTGATGTAGCTGTTTAGTCCCCTGACGTTCCAGGACATGACTCTGATCCTCTCAGTCATAGTCTAGGTGTGGTCGTGTGGCTGTGGGAAGCCTGAGGTTGAGGTGTTCGGCGAACTTGGTCATCCTGGTGGCAATTCCGCTGCGCTTGGTCCCGGTCCGGTTTATGTCCGATTCAAACTGTGATCCCAACTTGGGGTTCAGACCCCCATGAACAACAACGTCTAACTTAACTACAAACACAACTTCAAACACAACACGTCTAGCGAGGTTGCCCTTGCTCTGACATCCCCGTTTCTGCCCCATCAGACCAAGGTCTTCCGGTGCCCTACGGGCGGGTGAGCTCACCCAAATTATCCTGGGGATAGGAGAGGGGCTACCTCCGAGGGTGTTATCAGGAGGTGCGCCACGACCAGCGCGGCTCCGGTACCATCAGTGTCGCCACTCTTACAGGCATATTAATGTACGAACGGCTACTGCAGCCAGTAAGTGGTGAGAAGAAGTCCCTTTGTTACAGGAGGCTAGGGCCCGCGCTGCCTCCGTTCAATGTCTGGGATCTGTTCACTGTCCATCCATTCGCAGGCCTCTGCGGGAGTGTCAAATAAGTGTGCCTTATTGTTGTGCAGGACCTTGAGTCTGGCCGGGTAGAGGAGTAGGTAGCGCAGGCCTGCCTCCTTGAGTCTTGCCTTGGTGTGGTGGAACTGGGCTCTGCTCCTTTGAACCTGCAAGGTGTAGTCGGGGTATATTGCAATCTTCGCGGCGTCCCTCTGTATGGAACCGCCCATCCTGGTAAAGGCCAAAATGGATTCCCTGTCCCTGTAGTTGAGGACTTTGGCTATTATGGGTCTGGATGGGCTCCCCGGTGGCGGCCTCCTGGCTAGGGAGCGATGGGCTCTTTCTATGGTGAAGCCCTGCGACAGTTTCCCAGCCCCAATTTCCTGTATGAGCAGGTTCTCGATGTAGTTAGTGGGGTCGCTGCCCTCGATACCCTCGGGCAGGCCGATAATTCTGATGTTGTTCCTGCGGGCCCTTCCTTCGGCCTCCTCAGCCCTGTCTTCCAGATTTTTCACTCTTTGCGCCAAAATGTCCACATCCTTTAAGAGTTGAGTTTTGGCGTCTGTGTTGCCTCGGACTTGGATCTCAAGAGCGTCCGTTCTGCCGGCGATAGAGCGCACATCCTGCCTCAATAAGTTCAGGTCAATGGCGACCGCGTCTATTTTGTCCTCCATGGTTTTCTGGAGTGTCTTGATGGCCTCTAGCAGTTGGGAGTTGGCCGGCTCGGGCCTCTCGGAGCCCGACGCCTCCCCAGGGGCTGGAGCCTCCCTGGGTCCGGTCACTCCAGCGGCCGCGAAGGACTCCATGGTGGTTTGGCGGTGTTTGCTTCGGGCGCCCTTAGTGGTCATGTCCCGTCCGCGGGATCCGCCAGGCCTCGGCGGGCACTATACGGTCCCCTTCGCCGGCGGGAGATGCTTCGTGAGGGGGGGTTGTGTGTCGTCCGGGCAGTGTCAATGGGCCGCTCGGCAGGGCGGTCGGGCACAATCCCGCCGTAAGGCTCTTCGCTCCGGGCCCGGCGGGGGTGCAGCTGAGGCCGCCCCAGGTGCCCCCCCTCCGACTCCTTACCGCACTTCTTCGGGACGCAGGAGCGTGAATCTCGGCTTAGGCCACCGCCGCCGCTTCAGTTCGAGTTCCACTAAGGCAGATCCCTGGTGGGCTCCTCTGGGGTCGATCACAGGGCTCTGCTACAGCACAGGGCCGGGGATCATCATGGCCGCCATTTCCTGCCTTCGCATGGCGTTCTGTTTCTTTTCACTGGTGCGGGCCAACAGAGGGACGTGAGGTTCCCAAACTTCGACAGCAGGCGGGACACACCTTCACACGACCTGTGTTCGTTTTTCAGATGACTGCAGTCAAGTTAAGCGATGGTTGGCGGCGGATCCATAATCGTATCGAGCGGAGCTGCGCCGATCACGTCTCTCCTACATGGCGGTTAGCCACGCCCCCCGGAACACAAGCCAATTATAAACCTCCTTGTCCAATTTTGGTAACATGGACGGAATGGCAGGCTTATTTCCGCAAGGTTGGTTAGTTGCAACACAGCGAAAATACAATTATTACCCAGTGATAAAAGGGACTGTCCAGTCAAGGGGATATACAAATATCTACTTTATTATTGCTACATCAGACAGTTCTAGCACACTACAAAATACAACCCACCCTGTAAAGGAACAGAGAGGACAGACAATTTCACAAAGGAAAGGGAAGCACTCTGGATACGGACAGGAGGGTAGTTGGTAAAGTAATCAGTCTTACTGTTCAAGGAGATTGGTTTCAGCACTAAGGGGGCAAAGGGTCGTAACTGTCTCTAGGGGCCTTCGTAGAAGGACCAGGGGGGCAGCACCACAATGTACCTGGTGCTTAAGAATGTATTGATGCTCGACAACATTGAGGCAGTTCCAGGGCGCTTCGCAGCTCCTGGGACAGAGTTTGTGGTGGGAGACAACTGCAGGTATAAGGCGGCAGGCAGTTCGGCAAGCAGGCTGGCCAGCGCAGCAGCTCGGGACCAATAATCATTGTCTCTGTGCTGGTTGGCGGATCTGGGGCGCTGGTCGAAGCTGCTCAGACGGCTCTGGTGAATGCGCCGTGACAACAGTCAGCGATACAGCTGGATGCGGTTTGAGGACTCGACTGTCTCAAAAATGTCCTTAAATGATGGACGCTGGTTGATGCTTGTGTGGCACTCCTCCTAGCTTCTTCGCAGAGCTTGTGGCGTCCTTTCAAGGCGAATGGCCCAAAGCTTAGGAGAGTGTTTGCAGGCAACAGCCTTGTGCCTGATCCTGAGACTCTCTGGTACTTCCCACCTAGGAAGCTTGCTGGCAGAACCTAGCAGGGTATGCTGTGTGTTAGATGGGTACTGGTTCTGGAGCTGCTGGATGGGTCCTCTGTGTCTGGTATCTCCCTCTGTTCCCTGGGAGATGTTTACCGGAGGGATCTTGCTTCCCTCTCAGAACTCCTGGCCTTCCTTCACTGGCGGAAGATGTAAGGTAGACTGTACCTTCAGTCTGGGTCCAAATGAGTCCTTCTTCTTACTCCTTTTCAAAGTAATCGGATTATCTGCTAAGTGAGGGGTTCAGCCCTCTTTTAAAGCCAAATGGACCGCAGTGATTAGTGCAGGCTAAGCCTACCTTAACGAACCAATCATGGGTCCCCACCAACAATTTTCTGTTATGCATGAGGTCAGGACCAGAGTGCTCTGCAAAAGCAAAAGGTAAGGGGTGACAACATATACCTAAGTCCCACCCATCTTCCTGTCTGTTGTAGATCAAAGTTTCTCTATGGTTAACTGAACCCTCTGTGACTCTTGATTAAAGGGCAGGTCTCCCTTGAAGTTTGTGATGGGAGCAGACTTCCTGTCTCCCTCAAATCACATACTTTTCCATACTTTTCCCCTCTGAAATGTGTCAGCTCTGCAGGGGTATGCCTACGGTAAATAGTGGACCCAAACAAGCATTTCACTGCCTTTCATACAGAGGGTTGGGAACTAGCCTCAAGTTGACACATTGCATAACAAAGGGAGTGTTAGCCCTGCTTGTCCTGTTGTCTGCTCCGGCCATCAAGCCACTTCAAGGCTTGTCTCAATTATCTCTCATTAGTATGCACTGCCTCCAGCCGGATTAGACAAAGGGAAAGCAGATCCATGGAGCCGTTGATATTTTAATTAGGCTGCCCCTGGCTGGAGGAAGGTGTGCCTTCCCCCTTCTTGAGATGCTTTGATGTACCTGGGGCGGTCATATTCCAGCTGAATATGAAAGGGGAAGAAGGCGCCTGTAGGCTGTGTCTTCCTGGTGTAAACGTGACTATGCATTTTGTGTGGGATGCAGATCAAATGGGTGCAGAATGTCCTCACACATTTCTCAGAGGTTGATCTACCATCATTCATTTTCATTATTAAAAAATCAAAAAGCCCAGGCGAGCACACTCGCCCCGTGCGGATAGTCAAATTCCTCACATGCCCCCCAACTTGTGAACCACCACCTTACTGAAGGTCTGGTTCATCATCAAGGTGAAAATTCCGTCTGAGCCCATCAGCATTTCCATGCTGGGAGCTTGGCTTTTGCTGGATGTCCATATCTAATCCCTGTAGGGATATGGCCCAATGCTGAATCTTAGGGTTCTCACCTTGCATGGTCATTAACCATCGCAGAGGCTGGAGGTCAGTCTGGATCATAAAATAAGACCCTAAGATGTAGGGTTTTCCGCTTCTTTATGGCCCACATGACCGCCTACACCTTTTTCTGCGACAGCCCGGTTCCTTTCCCTTTTTGTGAACCGCCTGCGAATGTAGGCGACAGGTTGCTCTACCCCTTCAGAGTTCAGCTGCGTTAATACTTCTCCAATCACAAAATCACAGGCATCTTTCTGGATAATTAATTCCTGACCATCATCTGGCACTTTCAGAACTGGGCCCCTGCACAATCCATCCTTTAAATCCTGAAAGGAGGTTTAACAGGCAGGGGTCCAAGTTACCTATGCACCTATGCACTGGCACTTTGTGGCCTTGATAGTCAGGCCTCCATTCTGCAGCGCCTGAAACACTTGTTTCAGGTGGGATAAGTGATCCTCCCTGATGTGGCTGAACACAGCAATGTTGTCTAAATAGGTGACACTGAAGTATTCCAGTCCAGACAAAACCTGGATAACCATCCGCTGAAAAGTGGGAGGGGCATTCTTCAATCGGAGGGTCATCACAGTGAACTAATAATGTCCTTTCGGGATTGGCCCGAGGAATGGGGTGAGCATCTGTATTTGTGACAGAATTGAGCCCCCTGTAGTCCACGCAAAAACGAACTTCAGTCTTCCCACTACTGGTCTTTTTAGGGACCAGTACCATTGGGCTAGCCTAGGGGCTGTGCGATGGCTCTATCACTCCTAAGGACAACATCTTGAAAAAGTTCTCCTTGATGGTGTCCCTGACCTTGTTGGTCATCTGGTGAATCCTACCCTTCACTGGCTTACTGTCTCCAGTGTCCACATCATGGGTGCACCAGAGTCGGAGAAAGCAGACCGGCAAACTGTCCCAGTAAACGGTGACAGTCTGTCAGTTGCTGTTCTGACAGGCCTGTTGCAAGGTTGACACCTTCAACTGAGCCATCTGTGGCTTCAGTGTGCAGGAGTTCTGGGAGGGGATCGGTCTCCTCCGCAGTCTCTCCGTCAGTCACTAACGCTATGACCAGGTTTCTAGACAAGTCCGATCTATGAAAACCTTGTCAAAACAGGTTCTTCCCTGTTCTTCCAAAACCATCAAGGACCACATTGACACCCTCGCTCCAGCCTTGGCTGACTTCTGTAACCACTCTTTCACCACTGGAACCTTCCCTTCCCTCCTGAAGCACTCTCTTGTGCACCCTCTTCTCAAGAAGAGCTCAGCCGAATCCTCCCTTCGGGCTAATTACCGCCCAATCTCCATCACTCCTTTCCTGGGGAAACTCCTGGAAAAGCTGGCCATCTCCCAGCTCAATCTTCACACTGAATCTGTTGGCTGTCTCGATGACCATCAGTCTGGCTTCAGAGCAGTCGGAAGCACAGAAACTGCTCTCCTGAACATCCGTGAAGACCTGCTCTCTAACCTTGATGCTAATCTCCCCCCTATCCTCATCCTACTTGATCTCTCTTCTGCCTTTGACAAAGCCAACCATGCCATCCTGCTGAACCGGCTGCGTGATCACCTTGGTATCACTGATCAGGCTCTGGTCTGACTAACCTCTTTCATCTCGGACCGACCCTCCCAGGTCCAACTTGGGTCCTTGCTCGCCTCTATTTTTCTCTCCGCCTGTGATGTTCCCCAGCGGACTAACCTTTCTTCCTGGTTGTTCAACCAATACCTGGCACCTCTAGCCCACCACATTGCTGCTCTCTGCCCCAACTTCCACTGCTATGCGGACGACACCCAGCTCGCTTTTAGGCTCCTCTCTTCTGCCTCCTTTCCTTCTCTCACCCCGGATTGTCTGTCTGCAATCGAGGAGTGGTGTGCCGCCAATGATCTCTGCCTGAATGCCAGAAAGACAGCGATCCTACTCATCGGCACACCAGCACCTTCTTTTCCTGCCACTCCCTGGCCGGTCTCCCTTGGCCCTTTTCATGCTCCCACCTGTTAGGCTAAGAACCTCGGGGTCATCTTCAACTCCACGCTCTCCTTCTCTCCTCACATCTCTGATGTTTCTGAAAAGTCAAACTACCAACTGCACCTCCTCAGAGATATTCTTCTTTTCCTCTCCTTGCCCCAGAAGTTCTCTGTCTCCAGAGCTCCGGTTCTCTCTAGGCTTGACTTCTGCAACAGCCTCTTTTTAAATCTGCCTGCCTCTACTCTCCGTCATCTGCAACTCATCCAGAACAGGACTGAGAGACTGGTCCTTGGCCTCAAGCCCAGGGACCGTATCTCTCCAGCCCTGAAATCTCTCCATTGACTCCCAGTGGCTGCAAGGATCAAGTTCAAGATACTTTGCATTGTCCACAAGGCCTTCTGGGGCCTGGGTCCGCAATACCTTCAACTCTCTCTTGGGAAATATCTTCCTATGCAAGCTCTTCGCTCCTCCACCTCCAACTCCTTGAGTGTCAGTCGCTTTTCCAAGCAACGAGTTGGGGGCAGATCTCTCTTTTCGGCTGGTGCCTCCGTCTGGAACACCCCCCCTCCCTCTCTGAAACTTGAGCAGAACCATCTCTGGTTCCGGAAGCAACTCAAGACTTTCCTCTTTGCTTCTGCCTTCTGTCTTCCTCTGGGGCTTGCTGATCTCATGTCTGAAACTGCACTGGTCACCTGGCTACCCTCAGAATCTGGGGCCCAGGTCCCTACCCTCCCAGTTGCACACCTGCACTGCCTCATGGCAATCCTGCACTTGGGTCTGTATCTGCAACCGTACAGTCCCCTTACCTGCACTTACCAGACACTTGCTGGTTGTATTTACCCTTGTACTGCCACCTACTGGCTGCACTACTTTTTAATTTTGTTTTTAATGTTTTGATCCTGTGTCGCACTACTTGTTTTTTGATGTCTTATCCTGTGTCTTGCACTTGCTCCTCCTCCCCTTCCCCTGGCACTTTTCCCCTTCCCTCTCCCCTGCACATGCGAAATCTCAATGTCACTGGGCCTAGTAAGATCGCTGTCTTGTCCTCCCTTTGTTTCCCCTCCCTTCTCTCATCGCTCCTTGAAACACTTGTGTATATGCACGTTATAAATGTCATATCATATCATACCAAGTCATCCCGGATATAATGGGGTTTTCGCCGGTTGACGTGAAAGACCCTGCACATGTGTTTAAGTCCTTTCACGTCAATGAGATAATCCACCTCACTAAACTTTTCCAGCACACAGTAAGGCCCACACCACTTGTCCTGAAGGACACTGGGTTTGACAAGCTCCATAATTCACACCCACTGGCCTGGAGAATAGACTGTTACTGTGGCCTTCTGGTCGTGCCAGTCCTTCATCAGCTCCTGACTGGCATTCAGATTCTTTGTTGAATGTTCTATGTACTTTTCCATTCTAGACCGGAGGGCGAGTACATAGTCCACCACATCTCATGACATGGATGAGGATTTGCTTTCCCATCCCTCCTTAACTAAACTGAAGGGACCTCGTACAGGGTGTGCAAATAGAAGCTCAAAAGGGCTAAACCTTACTATGTTCTGTGGCACCTCCCTGTAGGCAAACAGAAGGCATGGCAGGAGAATATCCATTTTCTCCTCAGGTGCTCTTCCAAGAAATCTATCATGCCTTTCCGGGAGTTGTTCCGCTCAACAAGCCCATTGGTTTGTGAATGGAAGGAGGTAGGGAACCGGTAGGTGACTCCACACTCTTCCCACATAGCCTTCATATACGCTGATATGAAGTTTGATCCCCTGTCAGAAACAACTTCCTTGGGGAATCCAACATGGGAGAATATCCCAATCAGAGCCTTCGCAATCACAGGGCTTTGATGCTCCTCAAAGGGACAGCCTCAGGGTATCTTGTGGCGTGGTGTACCACCACCAAGATATATCTGTTCCCTGAGCTGGCTTGAGGATCCAAAGGACCCACAATATCCATGCCTATTCTCTCGAAAGGCCACCCAACCACGGGTAGTGAAATTAAGTGACCCTTTGTGGCACCACCTGACTTGCCAGAAGCTTGACAAGTCGAGCAGGACCGGACAAATGACTTAACTTATACGCCGAACTGCGGCCAGGAAAAGTGCACAGACAACCGGTCCAATGTCTTAGTAACTCCCAAGTGACCTGCTAAAGGAATTTAGTGAGCCAAATCCAAAAGGAACTTTCTGTGGCATTGGGGAACCACCAACCTTCTGGTGCCCTCACCCTCAAAATCATTTAGCTCACTGTACAGGAGTCCATCCTCCCAGTACACTTTGAACAGTCAAAGGGTCTTGCACTTAGCCTTCTCCTCCACCTGCTTCCGCAGAGCCGCCAGAGTGGGATGCTCTTTCCGGGGTGTGTAGAAGTAAGTCTGATCTGAGCTCCCAGCTGATGCAAACTCATCCAGCTTGGGCAGACCCTTCAGATCTGTGCCCACCTGTTCTCCACCTCATGATCCTGCGCTGCGCCAGGCAACTCTGAAGTCACAGAGGCCTCTGCTACCAAATTAGGCTCCTCAGTGTCTACCAGCCCCTCTTCCACTGGAGTAGGTGACGAAGTAGTCTGTGGAACTGTACTATCGGCCACGTTAGTCCTCCCAACAAGCCCTCCGGAAGCACTCCAGGCCCTAAGGCTCTCAGAGTATTCAATCTGGCTCTCTCTTTGGCCCTCCATCATGTAGCCGCTGCAATCATTTCGGGATCAGGAAGATCATCACCCAACAGACATGGGACAGGGATGGAGTCTTTCACCGCTACACGGCGCATGGTCATTTCAGCTGAACCCTACTATCGCCAAGGGGCACTTATTGTTACCATCAAACCCACTTATGCTCAAATCAGTCCCAGCAATATACTGGCCTGGCTGTACTCACTACCAACTGACAGTAGTGACGCTTGCTGCTGTGTCTCGGACCGCAGGAGTTTTGTGTCCATTGATGTATACATGCTCTAGATAGAGTTGATTATTATTGGGAACTGGGGTCTCTTCTGGAGGCTGGGTGCCATTCCCACTCAGTGTATCCAATCCACATTCAGCCACTCCCTGGCCTAGTGGGAAATCCTCCTATGAGAGGCCCACACTTTTGATGGCCTACTCCATGGGATAGACTTGTCCACTAGTTGCTGGTGTAGGTCAACCTCACAATCGTTCAACACATGCTCACATGCAATCAAATTGTACATCCCTTTAAATGTGTCAACTTTGTTACCTGTCACCCACCCGCTCAAATATTTCAATGACAGGTGTGTGAGCGCTTCAAATATCTGACCACTTTTCTTTACAAGCTCTCTGTAGCTCTTGAGATACTGTTCAGGGGTTTTACAGAACTTCCTGAGGAGGGCTGCCTTCATGCTCTCATAAACAGGCCTTTCCTCAGGAGTTAACCGAAGAATTGCATCAGTCCCTGCTGTCGGGAAGCGACTCATCAGGGCTGCACCCCACAGTACCTCATCCACCTCCTGCAGCTGGAATGCCAGCTCAAGCGCTTCAAACTAGTAAAACATATCCTTCCACACTTCATAAGCCTGTACTAAATCTATGGGGATGTGCCGTCTGGGCTTATCCCGGGCACTCTGGTTTGAACCACTACTGCTGTTCTCGCTAAAGGCAGACCTGTTGGCCTCTTTCTGCTCTTCAAGCACCTGCTTGCGCAGCTCTCTGGTGGCCTTGTCCCGCTGATTCTATTCCTCTAGAACTAGTCTCCTCTCCTCGAGCAGGAGCTTTCTAGCCGCTACCTCATTAACAGCTGGAACAATTACTGGGCCACTTATAGACTGTGCTGAGGCCTGGGACCTGCAGGATGCCGCACCAGCCCCTGTCCTCAATGACACTCTAGTGTTGAGAAACCACATGCCCCCCGGCAGGATGATTGGCAAGAAACACTGCTCATGCTGTCGTCCTTGTCATTTCCCCCCTCCGGAAGGTCTTGTCCGTTCGGGTATACGGGGCATAGCCTATCCCCTGGGGTCTTCTCTACAACCGCCCTCGCTTCTACCCAAACTTGGAGGCTGGTCAGCAACTCAGGTTTATTAACCTTAGTGCTGTGTGGAAGCCCCCTCTCTTGACATAAGACGCGCAGGAAATCCTTTTTCATGTGTTTTACAGTCTCCATGTCAAGCTCCATGACTAATACTATTACCTAGCAGTGACTAAATGTTGCCTGCAACAGTACTTTTATTGTTGGGTGTCTAAGCTGTACGCAAGGCTCCAACCAATCCGACCGTTTGCCACCAATGTGATGAATCTACATCTGGGGCACCAGTGATCCAGGCATGAATAACAGTTTCTAAACCATCAAGCAACTCCACACCTCTAGTACACTAGAAGGGATCCGCACAGATTGGAATATAAGTGAGTTATAAGAACTCCTTGTCCACTTTTTGGTAATGTGGACAGGATGACAGGCTTATCTCTGCAAGGTCGTGGATCTTTGGTTAGTTGCAACACGCGAAAATAGAATTATTACCCAATGATAAAATGGACTGTCTAGACAACTTTGTATTAAAATATCTACATTATTATTACTACAACAGACAGTTCTAGCACACTACAAATACAACCCACCCTGTAAAGGAACACAGAGGACAGACAGTTTCACGAAGAAAAGGGATGCATTCTGGACACTGACAGGGGGGTAGTTGGTAAAGAAATCAGTCTTACTGTTCAAGGTTATTTGGTTTCAGCATCAAAGGGGCAAAGGGTCGTAACTGTCTCTAGGGGCCTTCGGAGAAGGACGAGGGGGGCAGAACCACAATGTACCTGGTGCTGAAGAAGTTCTTGGTTCTCAACAGCGTCGAGGCAGTTCCAGGGTGCTTTGTAGCCCTTGAGACAGAGTTAGTGGCAGGAGACAGCTGCGGGTACCAGGCGGCAGGCACTTCGGCAAGCCAGGCTAGGCGGACGTCTGCAGGCTGTCTGGCACAGTGGCTTAGTGCCAAGAATCATTATCTCTGTGCTGGTTGGTGGATCTGGAATGCTGGTCAAGAGGGCTCAGACAGCTCTTATCACTGCGGCGTGACAACAATCAGCGGTGCAGCTGGATGCGGTTCGAGGACACGACTGTCTTGAAAATGTCCTTAAATGATGGAAGCTGGATGATGCTTGTGTGGCACTCCTCCTAGTTTCATTGCAGGGCTTGAATCCTCTCAAGGCAGATGTCAGGCTGTTCACCCTCACCACCCTTCTCCTCACCTGTGGCTTCCTCTTGTTTGTCCTTGGAGTGCTTGGAGGGTCTTCGGGGAGTCCTGGTATCTTCCTTTGTGGGCTTGTCTCTGGACTTCCTGTCATGCAAGTAGGGCCTGGCTCCCTCGGAGGCCACCTCGACAGGAAGTGGGACCTGTCTTGGGGGGCCCCGAGGAGCCAAGGCCCCGCGACAGGGAAAAGACCGATGGACGGTAAAAAACCCTGTGTAGTCTTCCTGAGATTGTACTGAGTAATAGACTCTCCAATAGCGGATGTGGTTGTGAGTGATCCGGAGTGAACCCGGAAAATAATGGATCAGGTAAGTTCGTTCTGTCCACCAATATGAAGATGGCTTGAGGAAAGGAAGGCAGGATCCGATCTGGAAGACTTGGCCGGATACAAGGTAAGTAGCAAAGAGGAGAGATGCAGGAGGAAAGAGAAGAGGGATAGAGCCCGGAACGGGGAAACGGTCCGAGCAGAGTGGGATAGGTAGGAATAGAAGGAAAAGCAGTTAAAGTCCCTACTTACCAGAAAAGGTTGGATCCACGAAAGGCACAGGCAGGAACACGTAGATACGCGAGGATGGCGGCAGGCCGCTAGTACAAGTGGCAAGGTGCCGAAAGCAAAGGAAAAGACTGGCAAGGCGTAACGGTCTTGAGCCGTGAACGGACTAAGGAAGTAGGTAGACAGAAAAACAAAGTTAAGCGGAGAGTAAAGGCAAGCGGGTAGGGGTAAACACTGCAGGAGGCACTGAAGGAGCTAAAACAGAGTTTTAGCCGAGCGCTGGTATCACAGGAAAAATAACACATAACGCGCCGGGAGGTGGGCGGGGCTTGCTTAAATAACAAAGGCAGCCATGTTGGATGAGGACTGGACTGCTAACTGAAGGTTCTTCGCGGCGATAATTTCCACTTCTGCCATAGCTTCCAGGGATGGATCCTGACAGCAGATGGCCCAAATCTCAGGAAAGTGTTTGCAGGCAACATCCTTGCCCTTTGTCCAGAGACTCTCTGGCACTTACCACCTAGGAAGCTTGCCGGCAGAACCCAGCAGGGCCCGCCATGTGCTGTCTGGGTACCGGTTCTGGAGCTGCTGGAGGGGTCCTATGAGTCTGGTATCTCCTTCTGTTCCCGGGGAGATGTTTAGGGGAGGGATCTTGCTTCCCTCTCAGAACTCCTGGCCTTCCTTCACTGGCGGAAGATGTGAGGTACACTGTACCTTCAGCTCGGGTCCAAATGAGTCCTTCTTACTTCTTTCAAAGTCTTCAGATGATCTGCTAAGTGAGGTGTTCAGCCCTCTTTTAAAGCCAAATGGGCCCCACTGATTGGTGCAGGCTAAGCCTACCTTAATGAACCAATCCTGGGTCCCCACCAACAATCTGCTGTTATGCATGAGGTCAGGACCAGAGTGCTCTGCAACAGGACAGACAAGGGAGTGACAACTCATACCTAAGTCCCACCCATCTCCCTGTCTGTTGTAGATCAAAGTGTCTCTCTCGTTAACTAAACCCTCTGTGACTCTTGATTAAAGTGCAGCGTTCCCTTGAAGTCTGTTCTAGGAGCACACTTCCTGTCTCCCCCAAACCACATTCTTCTCCCCCCTGAAAGGGGTCAGCTCTGCAGGGTTTTTCCTACAGTAAATGGTGGACCCAGACATCCATTTCACCACCTTTCATACAGAGTGGTGGTAACTAGCTTCAAGTTGACACATGGCATACCAAAGGGGTGTTAGCCCCACCGTTCCTGTTGTCTATTCCGGCAACCAAGCCCCTTCAGGCTTGCTTCAATTATCTCTCATTGGTATGCACTGCCACCAGCTGGAGGACAAAGGAACGCCTATCCATCGGGACTTTGATATTTAAATTAGGCTGCCCACGCTGGAGGAAGGTGTGCCTTCCCCCTCCTTGAGATGATTTGATGTACCAGGGGCAGTCACATTCCAGCTGAATATGACAGGGGAAGACGGTGCCTGTAGGCTGTGTCTTACAGGATGTGGGGTACATTTACCCACCCAGCAGAATTCTCCTCCATAACAATCTACACTTCAGCGGTTACCAGCAAAATGGCTGCGCTGGCACTGTTGAGCACTATCGCCTTGCCTTAAAAACGGGGTTTTGCAGTCACCAAATTAATGACCGCGCTGTGTTTGCCAAGCAACTATGAGGCAAGATGGAACCGGGAACACACCAAGAAAGGCTGCCAGTTTTTTCCTGATGTGCATCAAAGAAGAGAGTTGAAAAGCAGCCCTGCTTGGCTTCTAGCTCCAAAATTCCCCATGAAAACGAAATATTTTGCATTCAAATGATGGAGCTTGATGCCCTTTTTCATCTGTTCAACAATACACAGTCCTGATCCAGTGAGACCCAGCTATGCCCAGCCATATTCAGGTTGTGCTCCAGCAAAAGCAATCATTTTTCACTGAATGACAGGCTCTGTCAGGCAAAATCTGTGAAATCACAAACAACTTTACTCCCAGCCATATGGAAAAATGCTTGATTTTTTGCTACAAAATATCCCAGATAAACTCTTCAAAAGAAACCCTATATCTCTGTGCATATGTCAGTTTCAAGGGATCCTTATTTGGACAGATGCTTGTGCATTAGAAACATGACTGGGGCTTTGGAAAGATTCAGTAAATTAATGTAAGAAGGCCGCATTTGAAAGTGACATCCCAGCAGAATGAAACAAGTGTAAAAATTGTTTATTTTTGCAAACAAGAAAAAATGTCTGTTTAAAAGTGTAATGTTGAATAAGGCCCTGTCCTTGCATAGGAATGTGAGGGGGGTTTTGTTTGAAATCTAATCTAATGTTTTATTCCAAAAGCCTTGCTCTTTGGCCCAGGAAAGAATAAATCAATACATAAATAAATAAATGCATTTGTTGTACTGGGGAACCAGCAAAACAGGTTTTCCTGCTTGCCTTCAAAGGGCATGTATATGCTGGCTACAGGATTTGCCTTCCCCCCAAAGGGGCCTGCCCCTTGAAAACTATGAATGGACTAAGAGGGAGAATCTCACACGCTCGTCAGACTTTGCGTCTGGGCTTGAGCCTGTTACAATAGAGTTCCAGGACACTTAGGTGTGAAATCTCCCCTCAACTTCAACTGGGGGGCTTCAAAGCCAACTCCAGAGCAGCCTTGGAAATGATGCCCTTATTTGGGAGACAATGCTGGCCATCTGGCTCAAAAGATATTTTATTAATAAACTTTAAGACTGTTTATTTCTGCCACTGGACTACACAGTAATGCTAATGTTTTACGGTTTAAATGCCGTTTTTGTGGCTTTAAATTAAGACGTGGTAGCCTTTACTAGTATGTTGGGGATGGAAATGAAAGGACATTGTATATTCTGAGGAAAGTGTATATGGTGCCACTTTGAAAGTCAATACTGACATGCCTTATGATAATACGTACATATGCATCAAATTATAGAATTGTAAGTGAAATATTTCCCACTGAAAATAACAAAAAATTAGGATGAAACAATGTTGTACAGACCTGGGAGTTGGACTGCCATGCTTTATGTGGAATATGTCATTTGCCTATGTGATTTGCGAGAGCGCCACAACTGAAAACCCTCAGCTTCTACCTGGATGGCAACACTAACCCCTCCAAACAAACTAATATGATCGCTTCAGCCTCAGCCTATACCGGCAAGCTCATCAGGGCCAGCAGACCTTTCCTATCACCCAATAGCTGCCTCACTCTCGTCAGAGCCCTCATACAATCTAAACTGGACTACTGCAACAGCCTGTACTTAGGTGCTAACCAATCCGTAATCAACAAACTACAGGTACTACAAAATAATGCTCTGCGCACAGCCCTCAACATTCCCAGGTGAGAGCATATCTCCACTGCTAGGAAATCCTGCAAGTGTCTCTCCATACGCCAGAAAATTGACTTGAAAACCATCTGCCTCACATAAAAGTGCCTTAATCACCTAGCACCACCATATCTAGCTAATATATTCACCATGAAATCTGCCACCAGAACCTCCAGATCCTCCAACACTCTATGCTTGACAGTGCCCAGATTCCACTTAAAAACAGCCGGAGGGACCAGCTTCACAGTACTCGCCTCCCAACTCTGGAACACCCTACCGCTCAACATCAAAACTATCAAGTCCTTCCAGATCTTTAGGAAGCAGGTTATTAGCTGGCTCCTGAACAAAGAATAGCACCACTGACTTACTCCTGACCCCACATCCCCGATTGGTAAACTGCTGCATGTATTGTAAATTACTGTATATCGAAATTGTATATTGCCAACTGTATATTGTTAAACATATAACTGTAAACTGTATTCTTCATACAATATATGTATGTAACACTAGTATGGATGTATGTATTAAGTATGTAACACAAAGATACTCCACATTTATGTAACCGTCTTCTTAAGCGCCCTTCTACCTCTGGGTTTGCAGCGCTATACAAATAAAATAAACAAACAAACAAACAAACAAACAACTGTAAAAATGTGCAATTTATGTAAAAACTGATTTTTGGCAAAATTAACTCTGGGAGGGCCTGGGCATTGTAAGAATACACCATAAAAACTGATGTCATGTCCTTGAAGTCCAAATGGATGACAGGAAGGCGATAACAGTCATCCCTGGCCAATCCAGTTGTAAGAGGCATGTCCGGGCTCAGTCTGCCCCACCGTATAATCCTGTGATGTCATCCACCTTATAAAAGGGGAAGCTCACAGAGACAAGAGACAATTTCTTCGGAATTTTCCAGCACCTGCGTATCCAGACATTCCACATTCACTCTGCAAGATTCCAGATTCTACTGCCAGGCCAAGGCATAGCTGACCCTATCCAGGCAGATCCACCCTTCAGAACTAAACCCCATAACAAAATCCCACTAACTCAGGGAGAAAGGGAGAACAGCTGTGGTACCCTTTGTGAGAGTATCCTGTGACCGGACCGGCTTCTTGCCCCACTACCTGCATGAATGCGCTATGCCGGGATCAGACCTTTACCCAGCTGTTTTCTGTTAGGAGAGTCCGCCGCTGTGACCAGTTACCAGATATTACCTCGCTGTCCAGAAACTTGGTTGGCTGTCCCAAAATCCCAAACATAAGCGCTGATTGTGAGTATTGCTGTCATGATCTCTGCTTCCAAAAGATCAGGACTTGCCCGACTCCCTTGGAAGCAGACCCATAACCCCGGTTCCGAGTGCCAGCCAGTCCCAATTGGGACCTTTTGGACCCTGTCCTGGCGCCAGTGGCACCAGGCTCATAAAGATGCCCAGTCCCAGCGCTGGAAGCGCCGGGCTCATAATGCTTGGGTGGACTTACCTGCAGCAGACCATGCTGCTTACTTACCTGCCAGTTGAACCCCTGATCCTCTTCTGTTTGGGACTACTTTTCCTGTTGGGTGGGGCAGGAGCCACTCCCTAGGTTCAGAACACTGGAACTCTTCTGGAAAGCAGGAACTCTTTTCTTACCTAGGCGTGGCTGTGGAAGGAGACACCTAAGCACTACAGGAGGCTATTTAAACCACACCCGATGGATGAATCTTGCTTTGTGTTATTCTGCATTCTCTGCAGCAGAACGCTCATCGTGTCTTCTGCTTCTGATCCTGGGCCTAAGGGAACAAAGGCTTACCATCCTGGAATCCAGTCTTCAGCAGCACCTGTAAAGACAAAGAAAGAACAGGTTAGCACTACGGTCTTCAGTGGCAGCGCATCTCTTACCTGGTCCATCGGCTGTCACCAACGCCTCGCGCTGCATTCTGGCATCTGAAAGACAAAGGCTTACCTACTCTTCGCATGCTCCGGAGGTCTTCGCACTGCATTCCGGCATCTGAAAGACAAAAGCTTACCAGCTCTTCGCACGCTCCGGAGGCCTTCGGCGCTGCATCCCGCATCTGAAAGACAAAAGAAGGTGCGTTTAAAGACATTGGGCAACTTTATTACTCACGTGCCCTTACTCCTTCCCACGCCGAATCCAGTGGGTATTCCAGCACCCTTCAGCTTCTCTAAAGCTCCGAACTTGTACCTGCAAGATAAAAGGGACAGTTAGTGCGCATCGTGAAGCAGGCTACAAGCGCTTACTTACGTGCTTCCAGGCGCTTCTATTCCTCACGCGGGTTCGATCCTCAACTCTCATCAGCCCGCCATCCGCCATCGCCGGAACCCTGCAAAACAAGAGATATCATTACAAAAGACTTTTAAGACATTTGAAGTGCCCAGAACTTACCGTTCGTGCAGTTAACGACGGACAGCAGTCCTCTGAGGTCAAGAGGCCTGCACCCTTATCCAGTGAAGAAACTGGTTACGGCACCCTGCCCCGAGGCAGATGGAGAGCTCGGCGTTCACTTACCTAAGGTGAGGGCGTTAACCTTTGGGGTTCTACAGGAGAAGAGAAAGGGAAGAGGAGAGAGGCACCCAATAACCCCAGTTCATTAATCCCATATTTTCTATCTGCAGACATCCTACTCTTCGAGTCAGACATACAGTGCACAGAGGTCCAGCCCAAAGAGCCAACCGTGTGTTACACATCACCTTTGAAGATACGGCATTCACCCAGTCAAGACCGGCGCCTCTGCGGGAATCAGGTGAGCGTTACAATTACCCCATCCCATAGCAACACATTGCTTACCCCAACTTGATACCTTGTCTTTGTTCCACCTCCTAAGTAATCCCATCCATACTCTGATCACTGTTTTGCATAAGTCGTTAGTCATATTTTGAATAATTTAATTAATTCCCACATAGAGCTGAACGTGGGATGAAAAGGTTAACCTTGCAAATTAACCTTGGAGTGTACCATGTCTTTCTTTAACAATCTAGCCACTAAATCTAGTCTAAGTGAAACTTGTCCTTTCCTTTTTAAACCGATATTCTCTTTTAACTGCTTGTTTTTTTAAACCAAATTTCCTTTCACCTTGAAAATCTCATCCAGTTATTCAGCTAGAGTCACTCTTTCACTTTCATATCATCCCTATGATGTGCATCTATCACCCAGCCTAAAAACCGAATTCCGATTCTGTCTATTTCTGTCTATTTTACCTGTATTTCTAACTGTTTTTGACATTTAAACCTGTGTAATTTAGCAAATGCGAATTCTGTGCGTGTGATTCTGGCTGCACTTAGTTGTCACTCCAAAGTTGATTTTTGATTTTTGAATTGTATGCCCTTTGTTGGTACCTTGCTTTGTAGTTGCTAGTGTTATTACATCCCTGATACTGTGATAACTCATATTTATCTCATTTATTCAACCGCGCATTTAAATTAATTATTTACCAATTCCGAATGTTATTTCTGCAATTGCAAAGGTTTTGAAACCCATTTCGTGAGGGAAGGTCAGATTTTAATTCCGTTTGCTGCCTAGTATCCCTGACTCCTTGCTGCTCCTCCTTTCTATCCATTCAAAATTCGATTAGTTGGGGTTTGAGGGAGCATTGCAGGGGGACATCTTAACTCAGGTGCTATCTACCCGAACAGTAACATTGCTCCTATTCATCTGTGCTTTGGATATGTTCTAGTAGAAGGTCAACCAAGTGTATTTCATCAGTTTACATTGTAATTATCACCCCATTGGTGATTGCTGCCCAATATTAAAATTGTGTGATTTTCTTTGAATTTAAAATAAATAAATATTGTATTCCCACCAACCGCCTTGGTTCATGGTCCATTGTGACCCAGGGTATTTGTAAAAGGGGGTGTGAGACGGGTTGGGTGCCAGCTCAGTCTGAATTCTATGAAATAAAGAAAAAGTATTCTAATTGAGCGCTACATCCTACTCTAAGGGCAATAGTCCTGGTCTGGAGTGTGATGCCTGATTAGAATCCTCAAAACGGAGTCCATGTGACTATGCTTTTTGTGCAGGAAGCAGATGGACTGTTTGTGGAATGGCCTCAAACAGACCTTGGAGGGTGGTCTCCCATCATTCCTTTTCATTATAAAAAAATCAAAAAAGCTCAGGCTAGCTCACTCTCCTCGTGCGGTTTGTCTAATTCCTCACAGTATTCATTCTATAGGGTGTTAGTGTGCTTATTGGGTAAGCCATATCTGGTGGCTTCTCGTGAGACAACCTCTATGTATTACAAACAGAAACTTAGAGGTTAGTGAAAGGTGATTGGCCAGTGCAACACAGTGTAAGCTTAGCTTGGAAGGTGGTTATGGATTGGACAGAAAGGGTCTTCTCAGCCTTGGGCTTTGGACAGTTACCAGGCCAAGTGCAACTTTTCAAGGTAGTGGGAATGACCCCAAAGGTGCTGCATGTTCCTAATAAGTTACCATTTCTGATCACCTATGCCTTCCGACCTTCAGCTTTGGACCTGTATTGCTTTTGTAGCTTCCTGCCTTTGGCTCGATGGGAACAGCCATCTCAGTCTTGCTCGAATGAATAGGCTCTGTCTTGTAAGTTCATATCACATGTGTAGAGACCACAAAATGGATTGCTCTTGCTTGCAAACATAAGGATTTTTGGCTTGAGCTCTCTGCAGGTTCTCTACCTCTTCTGTTAACTTTAAAACCTTCTTCTCTGTGTCCTTGGCAATGCTGTGCACGGTGTCAGGAATGCTAACATCAACTCGGCTGTAGCACGCCACTGGGTTGAGAATGGACACAACCTGACTCAGATAAGATTTGTTATTTTGGAAGTGCTTACAAGAAACAGTCCACACGAGGACCTGAACCAGCGGTTGAACCGCAGAGAGACCTTCTGGATCGATAGACTTGGTAGTTTGACTCCCAATGGAATCAACCAAGAGATCAATTACCACTGTTTCTTATGATTTATACTGCTTTGATTAATAGGTTTCCAACTATCAGTATTACCTTGTGTATGCCATCCTGTATACCAAATGACTGTGGACCCTTAAGCCATCCTGTTGTTTTTCCTGGACACTGCGTCTAGGACCCAAGGTGCCGCCTTCGGACGTCACCTCATACAACAGGGGTCTGAAATATGCTAATGTGAAAGCTCAATTTAAGTAATATTGATCACGTGTATTTGATACTGTTGCATACCCTTGGTGCCGTCTTTCGACGACACCTCACACAACGGGTCGCTGATGTTGATGGATGAGTTCAACATCAGCAACCATGAGATTGTACATAATTTCCAGCAACACCTATGTGATCTTTGTTCCTGGTGCCGCCATTTCGACGTCACCAGCGACAGTAGGAACATTTCATTCATACTATCATGTATTTTGGGCTTGGTTCCTTACTGCCCTTAATGTTATCATTTGTATGACACTTACTTCTTTCCTATTCATTATGTGGCTTACATTATCCACAACTGAGTATTTCTTCTGTTTCCATTCTTTTACTTTCTCTACTTTTCTCCTTTTTACACTCCATTATTTCCCATTTACATCTATTAGATCAGGTATATGTCTGAATCCTCTCGGCATCAGCTCATTGGCTCCATAGCAGCCTTGCAATTGTGACCGCACGCCCATCTGGGCGGCTTTGCGGTCACGTGGTAATAAATGGAAGCGTTGCCTCGGCAACGCTTCGATGCGAAAGCCACAGTCGAACGCGAGACAGCAAGAGGAGAACTCCTGTCCCCCGCGTTGCACACGGTAAGCGCGGTTAACGTTGTAATTCTGTTTTTAATCACGGACTTCACCGGCCCTCAAACTCGTATACTTTTTGGTTGCAGCCAATCTTCTAACGGCTGGATTTCTGCGCTGATTAGCGTCAGGTAGCTTCTGATATTTACATGTTTTACATGCACCACGCTACATTCCGTGTATTCAAGTTCACATACTCAGGCAAAATGCTTTCTGCATTCATTTTACTATTCTCCATGGATATCATACAGAGCCTTATTGTTCTCTTTTCTTCTATTTTCTACCCTATTCACTTACTTCTGCACCCTCTTCTGCAACTTCAACTGAATGGTATGTAATTGATATTATAACATGTGTTTTTTTGCACTATTATGTGATGGTTTTTGTACCATGATGAACTGTTTTCTTTATCATTGTTAAATTTATGTACCCATATACATGACCTGTAGACCTGCCCTGATGAAGGAAATTGAATTCCGAAATGCATTGGCAATTTGTTGGTCTGATTGAAAAAGCGAATGTGGCGATTTCTTCCTCACTAAGAAAGCATTAGTGATCTCTCATTTTTTATGAGACTTATTTTTTTGATAGAATTCTTGTGGATAAAACCATCTTGAAAAACAATTGAATCTTAATATTGTTGTTATTTTTTCAATCGAAAGATAATTTTTTGTTTACTTTGAAGTATATATTTTTTCAAAAAGTTTTGGACTACTCATACACCCGGATCGGGTCCTTTGGAGAGCGGCTGTGTGACCCTGTATTTCACTTGGTCTTCTGCCTCACATGTATTTTGAGTTGGGTGTCTCCAAATTCATCTCAGCCAGCTCCCTTCTGAATATTTAGACACGAACTATTGGAACAAACGTATTGCTTTGTTTAAGAATTTCAAATATTTGAAACACGTGGACGTATAATCAAGTGGTGCCCACTCATCTTCCTTCCTGCTCTTTTTCTCCCCCATTTTTTGGTGAGACACACCGCTGTGGAGGCACACATTTCCCGAAGTATTTTTAAGAAACGAAAACATATGAATTATTATGTCGTTTGAGGATACCGAAGGATTATCAAACAAATGTGCAGAAACCCTAGGGTTTTCATCTGAGGAAGCAACTGCCATATTAGAACTCATTAGCGATACATCGATTGGTACACATGGAACTACACTCAAGGATCCTGTCAAACGGATCAGGCAGTTAGAATACCTCATACGAAAAGAAATCAACAGAAAATTACATGCGATCACTTTGGGTCGCTATTACAAGAACCAACGGATCCCAAGAGGCCTACGTATACAACTCCGGCCAACCCTGTGTAAAGAAAGCAAGGAGTTTGTTCGCAAGTGGGAGGCGATCTTGAATAGATGTTCCTTAGATCTCATCTTGCTAACTATCCAAGAACTCTCAAAAAACCTAATAACTCTCAAGACAGAGATTGAAGACATAGAAAAAGAGCTAGTTGGCTCATTAGGCAAGGAGGAATACGATGTCATTCTGTTAGAAATAAATACAAAACTAGAAGAGTACAAAACGGAGCTAGAACAGAAAAAGGTCAAGAAGTTTAAACGCGATACTTACGATTACATTAATGATGAAGTTTACACATGGACCGAGAGATATGGTCCTATAGCACCTAAAAAGCTTTTCAAATATACATCCGACAACACCAGCAGCTCTGATTCAGAAGCCCAGCGAGACTCAGAAACATCCACGGAACAAATAACAGAAAATTGAAACCAAATAACCGGTCCTGCAGCACAAACACCTTCCTCCTCGGCTTTTTTAGGCGCCCGCCCAAAAGAACCCGCAGGGGGAGGAGGAAACCGAAAGAACAAACCTCAAACAAGACTCCAGTTAAGGAAAACTTAGTCATTAACATATCCAGTCGACCACTAAGCAGGTCAGAGGAGGACACGTTGCAAAAAAGCCTTAGTTTTGTACCAACCTTTGGGACTACTCTGTTCGATACAAAGATAGAACTCTATAAATTTATCAGAAAACTGAAACTTAAGGTCTTCTTTGAAGAATTAGAAGTCCAAGATAAACCAGCAGAGGGGCCCGATTTCCAGGAATTCAGAGCAAAAAGCGGGTTTGTTCCACCCATTACAGTCCCGTCCATCGACCTCTTTCAAAAGCTAGTGACCCGCGACTTAGAAAGGATCAGTTACAAAACTCCTCCACACAGGAATTTGAAACCCCACGAAATGAGATTAATTAAAGATCTATACAGTGATAAAAATATAACCATTCGCCCAGCCGACAAAGGAGGCGCATTGGTTATTCAAGATACAGTTGATTATGACACAGAATGCACCAGACAACTCCAGGATAGGACAGTGTATGCCACCTTGGACTGTGATCCAACTGCTGCAATTAAACAGAACCTGAAGATTCTACTGGACAAAGCTCTCGAACTCGAATGGATCAATGAACATACTCATAGGTTTTTGTCCAACAACCACCCCAGAATTCCGAACTTCTATACATTACCTAAGATTCATAAAGACACCCGAAAACCACCAGGAAGACCCATTGTTGCAGGCATGGAAAGCATCAACCAACCACTGGGCATCTACATTGATTTCTTCTTACAGCCTCTTATTCAAAAAACCTCCACATACACCCGTGATACAACCCATTTTCTTTAAAAACTCAATTTTATAACCCCACAACAGGATGACTTGATGTTTACCATAGATGTGAAAAGTCTTTACACATCGATACCTCATGACCTTGGGATCGAATCAGTTGAATGGCTACTATTACAAACATCTGAAATCTGTGCACAGAAAGAGTTTATTCTGGCCCTTTTACAGTTCATTTCAGAAAATTCTTATTTCCAATACCGCAATCAGTTCTATCTACAGACATCAGGGACATCAATGGGGGCCACTATGGCACCAACATATGCTAACTGCTTTATGCACAAGTTTGAAATGGACAACATTCTCAACAAAAAGGTTTGGAGCAAGGACATACACTTATGGACCCGCTACATAGATGACATTTTTGGTGTGTGGAGAGGTACGAGGGTAGATTTTGACAGTTTCTTTGAATATCTCAACAACATAGACCAACGCATTCAGTTTACGAGGGAAATTACGCACGACACGATCACCTTTCTGGATGTTCTCATCAAGAAGGAAACGACGAGCTACAGCACTTCTCTATTTCGCAAACCTACTGACCGCAATAACCTCTTACATCGTTTAAGTTTCCACCAGCCTAGTCTGCTCAGGAATCTCCCATACAGTCAACTATTACGGGTAAACAAAATTGTCAGCGACACTGAAGACTGTTTAGCCCAACAACTGATTATGAAAGAACATTTTTTAGCACGAGGTTACACAAGAGGAACTTGACTCAGCGTCAGCTAGGGTGAGCATCCTGGCACGTGAAACCCTAATATCTACTCAAAACCCAAAGAACAAGAGAGAACTCAAGACACCTGTATTTGTATCCAAATTTTCTATACAGAGTAACAAAATCAAAAAAACCATCAGTAAACACTGGGGGATCCTGAAAAATGACACCAGGGTTCAAAGTTTATTCAGTGAACTACCGGTGTTTGCTTATCAGCGCAGCAGGAACTTAAGAGACGAATTGGTACAGACAAGACCACCTCTCAAGGCACCTTTAACTCAACGCACTGGAACGTTTCCATGTCTTCACTGTATTAATTGTAACTCAATAATCAAGGGGAATGCCATTAATCATCCGAGCACGGGGTAAAAGATTCTGCTCAAAACCTATGGAACTTGTGATAGCACCAATGTCATCTACGGCATTAAATGCCCGTGTGGGAAATTCTATGTGGGCCAATCCACAAGAATGGCCAAAACTAGATGGAACGAGCACCGGTCTTGCATCCGGAATGCTAACATCAACTCGGCTGTAGCACGCCACTGGGTTGAGAATGGACACAACCTGACTCAGATAAGATTTGTTATTTTGGAAGTGCTTACAAGAAACAGTCCACACGAGGACCTGAACCAGCGGTTGAACCGCAGAGAGACCTTCTGGATCGATAGACTTGGTAGTTTGACTCCCAATGGAATCAACGAAGAGATCAATTATCACTGTTTCTTATGATTTATACTGCTTTGATTAATAGGTTTCCAACTATCAGTATTACCTTGTGTATGCCATCCTGTATACCAAATGACTGTGGACCCTTAAGCCATCCTGTTGTTTTTCCTGGACACTGCGTCTAGGACCCAAGGTGCCGCCTTCGGACGTCACCTCATACAACAGGGGTCTGAAATATGCTAATGTGAAAGCTCAATTTAAGTAATATTGATCACGTGTATTTGATACTGTTGCATACCCTTGGTGCCGTCTTTCGACGACACCTCACACAACGGGTCGCTGATGTTGATGGATGAGTTCAACATCAGCAACCATGAGATTGTACATAATTTCCAGCAACACCTATGTGATCCTTGTTCCTGGTGCCGCCATTTCGACGTCACCAGCGACAGTAGGAACATTTCATTCATACTATCATGTATTTTGGGCTTGGTTCCTTACTGCCCTTAATGTTACCATTTGTATGACACTTACTTCTTTCCTATTCATTATGTGGCTTACATTATCCACAACTGAGTATTTCTTCTGTTTCCATTCTTTTACTTTCTCTACTTTTCTCCTTTTTACACTCCATTATTTCCCATTTACATCTATTAGATCAGGTATATGTCTGAATCCTCTCAGCATCAGCTCATTGGCTCCATAGCAGCCTTGCAATTGTGACCGCGCGCCCATCTGGGCGGCTTTGCGGTCACGTGGTAATAAATGGAAGCGTTTCCTCGGCAACGCTTCGATGCGAAAGCCACAGTCGAACGCGAGACAGCAAGAGGAGAACTCCTGTCCCCCGCGTTGCACACGGTAAGCGCGGTTAACGTTGTAATTCTGTTTTTAATCACAGACTTCACCGGCCCTCAAACTCGTATACTTTTTGGTTGCAGCCAATCTTCTGACGGCTGGATTTCTGTGCTGATTCACGTCAGGCAGCTTCTGATATTTACATGTTTTACATGCACCACGCTACATTCCGTGTATTCAAGTTCACATACTCAGGTAAAATGCTTTCTGCATTCATTTTACTATTCTCGATGGATATCATACAGAGCCTTATTGTTCTCTTTTCTTCTGTTTTCTACCCTATTCACTTACTTCTGCACCCTCTTCTGCGACTTCAACTGAATGGTATGTAATTGATATTATAACGTGTTTTTTTGCACTATTATGTGATGGTTTTTGTACCATGATGAGCTGTTTTCTTTATCATTGTTAAATTTATGTACCCATATACATGACCTGTAGACCTGCCCTGATGAAGGAAATTGAATTCCAAAATGCATTGGCAATTTGTTGGTCTGATTGAAAAAGCGAATGTGGCGATTTCTTCCTCACTAAGAAAGCATTAGTGATCTCTCATTTTTTATGACTTATTTTTTTGGAAGAATTCTTGTGGATAAAACCATCTTGAAAAACAATTTAATCTTAATATTGTTGTTATTTTTTCAATCGAAAGATAATTTTTTGTTTACTTTGAAATATATATTTTTTCAAAAAGTTTTGGACTACTCATACACCCGGATCGGGTCCTTTGGAGAGCGGCTGTGTGACCCTGTATTTCACTTGGTCTTCTGCCTCACAGAAAGCCCAACCTAAGCATTATTGTAGAGTGGGTGTCAGCAAATCTGTAATCCCTGTGTATATACAGGCGCACACATCCGCGCACCTCCCGAAACATTAACCCCTACACTAATTCAGAGATCTTCCTTTTTTGGAAATAACTCGGGGAAACTGAGCGCTTTCCCTCGCAATCAGTCAGTGGGTGATGTTAGGTGCTGGTTGCTAGAAATGGCAATGGGCCTTTAAATGTTATTAGATGACTGACCAAACTTATTACAAGTGAATAGCAGAGTGCATTTCTGGGTGCAACCGAGATATGATGCCACAAATTGTATGTAAAACGAACACGCTGGCAGGCATCGTGCAGAGATTAGTCTCCCGTGTATGTATTGTAACAGAATAACATTCAAAACACAGAGGGACTCTGCCCAAACGGGGAAATAATACAGTTTTAAGAAGCTTGTCTCTAGTTATGACAATTCTGATTTAATGAGTCAGCGCTGTTGTAGATACGTTTTGTTTTTTTAAGAATGAATCTAATATAGTTTGGACTTTGGAGGAGAGCAAAGAGAAAGAAGTCTGCGGAGTGTTAGTCTTGTATTTAAGGTCATTGGATAGCAATGGCTGTAAAGGAGAGTGCATGGGATGTCCCTGTGACAGTCTGAATGCACTGGTGCTCCAGGTGATCACGTGTATGCTGAGTGGGTGAGCACATGCATTCACAGTGAGGGCCAGAGGGTTAGGCACTGCTGATGTTTGTGACTGACTTTGAACAGTGGTCCTCAATCATTTCTTGACACAGTGATGTGACGTTGTTTCTATGTTCATGCATGCCTTGTGTCTTCTAGTGTACTCTTTTCTAATCCCCGCCTCTTTCTCTAGACTCCCTGAAAGTGGCGAGGGCGGGCCCACTGAAAGTCCTGGTGAACGAAGCTGCGGCCATCCCATGTAGATTCTATACCGATTACAAGGCTGCCCAGGATTTGAAAAACGTGGGCATTCGCTGGTTCCGCAGACTTAATAATGAAGAACAAGAAATATATACATTTGATGGTGAAAAAGGAGTACATAATCGAAAGAAGGCTGGGTCGAATATGCTGGAAAAGGAAATAAAACTCGGGAACGCAACCCTTCACCTGCCACGTGTACAGTTTGAAGACGAGGGGGACTATAAGTGTGTAGTTTTTGTCACCCCGTCTAAAGCTGAAGGAACAGTTTCATTGGAAGTGTCTGGTAAGTGAATATTTCATTATCTTATCAAGTCTACCAGGCGCCTTTTGAGTTCTGGTGCATTTGAATGGACATCCAATTTTCAATGTATTTGCTTAACCGCTACTTCCGGTCACACTGCGGGCTTGCGCTGGGTGTCGTCTCTCTATAAAAATATTGAGGAGGGCAAGTTAGGGGCAAAAACAGAAGACGAGGGCCATGGGGCTGCACATTGAATAGGGGTCAACAGGGACAACTGGTTTAAGTAAACGCATATTTTATCAAGCTGGTTAAAAAGTCACATTATGCAACTTCAGAGTAGGTTTAAGACAATACAAGTTTTGCATAAAGTTGATACACACCCTCAAAGTTAACTCATGTGCCACAGTTGCAATAAGGCCCTACAAAAACAGGCATACAGTGTTGCAAGTGTGTTACTGTGTGTTTTTTCACTGAGCACAAGTAATCATCATTTGGTCCTCTGACTTTAAAACAATTCTTGAAAAAATGTCATGACAAAAGAAATGAAGAGTCTACAGTATACCCAGCTCTTCCCCTCCATGATGCATCTTCAAGGTCCAACCTTCAGCACCCTTAATGGCTCCCCAGCTAAACCTACGTAGTACAACTCCAAAATGCCAGTTCAGCTGGCTTCCTTAAAGGGTCCACTCAATGGTTTAAACAAATAATCCACAACAATGTTCAGGCCAGTCCTGTTCCATTATTTCAAGTTTAACAATATTAATATCAGGTTGTTATCTAGTGTTCATGGCCGATACTTGTCTAATCTCTGTAATAAGTGCTATTGCCCAAATGAATGGCAATGTAATATATTGTAAAGTGATCTTGTATAGCAGTCTGAACTCGGAGGTCCTTTAAGATGAGGTAACAGTATCTCCGATGGATGGGGATGCAGATCTTACTCAAACATCAACAATCAAAACGACTCGGGAAGTTGGCAAAAACACGTCTGTTTTAATAACACTTATTAAAACCGGGAGTACAATGCGAATCAACGGACGCCGTACAACATACTCACTTAAGAGTTCCTCGAAGCTTTACATGAAAAAACACTACTTTATACTAAAAATGTGTCATAGGTGATGTCATACTATGTGGCAAAATAAGAAAACCTATTAGGGGATGTGATAGGCTTAAAGGAAACATCTAAGTATACTTTCTATAAGGGTGAGGATTGTGATTGGTTCCCTAAGGTCAGATGGACAACTAAGCTCACCCCAAGTGCAAGTCATCTTCCGTGTCATGAAAATACACAATGTTCTATTGGCTTCTCAAACTATAGGGCTCCTTGCTATGTGGCCCTCTACAATTGGCTGGCACGCTTGTACCCTTCTGGAATATTCCACTCGCTAGCAGCACGCAAGCGGGGGGGCTGGGCTGGTCATGCCTCCCCACCCAATTAGCCCAACATCCATCATAACTCCTGTGGTCTGCCTTTCAATTAATGCGGTTGAACTCGGCCTTCCAAAGGCTCACTGTGCTTGAGAATAAAAGGGAGTGAAGGCATGGCCTTATCTTCTGGTCTCGCTGTAGCTCGCCCCAAAGTCTATTTTCATCTGACTCTGTGACTAGAGACAACGTTTGGAGCTACTTCATTGTATTTAATACTATTAAATGAAGAAAACCAGGCACTTCTAGTGTTTTTCCATTACACCTCAAACAGGAGCTCGGCTCGCTTCTCACGTTCATTGTATCTTCTTGAGTAGATAGCCAGGCTCTTGGCGGCCCTGACTCTTGACATTGGGCCAGGCAAGCCTTCTCGAATTTTCGTTTACTGTTAGCTGTTTTATTCTTCTGCACCACACTTCCAGCCCTTTCATTCACAGGGTCTAAGTTTGCTAAAACGTGTCGTGGAACATCCAGATTCTATACATATATATATATATATATATATATATATATATATATATATATATATATATATATATATATATATATATATTGGCGGCATCACCTGCTGTCTATTCACTACATATAGCCAGCCATATGATTATTACTTTGTCTACTTCCGTTACTGCATCTATACATTTATGAAATGGATTTGCATTTTCTCCAGTGCTTCTTTGCACGTGCAATCTTCATTCCGCACATAAATGATGCTCAATTCTTTACTTTGTCATCAGATTCTATAAGGTCTATATTCTTTCTACATTAGCAGCTCTTCTAGGTGCATCATTTCTGCTTCATTGTGACATCACCAGTCTTCTCTTTCATTTATCTTCAAACTTCTTCCGGAACCTCCTTCAGAAGACTGTCATTTCTTCGCGGATACATATAGGGTTTTCTCAATGGATACCTTGATTCAAGGACTCTTCGCGGTGTACCTACCAATATTGGCTTTGCGCATGTCGCAATGTCCAGCTGCCAAAATATAGGCAGAATGGGGTAGGTACTTCCGGTAGAAGTACTTTTCCCCTTCTCTACACTCCCCCCCTCTGGTTGATTTATCGACCACTATCCCATCAGTCGCCACATCTAGACAACCTTTTCTGAAGAAGTCCATATCTTTCTTAATCCCTTCAGGCATCCTGCTGATTTCACATGTTCATCAACACTCCAGGCCATAAGACTACATTGTCCATTTGGGGTACAGTAGACCCATCTTCCCACATACTTCTTGTGGTTCTTCGGATACAGGAACTTTATTCCCTCAGGTGCATGAATACTAGCTTTTACATAGTCTCTGATTTGTTCATCTGTCAGCTCTTTGAGTCCAAACCCAGACTCAATATCAATCATAATCTTCATTCCGGTTGCTTTCTTTGCTGTCTTCTTTCACCGTGTGATTATTATTCTGATCACACAGAATCCAAACATGATCATCACCAACAAGGCTCCAAGAAACTTGAAGATATTCACCATCCATGGTGGAACCCATGAGAAGATTGATACAAACCAACTGTCATCAGCAATGTCTTCCACTTCGTCTTCCATCTTGACATGCAAGTTTGTGAGCATCGTTATGGCCTCTGTCAAGGTCCCATTCTCTTCATCGTGAGAAGGTATGACTGTGCAACATGATTCTCCAATTTTGCCAGAAACACCACCCTCCACAGCTGTAATCATATCCAGGACATATCTATTCTGAAGAGTCATCAGTCTTATGGCTCTCAGCTCTTCCTTGATAGCATTGAATCCCTTTATGGTAGTGTTGATCGTCAGCAGGAGCTCCCATCTGGTTATCTGTAACCATTTGGCATTTCCCATCGTCTAGAACCCTGGCATAAAGATTGTCGTGAATATCACCGAAGTATGACTGAACAACCTGTGTTCATACGGAATGTCATTAAAAGCTTCTATTGATTTGGCTTAGAAGTAGTTATCCCTTCTTGTTCAATTAAGGAATCCAACTGACTTCCTCTTTCTCAAGTGAGCATCTGCCTTTTGAAATTCTCCAATGTTCCGGTTACTCTTCGGTAGCACCAATACTGGAACATGAACAATCACTATAGAACAGAGGTCGCCAAACAGTCGATCGCGGGCGACTAGTAGCTCGCCTGAGCCTTTTCAGTCGCCCGCGCTGAAGATACCGAAAAATAAACATTTATCCTAAGTTATATTATTAATGGTGCATTTTGCAGCTATTTTCCATGTTCAGGATCCGAACCCTGGTCGCCCCAATTGCGGGCGGGGAGCTTGGCTGCTGTGCTACATGGAGCTGCTTGTGAATCCACTGACAAATGTCAGTATCACGTTATGCTTCTGCAGGCCGCCTGTAGTACCACAGTTGGCCTTGTGCGCCCCCACGACAGTCTTGCTTAAGCAAGCTGCTCTTGTTTGCCAGAGATGTTGGAGGGGCTGGGGCAGGATCAGGATCATTGTGACCACGCAATGAAAATATCACAGTAGCCGCTCGCCTGGAAATGTTCAAAATAATATTTAGAAATGGTACAATTTCTTTTATGTGGCTTCTTTCCAAATTCCACATTGTACATTTCCACTTTAAATCACTTCCATGACACAGGTACACCCACTTTTAGTACATTAAGCGATCCATAGACACGCTGTACAGCAGAAGCCTACCAGGGTAGCTCAGCAGGTTGACAGACCGATGCTGAGATGTTATATATTCAAAACTACAGGTTAATTGTATGACTTTTTGCAAAGCCTTATAAAAAAAAGTGCTATACAATGTGTTTGGCCAGGGTATGGGTTGGGCTGGTTGCTTGCTTATATTCAGGGCTGAGGTGGGGATATTTCTGCCCCTGTAGTGAAAATCAAAAGTTGGCACCCATGAACCCACAGTTTAATTTTCTAAAAACTGCTATCAGCATAACAGAAGCATTTATTTGTGATTAACCAGTTTGACAAGCATTTAAAATCGTTATAAATATAACTTGTACTAAAACACAGAGGGGCACCCAAATAATGATAATGATGTGTTATTTATATAGCGCCTTAATCCAAAGCGCTTTACAGAGCACATATTTACATGCAATATCACCCAACTGAAATTGGTACTCATTTATCGACCTCAGAAGGATGAAAGGATGTGTTGGCCTTGCCGGGACTTTAACCTGCGACCTGCAGATCACGCTCAGATCGCAGCAGCGAGCGCTCAACCCGCTGAGCTATTGTACCGGCAAATAACGGAGTATGTGTGGTGTCTGACAAAAAAACATTTCAAAGAAAACTCGTGAATGCAAGCAGCATTTTTCAATTTGGAAATTACTTTTTTTTATGGAAGTGTGAAATGCACATTTGGAAAACAATAGTGTGCCTAGCATGTAGAAAGCCTGCATAAAACGCAAAGGAAGGGGCACAAAAATTGCAGGATATTTGTGTGGAAGTCCAACAAATATCTGTCTTTTTGAGACAGCTACTAATGAATAATAATGCAATAAAGAGGTTTTTGAAGTTCTTAATATATTCGTGAAGGCATATGCTATTCCATCTGTTTAAAGAGGGGAAATAATGGAGCCAAAAAAAATGTGGTGAAAATTCTGAGGTTTCTAAATATCCCCACCCCGATATCGCCCGCTAGTAGCTCTCCACTGTTGGCTTCCACTACAAGTAGCTCTAGCTAACGTAAAGGTTGGAGACCCCTGCTATAGAATATAGTCCTCCCCAATCTCTGAGCAGCTTCATGTATGCTCTGGATCCACAGGCCCAGTAGTGGTCCATTATCACTACTGTTCCATCCTTCATTCCTGGTACATCAAAGCTTCAACTGCACTGCTGATTTGCAACAAGCCACCTTTGTCTTCGTCCCATGTCAGCAACATTGCAAGATTCGGACATAGAGGTTTACATCCTTTTTCTACACGGTCTATGTCCTGTTACTGCCACAGCTCTGCATATGACTTTACCTTCTTCCCAGCCATCAGGAGAAAGTACCGTTCCCCAGATCTGCACCTGTCCTCTCTCCTTGCATCTTCGTATTTCTTCATCAGTTTTCCTTGGCAATTAAGCTTCTTATTTATCTCCCATCTGATTCCTACTCCCTTCATTCTAGGCTGCTCGTATCTTATCACCTGATCTCTGGCGTTGGCTCTTGTGTTTAAATCTTGAACATAATCATCTTCTTCTGGAGCTGACCATTACGTCACCCATACCAACATTGCTGTTCGACCCTGAAATTGACCTCTTGTACGGCAGAGTGCAAGGTGAGTCAGGCAATGAGCTGTTTGGACGTCTATTTTTATAGCTATGAATATCATAGCAATCCTCCTCAGAGGTTCTTTTTCCTACCTCCTTCACGTGTTGATACCACATGTTGTACCCCAAATGTGCTGTACTATCCAGATAATTATCAAACCCATAATCATCTTCCTTTGCACTCCTCTTTGGTCTCTTTCTTGCCAAAAGAATGCATGCATAATGCTCATGGAGTATATCAGTCATCATCCTTCCTACGGGGGAATCATAGGAACACTTGTCAGAGAAATAGGTGACCTTACATGTGTCACTGGTGTAGGGATAATCAAATATGGCCTTGGTCTCCTTGCAACATCTTACTCTACATAGGTTACTGAAGTGAGGAGAATCAAAGAGACTCCAACCTTTCTGGGACCAGCAAGGTAAGTAGCATGTATTAGCAAAAACAGAAAAACAATGATAGATGCTGTGCACACATATATTATGCATCAATACATGAGACCCCACCACTGGTGTCTCTCCACACGTCGTTGAGTAGGTTCACTTTCTGGAATTGCATTATTCTCATCGGTCCACATTGTGCCTGTTTACTATTTTTTAAGCAAAGAAAAAACCTTTTAAATCAGGCAGCCTTGTTAGATGCTTAGGTAGTTGCCGAATTTGCTCAATTATCTCTGCAAGCAATCTTTTAATTGCAGGGTCATTCTTGGATCCTGCACAAAAGTACGTATGTCAGTGCTACGCCCAAACAGAGCAGGGTAAGCTTGGAGTATAAAAATGAAGACAGCGAGAAGGAGTCTATGGATTTCGACCTCAGATAGGACCATGAATCTGACCAAAGAGAAACCCAGTGAAAAATGAATTGAGGAACTGCTCCCTTGTCGTCAATTATGAAATCAATATCTGGCATTTTTAGCACATCAGCACTTTCTTAAGTCCAATTAAAAAGATTCCTTTGACCCAAGAACATTGACTTCTGCACTCCTGCTAAAATATCTATAAAGAGTGTCGGGGCGAGCCACAGTCCAAATGCACACTTGCATTTATTTAATCAGCAATCTTAGTGTCCTTCTTCCTCATCATCAATCGAGTCTGCACGTGCTGAACTGCTTCCTCTTGTCTTGCTTCTGATTCAGTATTTCAGGGTGTATCGGTCTCACTAGCATACGGCTTCACATCGCCCAAGTGGATCCAGGCATGGACTTTTACTGCTGAGGGAATTACATTTTCGATGATGTATGGTCCACTAAAACGTGGCTCTTGCCACTTCTTTGTGCAGTTACATACTAAAATGGGGTCTCCAACAAATAACTTGGGTAGAGATAGTAATTTCGTACATCCGGTTGCTGAATGGTCTTCATCTGTGTCCTGAGACCGACACCCCTTACGCTTGAGTTGATCTGAAATGACAGAGATACTAGCGGTCATACACATCAAATACACATTTAATTCATTTCTTAATAATTCTGCAGTCGTCTGGTCATCACTTGTACTCCTCGACATGGGCGTTCTCATTCGCCTTCCTGTAACTAACTCATGGGGTGTGAGGTGGTGGTCTGACCCAGGTTGATTCCTTAATGCATATAATGCAAGGGGCAGGCAATACAGCCATCCCTTCTTCAATTTCAATTTGAGTTTAGTGATTTTTTCTTTGAGAAGACCGCTGAGCCTCTCACATATCGCATTCGCTTGTGGGTGATAAGCTGAAGAAAACTTAGGTTTTATACTAAGCAATAGGCTGATCTGTTTCAATACTTAATTAACAAAATGGGACCCAATGTCGGATCTCAGAACCTCACATACTTCCCATCTAGGAAAGACTTCTCTGACTAAAAACTTTGCATTGCAAGTCGCATCAGGGTGTGTACATGGACCAGCTTCAATCCATCTCAAAAAGGGGCACCCCACCACTATCATAGACCTATATCCACTACAAACTTGCAGCATATCGACATAGTCAATATATAAATGCTGAAAAGTACTGTTCGGTCGAGGAATTACTCCTCTGATTGTTCGCAGTGTGTGCCCAGTGGTAAACCTTTGACATACGATGCAATTTACTACATAAAAGGCAACTTGTTCTAACAAATTTCGTACAAACCAGTACTCCGCGATAGCTTCTGCAAGGCTTTCCCTAGTTACATGCGCAGGGTAGTGCAGCTGTTCAAGCGCTACCCTTAATAAGGCTACAGGCATCACCGGCTTTCCAGTGCTATCTTGTCACCACAATGCTTCAGAGGGGGATAGAGAATACCCCCTCGGTTTCCATAATTCTTGCTCTTCCTGTGGAGCGCTACCTTGAACTTCCATCTACAGTGTTCTGGCCAAATTATGAAACCCTTCATTTACAATCATAATCGTAACCACTTTTTCTTTCACTTCTGGAGTATCAAAACTTGAAATATCTGGTGAATATGCAACCCTTTTGGCCTCTTCGTCTGCGGCTTTGTTCCAACGTGAAATAAAATCAGTTCTCTTCGTATGTGCTGCACATTTAACTATTGCGATGCCTACTGGGAGTTGTAGTACCTTAATAAGCCTGTGCAATAATGCTGCGTGTTGTACTGGAGTGCCATCCACTCGGAGGTTGCCCCTCCTTTTCCAGCATGATAGCCCTGCGTGCACGGTTTGTTGTCACGTAGGCGGAGTCACTGTACATTGTTACTTCCTGCCCTGCGTGTTTCTCGAGTGCAACAATAAGCGCAACCAATTCTGCAGCTTGTGCCGAAAAGTGAGATGGTAGTCTTGCACTTGCTACCACTTCAAATTCTCCATTAGCTCTGTGCCTTGCCACAGCTGTACCTGAATGCCTTTCCCCATCAGTTTGATACATTTTTGAAGACCCATCACTAAAGAGAACCCCCCTGCTAGAGCCTTCTCCTTTACCCTTGGCATCTCATCATAAAACTCTTTGTAATTGGAGCAATCATGCACTTCATCCGTTGTCACAGGTTCGGCTACAAATGTGGCAGGGTTCACTATTTTACACCTGACTATTTTGATTGCTGGATTCGATATAACTACCTCATATGCAAAAGTCCTCTGAGGTGTCAGTGTACCCTTAGGTTTCTCCAAAACAGCAAACAAAGCATGCTCAACAAATAAAGTCATGGAACACACCCATCACAATGGTTGTAGATTTCTCAATGGCAAACATGGCTTCCGCCAGCGATTGTTCACAAGGAAAGTGTCCTCTCATAACTGGATCTAGAATCACTCTATAATATGCCAGAGGTTTGTACCCTAGTGTAGTCCTCTATGGAAGCACTGCTGTCATAACTGTTCCATTCATGTGCGAAAACAGGTAGAACTACTCAGAATAATTGGGAATTCCTAAAACTGGAGCTGTACAAATTGCTTTTTTCAATTCCTCAAATCCTCCCTCCATTTCCACAGTCCATTCTATGTTTTCATTGTTCACTTGGGCTTTCTTTAAGCCTGCAAAAAGGGGTCTTGTGTATGAACTATAATCAGATACCCATGCTCTAACATAGTTGCACAATCCCAGAAACTGCTGCATTGGCTTTATCGTGTGCGGTTTTGGTGTTTTCATAATCGCCTCGGCTCTTTCAAGTGTGAGTTTCTTTTCCTAATGTGAAATTAACTGGTCTATGTACAACATCTCCTCCAGGCAATATTGCAATTTCTCCTTGTCTACTTTATATCCCTTGTCTGCTAGGATAGTCATTAACTGAATTGAATCTTGTCTGCACTCATCTTCTGTCATGCTACAAACTAAAATGTCATCTACATATTGCAGCACAACACTTTGCAAATCAATATTCCTTAGGTCCATCTGCATTACTCTGTTAAAGATTGATGGGGACTCATAATACCTCTGGGGCAAACGAGTACTCTTTAGCTTAGTCTGACGAAACGTGAATGACGTAAGGTCTTGGGAGTCCTTATGCAACAGGATTGAGAAAAACACATTTTTCAAGTCAATCACTGTGAAACATCGTGCCTGTTGGGGAAACTACATAAAACCGTTGCAGGATTCGGAACTAAAGAAAACTCTCCTCTACAATCTGGTTAATTGGCATCATGTCCTGAATGAATCTCCAAGACCCCCCTTTTCGATTTTTTTCCCCAGGATACACAGCAATATTACACAGTGACTCTGACGTCACTAAGATACCCTGTTCGATCATAGCTGATACAGGCTTAAAAATACCCTCATCCGCCTCTCGAGACATCGGGTACTGCCTTGCTCTAGGTAAAATTGCTCCTGGTTTAAGCTTAATCTTAACTTCTCCCTCCCCCCTCAATAGGCCTACATCATAGGGGCCTGTAGTCCATAAAGAGGTTGGTACTTTTTGCTGTGGGATTTGCCTTCTCTCTATTCTGATCCGATATGTAATACTCATCTCAAATACTACTTCATCATCTGATGGATAATCTCTAAACATATCTTTATCTGTGACGTCAGTCAATCTATACCCTTACCCAATGGCAATCACTGTTCTGCATGGCCAGCCCTCATCATCGGTTCCTTCGAGCATGACCAATTCCCCCTTGCACTATGGCTGCCTGTAACTCTGGGGGAATAGTCTGTCCCCCCTCTTCATCCATAGGTACTGTGGCCTGAACAGGAACTCATCAGGTATCCTTATAGTCTTTCCCACTAAGCCGGGTAGCCATGTCAACAAAATGCACACCCCATAAAGAAAGACTTCTGGCTCTAAAGGCACTCTTAGCAGAGCCATTTGCCCTGAAAACGCCATTATAAATTCGCCCACGTTTAAATAATGTATCCCTGGAGTGGAACACAATATGCCTTTATCAGTAAAAGTAATGTTCATATTTAACTTTGTCATTAAATCTCAGCACAGAATATTAACCGGTGTCTGCCTGGAGTACAATAATGGAACAGACATATCACACTCTCCTATAGAGACTAGTAATTCATCAGTAAACGGAACTCTACTCGTAGCTCCAGAGAAGCCCTGAGCATTCATAGCATTTTGTGATAATGGATATTTTCCCTCTTGTATGCATGAGCGAGTTGCCCCAGTATCTACTAAAAAAGAATAAAATGTGCCTCCTATGGTAACATTAACCCCTGGTTCCTCTTGGGGGTTTAGTGTTACCGATAGTACTGAACACATCAAGTCACCCTGTGAGCTGTCCTATTGTGGGTACATGCTTATCCCCGTACCAGTGAAAGGACTTTATCCCACGACAGTGACACCCCCTACTCTAGGTGTCAATAACTGTCCCGTGTTTGCACTATGCTGTATCTGCATGGGTGCATGCTGTGACTGCCCTTGCAGCGGATTCACTGGTGCTTGCTGTTGTTTCAAAGCCTGTTGCATTTGCAGCACTTGTGCTTGATACACTGCCTGATCTTAGCTAACCCATCCCTATTTTGTTAGCTATATGCTGGAGGATAAGCTCTCCCCCCTCTTGAGAATAGCCCATTCAAAGGGATTGTGTCCTCCGACGTATTCCTTATCTTTGATCATTCGTCTCCAGCTTGCTGGCCTCGGAAAAAATTTTCAGCAGAGGGTGCTGCGCATCGACGTCCGTCGAGTTGGTGTCCCTCGACAGCCACCGTATCGGCGCCGACGTCACCATGCCCATAAATAGCCACGCACACCGTCCGTTGCTCAGTTCCGTTTTTCCACGCTTCGTGGGGCCTCGGAATTTCGTTGCTCAGTTCTTCAGTCAAATATACTTAATTATTCCTTGTGAATACCGACTCGTACTCAATGTCTTCCTCATCCGAACTGACGACTCCACGGTCCGGCTTCAAAAAATATCGAGACTGTGGAAAGAAAATGTCGTTGACGGATCCTCACAGGATCTGTTTGTGGTGCCTGGGAGTCGAGCACCATTGTTCGGAGTGCGAGGACTGCATGTCCATGACGGCAAAAGTCTTGAAGGAGCGTAAGGGGAAGCTCGAGAGAGGTAAGGCAGTTAAAACTTCTTCAAATGTTGCCTCGGCGGAGTCGAGACATTCGTCTCCTAGCCATCACAAAAGACATTCTCGTTCTAGATCTCGAAGCAGTTCCCATCACTCTTCGAGATCTAAGCATTCAAAAAAGAGACGTCGAAGATCCCCTTCCTCGTCTTCTTCTTCTTCCATTTCCCCGAAAAGGGTCTCCTGCCCCACAAAACATAGCTCTCAGGCTGAGTGGGAGGAATTCATGAAAAATATGCTTAGCTTCTTTGAGAAAGCGGCCTCGACCCCCTCGAAGACTGCTGAGGGTGATACCCTGGGTGAAAGACCCGAAAGATCTAAACGCCGCGAGTCGCAGCACCTGGCGAAAGAAGCTACTCGAGAGCTTCACAAACCCTCGAGTAAAGGCAAGGTCACGTCTTCGACGCCGTCGTCGAAGATCCCTTCGACGCATAGATCGGCGTCTTCAACGCCATTATCGAAGGGTTCTTCGAAGCACAGGTCAGTCGATTCGACGCCGACGCCGACGTCGACGCCGAGAAAGGACAACCCACGGCCACCTCACAGCCAGTGGCCATACCCAGAGCCTCGATCACGAGAATGTCGTCGACAACCTCAAGTAGAATTCCGATACTCTTGAGTTCCTCGAGGCCTCTACCAACCTTCTCAACGCCTTTTTCGATGGCTTCAAAGCCTTTAACGTCCGCGTCGACGATGTCGCCGTTTTCTCAGCCAATTATGATGAATTTGGCCCCTTGTGCTCTGGAAATGGGATTTATACCATTTCCAAGATCTGATCATTCCAGAGCCTTAGCATCTATTTATGAGGAAGGGGAGAATTCAGATCAGGAGAGACCTTTTGAGTTGCAGGGATCTGCAACTCCTGTACCAGAGGAATTTACCTCTGAGGAAGGTAGGTTTAAGGACCTCCATGAATCCTTACATGAAGCAAGTGGGTTGGACACTTCCCCAGAAGTGGAATTTGCCAAACCAGACCCAGGGGAACATGCTGAAACCCCTTATAGAATCTTGATGGCAAGGATAATAGAGTTTATGGGGTGGTATACACCTTCACCTGCTTTTCAGCAAGACGACCTCACAGACATTTTGGTTAAAGGTCCACAGGAGGATCCTGTGGTGCCATTTCAAGCGGCATTACAAAGGAAAATATTGGCAAACTGGGAAACCCCTGAGGTTATCCCAGCGGTTAACAAAAAATTATCAGCCAAGTATAGGGTGTCTACTGCTGACCCTGAATATTTATCCAAACACCCAACTCCGGAGAGTCTGGTTGTTCAGGCAGCAACTTCATCAGGTAGTAAATCGGCTTACCCTACTGTTCGACAGGACAGGGATGACAAGAGATATGATTCTATGGCCAAAAAAGTATTTTCTGCATGTAGCATGGCGTTGAAATCCATCAATGCTACTTGTACGCTCGCAAGGTTCAGCCACACACTTTGGGAGTGTGCTTCATCAGCGGCTGACTGCCTCCCGGAGGGAGAAGAGAGGGAAGCGTTTCTCAACATCATTAAGGATGGTAAGGACGTAATGTGCGAATCCATTCAGACTGGCATCGATTCTGCTGACAGCATCAGCAGGGCCATTGCGGCAAGTACAACAACGCAGAAATTTGCTTGGTTGCGAAAGTCTGGTTTTGCTCTAGATGTGCAAAGCAGACTCTTGAATATGCCCTTTGACGGCTCTTCTTTGTTTGGTAAGAAGGCGGATGGCAGTTTAGAAAAGCTTCAAACATCAAAGGCAGCAGCAAAATCCCTGGGAGCTGCAATCCGTCACACACCATATCGCCCCTCAGGAACCTCTTGGAGAGGTAAGTCCTTTCGCTTCTATTCCGCATTCGGAAGAGGCAGAGGACAGCCAGTTCAAAGGGGTCAGAAAAAATTCACCCGAGGTGGACGGTTAAAAATACAAAAGCCGCAGCAGCAGCAGGTACCTCTTTACCCTCGGCATCTGCATCAGCCGCCTCCAAACCGTTCTGAGGACTCTCCTCACAAGACACCAGTAGGGGGCAGGTTAACTCAACATCTGACGGAATGGCAGGCTATTACGTCAGATGCTTGGGCATTGGAGACAGTTGCCCAAGGTTACTGCCTGCCTTTTCTACGCATCCCTCAGTCATCCACCGGGGAACAGCTCTCTGAAAGTTCCAGATCCGCTCCTCTTGCAAGAAATTGTAGACCTGCTAGAGAAAGGTGCCATAGAACCGGTACCTGTAGCGGAGAGGAACAAGGGCTGGTACACCCCCTACTTTCTCATCCCGAAGAAAGACGGAGGACTGAGACCTATCTTGGACTTACGAGAATTGAACAAGTTCCTCAGGAAGGACAAGTTCAAGATGGTAACTCTCTCTCAGATCCTTCAGGCCCTCCAGCTCCAGGACTGGCTGGTATCTCTGGACCTCCAGGATGCTTATTTCCATGTGCCAATCCATCTCAAACACAGGAAATACCTGAGGTTCGCAATTGGCGGCTCTCATTATCAATTTCGAGTTCTGCCATTTGGGCTGACCTCTGCCCCGAGGGTCTTCACCAAGTTAATGTCGGTAGTGGCGGCAAGTCTAAGGAAGGGAGGGATTCACATCTACCCCTACCTGGACGATTGGCTGATCAGGGCTGTATCTTCGGAACAAGTTCAGATCCAGCTAGATTATGTCTGCCACTTCCTTCACAAACTGGGCTTCTCCCTCAATTTAAAGAAGTCACAGATGATACCATCACAGAGGCTCCAGTTCATCGGAGTGGTCCTGGACACTTCTCTGGGAAAAACCTCGCCACCAGAGGTGAGGGCTCAAGATATTCTGCAGATGGTCACCAAGTTTCAAAATGCCCAACATCTCCCAGCCTTCGACTTTTTGAGGTTGCTAAGCCTCATGGCATCCTGCATCTTCCTTGTGCCAGAGGCTCGCCTGAATATGAGATCTCTCCAGTGGGCACTAAGAACCCAGTGGTCGCAGTTCTCAGGAAAAATTACAGATCTCCTCGGGTTCCGGACAAGGTAGCCCGAGACCTTCAATGGTGGGCTTATCGAGAGAACATTTTGAAAGGAGAACTGTTTTGGCAACCATTGCCGGAGATAACAGTAGTCACGGACGTCTCACTCACGGGGTGGGGAGCCCATGCCAACGACTTGACCATCAGCGGTCTTTGGTCTCCATCGGAGTCCAGACTACACATTAACCTATTGGAGATGAGAGCGATCAGACTAGCGCTGAAAGCTTTCCTACCATCAGTACAGGGAAAAAATGTCCTGATAATGACGGACAACACAGTGGCCATGCACTACCTCAACAAAAGAGGAGGCGTGGGATCACTGCCACTGTGCAGAGAGGCAGTGCAGCTCTGGTTTTGGGCAATTCAAGAAGGAATCTCGCTATCGGCAGTTCACCTAGCCGGAGAGAAGAACTTGACGGCGGACGCTCTGAGCAGGCAGGGCACCGTCTCCCACTCGTGGGAACTAGCTCAGGAAGTCCTTCAGGAGATCTTTGCCCTTTGGGGAACCCCTCAAGTTGATCTGTTCGCCACCAGTACCAACAGGAAGTGCTATCTGTTCTGTTCAAGGGAATTTCCCCCGAGAGGAGCTCTAGGGGACGCGTTCATAGTGGACTGGGAGTTTCCACTCCTGTATGTGTTTCCACCAGTCCCTGTCATCCCTCAAATGATCAGGAGGTTGAGAAGATTCCGGAGGACCATGATCTTAATTGCCCCAGACTGGGCCAGGAGAACGTGGTACCCGGACCTTCTGGACATGTCCATCTGCCCTCCAATTCGCCTTCCACTCAAGGAGAATCTTCTCTCACAGAAGGGAGGTCAGGTTCTCCATCCAGACATCAGAACCCTCAACCTTCACACTTGGCTTCTGAAAGGTTGTGATACAAGGACTGGGACCTCCCTGATGACGTAATGGAGGCCAGCAACAAAGTCTTTATACCGCTGCCGTTGGAACAAATTTTGCAGCTGGTGTAGAGAAGAGAATATCGACCCCTTTTCATGTGGTACACCAACGGTGTTATCCTTTCTACTCTATTTGGGAAATTCAGGCCTTCAAGTTGGCACTATCAAGGGCTATCTCGCAGCGCTATCAATCTTCAAGCGCACTGCAGAGGAGCCATCGTATTTCAAATTACCCTTAGTAATACAATTTCTAAAGGGATTAACTAATGTCTATCCTCCAAGACCGTTCCAAGTTCCCTTATGGGACTTAAATTTAGTCTTAGATTTCCTGATGGGTACTCCTTTCGAACCACTCTACTCTTGTTCACTAAGATTTCTCACCCTTAAAACTGTCTTATTAGTGGCACTAACATCCGCTAGAAGGGTGAGCGAATTACAAGCTCTATCTTGTAAACACCCTCATACAATTTTTCATAAAGACAAAGTTGTCCTACAGGTGAAGCCTAATTTCCTCCCAAAGGTGGTTTCTGAATTCCACATAACTCAGAAAATTACATTACCTTCATTCTATCCTCCTCCCCATCCGGGGAAAGAGGAAGAAAGGCTACACAGGCTGGACCCTAGGCGGGCTTTAAGCTTTTGCATCAGCAGACTTGCTAGGATTAGGCAAGCAGACCAACTCTTCGTAGGTTACTCAGGGCAAAAATTAGGACTACCGATAACAAAACAGACCATTTCAAGATGGATTATTTTGGCCATTCTGGAATGTTACAAACTAGCAGGGAAAGAGCCTCCTCAAAATCTTATGGCTCATTCAACCAGGGGTATCGCAGCCTCTTCGGCCCTCCAAAGAGGGGTTCCGGTTCGAGATATATGTGCGGCTGCCACATGGTCGTCCGCACATACCTTCACAAGATTTTACAACCTGGATTCCTCCTCTAGTCAAGAGACTAGGTTTGGAAAAGCAGTATTACATTCTGTTCATTCCTAAAAGGAAACATGGCGTTTTTACTCCCGCCTCCAATTAAACAACACTGTTATGAGAGTCTATCAAAGATAAGGAATACGTCGGAGGACACAATCCCTTCGAAGAACAAGTTACTTCTTACCTGGTAACGTTCTTTCGATGGGATGTTCCTCCGACATATTCCTTATCGCCCCTCCCATCCATCCCCGCAGTAATACTTCCCTTGTGGTTGCAGTTTACGCTCCTTCAAGGTCAATAACCAATTCAGGCATGACTTATCTTATGCTACAAAACGGAACTAAGCAACGGACGCTGCTAGTGGCTATTTATGGCATGGTGACATCGGCGCCGATACGGTGGCTGTCGAGGGACACCAACTCGATGGATGCCGATGTGCAGCGCCCCCTGGTGAAAAAAATTTCTGAGGCCAGCAAGCTGGAGACGAATTATCAAAGATAAGGAATACGTCGGATGAACATCCCATCGAAAGAACGTTGCCAGGTAAGAAGTAACTTGTTCCTCTGTAAATATGCCTGGCTCCCACATGTCCGCGCAATGTTCCCTGTCATGCCACATGTCCAACATATAGGAAGGGTTCTTCTGACTAGCCCCTCTTGATTAAAACCTCCTTGCACATTTTGGTTATCTTTCTGCACATTCTGAAACCCACCTTGGTTACTTTGAAACCCACCCAGATTATTCTTGAAACCACCTCTTCCTCTAAAACCCATTTCGAATGGATTGTGTCCTCCCACATATTCCTCATCTTATGATATTCGTATCTCGCCAGCTTCGCTGCTTCGGAAAACACATTCTCGGCAGAGGGCGCTGTGCATGAGGTGATGGCGTCGATGTCCCTCGACGGGCTCCGTACCGTGTCGACGTCACCATCAGTATAAGCAGCTCGTGCCACGCCCGTTGTCTTCAGTTCCGTTTTTCTGATTGCTTTGCTCTTGAGTTAACGGCGCACTTCAAAATTTTCTTTGAGAAACTGTTGTCTTCTTCTACTCCTTCTACTCTCAAGACGGGGTTCAAAAACTGTATTGACTGTGGATCAAAAATGTCGATTACAGACCCTCACTGCGTTTGTCTTTGGTGCCTGAGTTCGGACCATCGAATCTGAGACTGTGGCTCCTGTCAGTCGATGACGGATAAGGCTCTTCGTGAGAGAAAAGGTAAACTGGCGGTGGGGCGGGAAACTTCCAAGGCCTCTTCGATGGCCTCATCAATAAAACATAGAAAGTCAGGCGAATTGAAGGATTTGGATCGGCATAAACATGCAAAGAGGTCTCGATCACATAGTAGATCGAGACGTTGTTCTTCTTCTTCAAAGAAGAAGAAGAGGAGACATAGATCTCCCTCCTATTCCTCTGATACGTCTACCGAAATGATAAGATGTCCGACTAAGTCAGATTCCCCAAGGAAATGGGATGAATTTAGAAAGCAGATGATGAAGGTTTTTGAGAATGCGGTTTCGACCCCCCTCAAAGAAACCTCGAAAGAGCCAGACCCCAGTCGCTCGGTCGGACGACGCAGGAGAGTCAGAAACTACTGTGGAAAGATCCAGTAGTAAGGGTGAAGCTCGAAAATCTCAACCCGACGTCAAATCGTCGAAGGATCTTCGAGAATCGAGTGATTCCCCGACACCAATAAAGAAACATAAGTTGTCAAAGCCCTCGACGACTTCATTGACGCCATTGGTGCCGACGGCTTCGACATCGAAGTCGAAGGAGTTTTTGACACCTTCTTAGAAGGCTTCATAGATGCCTTCGAAGACTCAATTCCTTCGAGGCAAATTCAGACACAGGAAAGGAGATTTTCTCCTCTACCTAAATCAGACTTTGGGGGTCATTACAAGGTTGGCGGTAAGGGGTTAACGGCACGGGTAAAGTTGCCGGAGCCGTCAACCCCTTACCACTGCATTGCGAGGTACTTTAGCGGATCGTAACGGGCCCGTTGTTAGCATGGTCCCCATTCCGATTGAGCCCTATAGGGGCTCTAATTGCAATGGAGATGTGTACCTGAATGGGGAAATACGGGGTCCTCCAAGGTTGGAATGGCCCGGTATTTCCCCATTCAGTTAACACGGACCCGGTATACGGAATGGGGGTAGCCATGCCACAAATAGCGGCATGGCTACCTCCAACCTTGTAATGACCCCCTATGTCTTCTATCTTTGAAGAGGAGAGTGCCTCAGAAGAAGAGGTTTCTCCTTTTGGGGTACAGTTTGGTACCAGAGGGGTGCCAGAGGAGTTAATCAGTCCAGAATCAAAAATGAGAGAGCTGTGTGACACCCTTCACTATGCTAGTGGCATTGATACGTCACCAGAGCTAGAATTTACAAAACCTGACCCTGCAGAACATGCAGATTTAGGGTACAGGAGTTTGATGAATAGGGTTGTTGAATACATGGGCTGGGGTAGATCCTCATCCACATTTGATCAGGATGATATGACTGATATCCTGGACCAGGGCCCCCAGAAGGACCCAGTTCTCTGCTTCCATAGGGCACTTCAGAGGACAGTGGAAAAGAACTGGGAGGCTCCTGAGACTGTTTCTGCAGTTAACAGTAATTTTCCTAAGAAATACAGAGCTTCTAGTAGGGACCCTGATTACTTGAAGAGGCATCCCACGCCTGAGAGTCTGGTTATTCAGGCAGCAACTTTGTCAAGAAAAACAGCTTATCCATCTATCCCCCCAGATAGAGAGGATAAGAAGGTGGATGCTTGGGCCCGTAAGGTCTTTACCTCGGGTAGCATGGCTCTCAAGTCAGCAAATGTCACCTGTACCCTGGCCAGGTTCACTCATACCCTGTGGGACTGCATCACAGGGGCGGCTGATCATATTCCGGAAGGCAAGGAAAGGGAAGGCTTCCTGAATATTATAAAAGATGGCAAGGAGGCAATGGGGGAATGTCTCCAATCTGGACTGTATACTGCTGATAGCATCGGCAGATCCATGGCTGCAAGCACAGTGCTACGCAGATTTGTGTGGTTGAGGAAGTCGGGGTTTGCACCTGATGTGCAGACTAGGCTACTCAACATGCCTTTTGATGGCTTGAGGCTGTTTGGCAGTTAAGCTGATGAAAGCTAAGAAAAACTGCAGACCTCCAAAGTGGCAGCTAAATCTATTAGCGCCTCTGTGTGACCGCCTCAGAAACCTTATTCGGGATCATCTTCCTGGAGAGGTTGTTCTTTTCGATACTTCTCCTCTTTTGGTAGAGGAAGAGGACAGGCCATACAAAGAGGTAAAAGAAATGTCCATCTTGGTGGACGAGGAAAAGGTGCAAAACTAGCCTCAGGAATGGCATGTTTGCCCTCAGCCGCTCCTGTAGCCGCCTCCAAGTCACTCGGAGGCCTTATCACACAAGACCCCAGTGGGAGGCAGAATCTCACAGCATCTGAAAGAATGGCAGGGCATTACTTCAGATGCTTGGGCACTGGAGATCACACAAGACCCCAGTGGGAGGCAGAATCTCACAGCATCTGAAAGAATGGCAGGGCATTACTTCAGATGCTTGGGCACTGGAGACAGTATCTCAAGGTTACTGCCTTCCCTTCCTAAAAAGGCCTCAGGACCATCCACCAGGAGCCAACTCTGTCAAAATTCCAGATCTGCTCCTTGTGCGGGAAATTTTAACCCTGCTAGAGAAAGGTGCAATAGAACATGTACCTGTAGCAGAGAGGAACAAGGGTTGGTATTCCCCATACGTTCTCATCCCAAAGGACGGAAGATTGAGACCCAACTTGGATTTAAGAAACTTGAACAAATTCCTCAGGATGGACAAGTTCAAGATGGTAACCCTTTCTCAGATATGTTAGGCTCTCCAACTCCAAGACTGGTTGGTATCATTGGACCTTCAGGATGCTTACTTTCATGTGCCAATCCATCTCAAGCACAGAAAGTGCCTGAGGTTCGCGGTTGGCGGTTCTCACTATCAGTTTCGAGTTCTGCCATTCGGGCTAACCTCCGCCCCGAGGGTTTTCACCAAACTGATTCCGGATGTGGCAGCGAGTCTCAGGAGAGGGGGGAATCACGTCTATCCCTACCTGGACGATTGGTTGATCAGAGCGTGTTCTCCCGAACAAGCTCAGGAACATCTGTCAATCACCTGTCACTATCTTCACAAACTGGGTTTCTCCCTCAATTTGAAGAAGTCCCACATGATACCATCCCAAAAGCTCCAGTTTATTGGAGCAGTCCTGGATACTTCCTCGGGAAAAGCCTTGCCTCCCGAGGTGAGAGCTCTCCACATTCTGCAGATGGTAACAAAGTTCCAAAATGCCCAACATCTGGCGGCCTTCGATTTTCTGAGGTTGCTCGGTCTCATGACATCCTACATCTTTCTTGGACCAGAGGCCCGATTGAGGATGAGATCCCTTCAATGGGCTCTCAGGACTCAGTGGTCCCAATTCTTGGGAATATGTCGGATTTTCTGCAAGTTCCAAGCACAGTTGCTCAAGACCTTCTTTGGTGGGCTTGCAACGACAACATTCTCAAGGGAGAATCTTTTTGGCAACCATGGCCGGAGATAACTGTAGTGACGGCCGCATCAGTCACGGGGTGGGGAGCCCACACCAACGATCTGACTATAAGCGGCCGTTGGTCTCCATCTGAGTCCAAAATACACATCAATCTGTTGGAGCTGAGGGCAATCAGACTAGCGCTGAAGGCCTTCCTGCCCTTTGTACAGGGAAAGAATGTCTTGATAATGACAGACAACACGGTGGCCATGTACTACTTCAACAAGAGAGGAGGAGTAGGGTCACTACCACTGTGCAGAGAGGCAATGCAGCTCTGGTTCTGGGCAATACGAGAAGGAATCTCTCTATCGGAAGTTCACCTAGCCGGAGAGCAGAACACGGCGGCAGACGCTCTGAGCAGGCAGAACACAGTGTCCCACGAGTAGGAACTAGCTCAGGAAGTCCTTCGAGAGATCTTCACCCTTTGGTGAACCTCTCAAGTGGATCTGTTCACGACCAGGGTCAATCGGAAGTGCGGACAGTACTGCTCAAGGGAATTTCCTCCGAGAGGAGCTCTAGGAGACGCGTTTGTGGTGGACTGGGAGTTTCCACTTCTGTACGCGTTTCCACTAGTCCCCGTGAATCCTCACATAATCAGGAGGTTGAGAAAGTTCAGGAGAACCATGATCCTAATTGCCCCGGATTGGTCCAGGAGGACGCTGTACCCGGACTTTCTGGACATGTCCATCTGCCCTCCAATACGTCTTCCGCAAAGAGAGGATCTTCTCTCGCAAGAGGAAGGTCGGGTTCTCCATCCAGAGGTCAAGACACTCAACCTTCACGGCTGGTTTCTGAGAGGTTGAGATACAAGGATTGTGATCTTCCGGATGACGTAATGGAGATTGCTTTCGGCCAGAAGGCCAGCAACTAAATCCCTGTACCGGTTTTGTTGGAACAAGTTCAGTAACTGGTGCAGGGATAAGGATGTGGACCCTTTTCAATGTGGCACCCCAATGGTGCTTTCTTTCCTATTGCATCTAGCAAATCTGGGGCTCCAGCTCGGAACAATTAAAGGATATCTGGCTCCGCTGTTCATTTTCAAGTGCTCCTCGGAAGAGGTTTCCTTCTTCAAAATTCCATTAATCATTAAATTCCTAAAGGGCTCACTAATGTGTACCCTCCGGTCCCTTTTCATGTCCCAACTTGGGATTTAAATCTTGTACTTAAGTTTCTAACTTGTATACCTTTTGAGCCTCTGCATTCCTGTCCCTTGAGGCTTCTAACATTAAAAACTGTCCTTCTTGTGGCCTTAACATCAGCCCGCAGGGTTAGTGAGTTGCATGCTCTCTTATGCAAACCTCCGCACACCATTTTTCACAAAGACAAAGTGGTACTTAAGATTAATCCTTCTCTCTTACCAAAAGTAGTTTCTGACTTACACTTGTCACAAAAAATCATATTACCACCGTTCTACCCTCCTCCTCATTTGGGCAAAGAAGAGCAGAGGTTTCATAGACTGGACACAAAAAGGGCTCTCAGTTTTTATGTATCAAGAATGTCACAATTGCGTCAGGATGACCAACTTTTTGTGGGTTATACTGCCCATAAATTGGGATTAGCAGTGACAAAACAGACCATATCCCATTGGATCATTTTGGCAATAGTTGAGTGCTACAGATTGGCGGGAAAGGACCTGCCGGATGGACTTCAAGCCCATTCCACTAGGGGTATGGCTACTTCTGCGGCTCTGAAGAAGGGAGTCCCTGCAGCGGATATTTGTTCAGCTGCAACATGGGCATCAATGCATACCTTCATCAAGCATTACTGCTTAGATGCTTCTTCTTCCAATGAAGGTTTATTTGCCAAGGCGGTACTCCATTCCGTTCATGAGAAAAATAATTAGTACTCCCACCTCCAAAATTACCACTGCTTTGGGAGTCTATCATAAGATGAGGAATACGTGGGAGGACACAATCCATTCGAAGAACAAGTTACTTACCAACTGTAACATTCTTTTGACTGGATGTTCCTCCCACGTATTCATCATCGCCTCTCCCATCCTACCCCGCAGTACAGTTTACGTTAGTTACACTTCTCTCTCACGAAGAGTGTTTCAGTCATGAGGCACGCCTGGGTGTTCCTTGAATATTTCCTCTAAAAAACAGAACTGAAACCTACGGGCACGGCCCGAGCTACTTATACTGATGGGGACATCGACACGGTACGGAGCCCGTCGAGGGACATCGACGCCACGACTTTGTGCACAGCGCCCTCTGCCGAGAATTATTTTTCCGAAGCAGCAAAGCTGGTGAGATATGAATATCATAAAATGAGGAATACGTGGGAGGAACAATGAGTCGAAAGAACGTTACAGTTGGTAAGTAACTTTTTCTTCTCTGCCTCACAGCGTGAACCCAGTTCCTCCTTGATCTGTTTGGCGTTGACTATTTGCTTGCGATGTACTCACTGCTTGCTGCATTCAGCCCTTCTCAGCTTGTCAGTACCAATCCTTCTATGGTGTATTTTGACAGTTTCTTCGGAACTAGCTTACCTTCCTCGAGCTTTTTAGCATCTTCCTTCTTCGTATTTTTCTCTATTAACAATCGGCAGTGATGCGCGATAGTCAACTGTATCTCTGCCCATGGCTTTGCTTCCATTCCCACTAGTTTCTTAAGCTGTCTCTGTACCTGCTCTGGCAATCCCTGACACAAAATGTGGCACTGATTTACCCCATGGATCTCGCATTTCCAAAGTCCACCATTCCTGAATACTTTGAATGTAAGCAAGCAGATCTTCGTCATCTTTCATTTTTACGTGCCATAATTGCACCCTTATCTGATGTATCAGGATACTGTACCCTGAGTGCTCTCCAAACGTCTGCCCTGAAATTATTAAATGGCGCTCCGTTGTGACCTGTGTTCTGTGCTGTGACATTTGAGTAACCTGCTCTCGTCCAAATGTCATCAGCCTTTTCCCCAAGAATAGCTGCTTGGAGACCTTTAATGTCCCCTATGGCTAAAGTATTTCCTCCTGTCATTTTTTCTAACTCATAAATCCATTTTCCCACACCCGCCGCTAAACTAGTGAGCTTACATCTTAATGTATCCTTGTCCATCTGGGGCCAGGTGATTATACTGCGGTCTGGCCCCTCCTTTCTCCAATAAGGGGAACTGTGTGAACCCAAATCCGCAATCGGCTCCCATCGTCTGCCTTTTCATAGTCGGGACAATGTTTCCTGGTTGCCTTCTACCTAGCAATGACCTCAACCTGTTCACATATGGTGTTGATTCCCCCTCTCACTATGTGATCGTCATTTAGGTTGCTCTGGGTACGCCATGGGATCTGGCGTCCTATCCTTAGGTTGCTCCAGATCCGACCATCTCACTTCCTTGTCTGTCTGCAAACAGCCTCGGGACCGCATGCACTTTGTCCCTCCTCCCCAAGGAAGGTTTCTCTGTCTTCATCTGACAAATCTAGTCCCTAAATAGTAAGGCTTTCATCCTTCTTATCACAAGGCTCTATGCTCAGGACTAAACGGGGTTCCTTCTTTGCCTTGTGACTGGGCAACTTTTCCTCTGCATCACGATTCACCTTTTGTCTTCATCTCCTGATAAGCTTTATTGATCCTGTCTACGATGCTTCGTATCTCGAAATTCCTATCTATGTTTACCCTAGATGGTCCTGACATTACTCGCTGCGACAGGAGAAACTCCTCTATGTCGCCCCATGATATTACTGGACTCGGTTGCATCAGTCTTTTTTCAATGCGATCAATATCGCGTGCCTTCTGTCTCCTTTTATGCTTTATTTCTTTGTCTAATTCCCTTTGTTTCTTCGCTTCCCATCTAACCCTTTCCTCTCTTGTCTTTTCTATTCCATTCTTTCGTTTGCTCTACACACTTCCTCTTCCCTTCATCTTTGCATTCTGTTATCCTGTAATCTCTGAGCTTCTTCCTCTTCTCTCTTCTTTTCTAGCCTGTCCCATTCTTCGATTGCCCTTTGCCTGTTGTCATACTTCCTTTGCTCCTCTTCCCTTTCTTCCTTTCTTATTTGATCCTACTGATACGTCTGCAATCGTCCTTGTCTACTCTTCCTTTTATGCTCATCCTCTTTCAATCTTTTCTCTTGTTCCCTGTCTTTTCTATCCTGTTTGTCTGGATCTTCCAATTGCCTTCCTTCCTCGATACTCTTCCCATCGTGTTTGAGAAATATCTGTACACCCATCCATTCGTTCTGTACAAGTGTAACCTCATCAGCTCTATCTTTTTCTCTTTTCCATCTCCTAATCTCCGGTTCTATATCTAGGGTCTCATTTGCTCGTTCACTTTTCTCCTCTTTGTCTTGCAAGACCTTAAAGGTCTCCTCTTTTCCTTTAGCCTTTTCTGAGCCATCATCACTGCTGTAAGCCGGCAGTTCATGCATCGGATGACTATATCCTGTCGCTGCCTTTATTTCCCTTAATGGATACAATCGTTCATCTTTTGCACTATTGCCATTTACTTTGGGCGAGGTAAGGGAGCAGAACGCTTGGCACCTTCTTCCCTACACTGATTAACCATTCAGTCCTCAGGAGGAGGATCTTCTCGTTCCTCCTGGTAAATTTTCCTGAGCTCTAAACTAGCTAGACTTTTCTACAATTTCTTCCCTGTGTACGCAGCATGCAAGTATGTTAGTCATGTGTTGCAAACCCGGTTTTGACAGGGATCCCCCTTGTGGCCATGGTATGAACATTTTATCTGCTGTATTCTTGACCCATTCCGCACTGTACTGTTGAGCTTGGGTGCGTGTTTTGGCAGTGTTTTGCAGGGGTGCATCAGTGGAGTAACATCCCCCATTGTGACAAGTCTCAATAGACTTTCGATACTTACCGTTGCTTTACACAAAATACATTTCAGAAAAATAACAAATATGAGCGTGCACCACCCTCGCCGCTCAAATCCTCTATTTTCTCAGTTACTCCAATCTACCTGTCCAGTTGGCCCCGACAATGACTGAAAAGATAGATATTAACTTTTTCCTCTTTAACCTCACAATTTTTACTTTTGTGGTTCCTTTCTTCAATTTCAAAATAAACAAACAAAGCAGACTAGTCGACTTTACATATATCTTGTCATGACACTCTTTTTCTCTCAGCCCCTAAAATACTCAGACTGGAGTTTGAATAATTTCCTCTCATAGACCTGTCTATGTGCTGCCTAATATGACTCCTTCTAAAAGCTCCTTGAGCTTAAAACTCTGGGCTCCTTTTTGACGCTCCTGGTCATATATCTCTGACGCTCCTCGTCATATATTAACCCACACCCCGTTACCTTATACTATTACCACAATCCCCATTCCCTTATTTTGCCAGCCCCCTCGATCTACTCACCATTCACCTTTCAGCTCCTGACCCTCAGGGTCGTCTTCTCCTCCAAACAGCCACTGTCGCCTGCGGTCCGCTCATCGCCTGTGGAAACCAGGAGGGATTTCATGAAAGAGGGACCTGTCCCACCTGTATAGTCTTTTCTTGCAAGAGTTCAATATCGGCCGCTCTCCACAGGAAGCCTTGCGATCCTCCAGCAAAATGACAGAGGATGCACCAATGTTCCGAAATTCTAAAAGCCTACTGGTCGATGGGTCTTTTTAACCATCCTCTGCTACTAAGTGAACCAGGAGGTCCTTTAAGACAAGGTAACAGTGTCTGAGATGGATGGGGATGCAGATCTTACTCATACATCAATAATCAGACCGACTCAGGAAGTTTGGCAAAAATGCGGCTGTTTTAAAAACACTTGTTAAAACAGGGAGTACAACAGGCATCAACGGACGCCGTACAGCATTCTCACTCAAGAGTTCCTCGAAGCTTTACATGAAAAAACACTACTTTATACTAAAATTGTGTTATAAGTGATGTCATACTACGTGGCAAAATAAGAAAACTTATTATGGGATGTGATAGGCTTAAAGGGAACATCTAATTATACTTTCAATAAGGGCGAGGATCGTGATTGGGTCTCTAAGATCAGGTGGACAACTAAACCCACCCCAAGTGCAAGTCATCTTCTGTGTCATGAAAATACACAACGTTGTATTGGCTTCTCAAACTACAGGTCTCCTTGCTACGTGGTCCTCTAAAATTGGTTAGCACACTTGTACCCTTCTGGAATATTCCACTCGCTAGCAGCATGCAAGCTGGTAGCCAGGTGCTGATGGGTTGGCCTGGTCATTCCTCCCCACCCAATTAGCCCAACATCCATCATCACTCCTGCCGTCTGCCATTCAATTATTGCGTTTGAACTCAGCCTTGCGAAGGCTCACTGTGCCTGAGAATAAAAGGGAGTGAAGGCATGGCCTTATCTTCTGGTCTTGTGTAGTTCGCCCCAAACTCTCTTTTCATCTGACCATATGACTAGAGACCACATTTTGAGCTCCTTCGTTGTATTTAATACTATTAAATGAAGAAAACCTGGCACTTCTAGTGTTTTTCAATTACACCTCAAACAGGAGCTCGGCTCGCTTCTCAAGTTCATTGTATCTTCTCGAGTAGATAACCAGGCTCTTGGCGGCTCAGGCTCTTGACAATGGGCCAGGCATGCCTTCTCAAATCTTCCTTCGCCGTTAGCCGTTTTATTCTGCTGCGCCACACTTCCAGCCCTTTCATTCACGTGGTCGAGGTTTGCTAGTATGCGTGGTGGAAATCCAGATTCTATAAATACATATATATATATTGACGGCACCGCCTGCAGTCTATTAAACTACATATAGCCAGCCTTATGATTACTTTGTCTACTTGCGTTACTGCATCTGTACATTTATGAAATTGCTTTGCATTTTCTCCAGTGCTTCTTCACATGTGCAATCTTCATTCCGCACATAAATGTTGCTCAAATCTTTACTTCGTCATCATATTCTATAAGGTCTATATTCTTTCTGCATTGGCATCTCTTCTAGGTGTGTCATTTCTGCTTCATTGTGCTGTCACCAGTCTACTCTTTCATTTATCTTCAAACTTCTTCTGGAACTTCCTTCAGAAGATCGTCATTTATTTGCTGATACATATAGGGTTTTCTCAATGGATACCTTGTTTCAAGGACTCTCCGCGGTATGGGTACCATTATTGGCTTTGCGCATGTTGCCATTTCTGGCTGCCAACATACAGGCAGAATGAAGGCGGGACTTGCGGTAGAGGTTCTTGACTCCTCCTCTACAAGTCTCTGAAATGTGTGCTGGTCTTATGACATGTGGGTTTACCAAAACAAAAGAGGGGGTGGTTTTAGGGGAGAGGCAGGTACTAAACATGTGGCATTGCTGAGTGTGGGCCGGGAGTACCAGAGTCCTGAGTGCTGTTATGGCTGTATGTGATTTGTGGCATGGACACTTGGGTGTGATGCTGGAAATGCATTGGAGGGACAGGGCCTCCGTATCCTTGTCCTGTACTGCCTTTTTATCGTGTGTTCTATCATATTTTCTGCGCAGGAGTTCATGTGGGACTCCTGGCGGTGCAGCTCTCTCTCTTTTGGTTTGGTGAACAGACCCGTGGGATTCCCTTATGGCACCCATGGGTGGGGGTACAACCCTGTGCCCCTAGTGTATGTTTTTGGGCCCCTGTGGGTGGCCCGCAGAGCAGGGTATGGGCTGGTGGCAGCTCCATGCTGAATTTGACAGGTGCGCTGAGTATCTGCCATTTTGGGATACCCAGGCCCTGCCATTGGAATCAGTTGATTCCTGATGGAAAACAAGATGGCCCCTGTAGCCTCTTGCTTTCTATTACCTATTACCTTGTTTTACCAAAGTCCTGGGAAGCCCTGACTCTGTCCCTTCCCCCTGACTGGCTGTTGGGTGGAAGTTCCATATATGGTGTTGTTGTGAAGTCCAGTCCAGACTGACTGGAGCCTTCCCAGTGACTGTATGTTGTGGGTACGCCCTGTGGGTGGGACCTGGGTGAATGGAGTGTGTGATCAATATGCACTTCTTGTTGTGGCTGTCTGGTTTCTGGTATGAGAGACAAAGACTGAGACAGCCCTTGCCGAAACTGGCCTGAATGCAGTGTGTAGTGTTGAATAGCTGGGTACTTGTCCCAATCCACATTCTTTGTTGTGAGTGTCTGAGAGGGAGGATGATGGCCTGAATGCACTGCGTGCCTGATTGGCTGACTGACTGCATGAATGCCCTTCTGCATGATTGGCTGTTGAGAGTGACCCAGCAGTGTGGATGAGAGACAAGATAGTATATCTGGGGACCTCTCACCGCTGGAAATTGTTCAGAAGCGTTCAGAAGCTGTGTCTACACTTGAAGAGTAACTGGAACTGCTGATCCTCGACGCCCAGCTGGATGACGAAGACTTGCTGTTGCATTTGCTTCAACCTGATCCAAAAGCTGCCGAACTCGTCAAGGACTGATCCGAGAGAGGACCTGGTAAGGCGCCCTCTTCCCGTGCTCCGAGGGACCATAGAGCACTGCTAACCTTCGCCGAAGCTCCCTGGAAGTCAGACCCTCGAAAGGCTGCTGACCCTAGACGGGACCGCTGAGGAGAACAAAGCAAAGCACCCGGACTTCGCCGCTGTCGAAGTCTATTGCCGTCGACCAGGGTTCGCAGGTTTGTGTAACCGCTGGAAGCCCGTCGAAGTTGTGTTGCCCAGCCGTGGGGACCACTTGACGCTGTGCCGGCGACGACCGGAGCCGCCCGCTCCTTTGCCTAAGAACATTTGATCCAAGGACTCCCTTGTCCGCAACGTCGACCGCTTTGTCCCGCCGGAGAAAGTCGAAGACGACCAACGCGCCGCGGAGAATCCGCCGTTGGGTTTCCCGCCACCTGAAGGCCACAAAGACTTCGACGACTCGATGCCCTTGTTGGGCCACAGTTCTTCTGAAACTCTTTGCAGTCCTGAACAATCCATCGCTGAGGTGCCCCGCTCACCTCATCCTCGCAGGACGTCGCCGACGAGCACCGCCTGGATCGATATCGGGGTCTCGGCACCCTTGAACTTCTCATCGCCACCGTCGACGATAAGTTCGACATCGGGTTCTCGGCACCCTTGAACTTCTCATCGCCGCCGTCGACGATAAGTTCACCATCTTCGACGCCTCTCGACGATACATGGCTCCTGCTTTAAAGGGAGTCATTCAAGAAGGATCCTTCGACGCGTCTTCGAAGAACTCTACCCCACCAGGTACATTGGGGGGGGGTAAAACATTATAGGAGGGAATAAGACTATTGAACAATATATGGACTGGGCTTGTGCTATATATCTTTATTTTACAGGTTGCCCAGGTGGGGGGATCTCCACACAGAACTCTGCCTAGTGGTAGGGGCCAATATTCTGCTTATTGTTTCAACCATCATGCGTTCTTTCCTATCTCTATTGCTGGTGTCCTTGTTATTGATCTGTGTGACATTTTAACCGTGCAGTTGATGCACTTTAATGAAATTTGATAACATTGGTGGTACCACTTTAGAATTGTATATATTTATCATTGTTGATTTCCGAGTACAAAGTGCGTTATTGTGATCGTGTACATACCTTTGAATATTACTTATACAAAGACTGTGTTTTCAGTAATACAGTGTGTGGACTTTCCTTTGTGGGGGTTCGGGGACTACACTGTACTTAAGAACCAGCCTGCATCACCTCCTGAGAAGCTAGGCCTTGATTGCTCGACTACGTTACCAATAATAGAGAATCTTGGCTGGGGTCCTCTGTGCCTCTCCTCCACCATATAGAGAGTGGAAGTACAGACACCACCCTCCAGTCTTTACATTGGGTGTGTGTAACTCCCGATCTATTAGATGGCAATGCTAGGACACTGTGAGAGCGCCTGACAGAGCACAGAATATGATAAAAAATAATGACGTAGGCGGCTGTGCGATGAGTGCTAAGCTGCTCCCAAAGATCCTGTTGTTGGGATGGTGTTAGCAGCCATAAATCTGCCATGTGTGTTAAGGTGCTAGTAGATTGTAAGGATGAGGAAGGGTAGGTGATGTGGGGCTCCTCATGTGTCCTATTAGAATTGTAGGGTTATTACGAATCTGTACAGTGCAAATTTTGTTGTAATCAATCTGGATGAGGTATTGTTACTTTTCTTGGTTCCATTGTATGATGACTACAGGGAGGTTCCAATGTCTTTTGTGTGATAAGGAAGAAACCTGGGGAGAGTGATACAGAGTCCCATCTCCATGGTGTCACTGATTTAAGTGTTGAGCACAGACATATTTCACATGTCAGTGAGGCACACCCAAATGGATCAGCCTCTGTTTCGTCCTGATTACAAGGGTGGTGCTCTGATCCGTCTTTGTGTCTAGATTTGTATGTTGTTAAAATCAGAGTGGTCTATATCTTGAGAGTTGCAGGACAATGCTGGTTCATCTGCGTGCTTCTGATAAGTCTCACAGCCACAAAATGGCATGGATAGAAGTTGAAAATTGTTCCGGTCTGGCCTGTAGAGAGTGTCATAATAGTTTTTCTGTTACGATCCTGTGGACGGCCAGGTTTTGAGAGATTTTCTGAAGACTAGCTCATTGTTAGCTGTGCAGAGGCACCTGTGCATTAATTTTCCAAGGCATTAAATAAGCAGCATAGCAATAAACAATGCAATAACGATTAATTGATTTTCATTTATATAAGTGCAATATGATTTCAAAAAAGATACGCACATTTATTATTTTGTGCACCATTCTCCAAGACAGCACAATGCGATCCTTTCAGCAGCACTTCGGCAGATGGAAACTGCAGATAAGCGTCTGACTGCTGTGTAGGGGCTATACATATTGGGAGGAAACTGATGTCAAAATGGTACTAAATGGGTTAGCCCTTCTCTAATCCGTCTTTCCTCCCTCATCTGTTCCCCTGCATTTCTCTATTTCATGACATACTGCTCACGTCTGCACTATTTCCTGCTTTCCTATCCCTTTTGTTTTCTTTTTTCTCACATGTATCCCTCTGACCCTTCTAACTTCCTCTCTTGCCCATCTCCCCTTATCTCTTCTCATTTGCTCTTCTTTCATCTATTCCTTTCTCACTACTCTGGCCTCCTAAATCAATTGCTTTCCAATTCACTTCTCTTCTTTGCCCTCCTTTGCTGGGCTCTACATTCCACTCAGACTGTAATTGTCCTTGGATATGATATGCTTTCATGTGACATGTAAAAGACATGTGGTGTCCATGCATGTGAAATGCCGGGTGTACACTACACGTGGAAATCTGTGGTGTGCATGCTTGTTAAATGCTATAGTTTGTGTGTTTGTGATAAACTATCTTGCATGTGTAAGGGTTGGTGTACACAAGTAAGGCCGAGGCCCATGTGCATTTCTCGTGCAAGTCTGCAGGGCTCTGTGATTGTACATGTTACCATGTGTGGACGATCTTAATTCAAGCACAGCACCAACATCTAAGATAATGGTAAACTCTGGTATTGCCAGATTTTATAGGCCAGACCAAACATGCAAAGCGTAGGCTAGTCTGTGTGAATATACATGCCATATGGTAGGAACGCAATAGAACATGTGCATGCCAACATCCAACCTTCAGTCCAAATGTGAACTTTGCTTCCCATTGAAAGCAGGTCCAGTTTATATTTTGCTTGATTGTGTGAAAAATACATGAAGGCTCCCTTAATGTCTATATGTATTGACACTACTGGATGACCTCATATGTAGTCTTTGATACTCAATGGGATGATGGAAAATCACATTATAAAGGTGTCTATAAGCAAGCCAAGAGACATTATATCAAGTGGCAGTACCATTATTATAGAGGAAGCAGCACCTTGAGTGAGACATTGTTGTGCAGTGTACATATATCAACTGAATGACGTGTGGGCACTTCTAACTTTAGTTGCTAGAAATAGATGTTTGGTTTTCAAGAACACGTTTTGTAGAGATGACTTGAAACTTACAAAAAATCAATCATAACCCAACATGAAAAATTTATAAATCCATATACAAACATGTTAAAAGCATAATGTTTAGTCATAGATTTATTTTCCCATTCTTGAATGGAAAACTACAAGAAGTAGATTGCAAAGTAATGTGAAGCTAAAATAGATCCTCTGAGTTTGGGAAATGTATGTTCAAGACTTACGACACACATACAAAGTTACTGTATGATAAAGTCACCTTTTTGTAGTCATTGCTTGACACAATCATGCATGCTATTACATACCATGTGAAAGAGAGGTGAAGTGAACTCTTGTCAGAAACAATGGTTTCTCAAAGAACTATCAGTACCGAGGAGCTTCCCATTCAAAGGCTCTGGCGAAAACACACAGTTGGTTAAATATGTGCGAGACCCTAGTTGGAAGCCCTGTTGAATATGCCAAGGGTGATGTGTCCAGTATCATGTCGAACAAAAGGCATCCCCGTTAAAGCAACAGTGGAAAGGCAAGGTTGTGAGGCCCATACACCCTTTACTGCCACACAGGGGGCACATGCCTGTCATTGGCCCTGATTGAAAGTAGGGCTACAGAATGTTGCTAATCATATGCATTGGATTGATAATCGTACTATTTTTATTTTGCAATCTTAACTAATCAATTTTGCAACACTAATTGATGCCTTGATGCCACAGGTTGATTGATAGGAAAGAGAAGGAGGATTTTGAGGGCACTACATTTATCAAATTCTAAAGGATGAAGGGCCATGTCGAGACTGTTAGAATTAAAATGTTGGACTTTAGGTTGTGCACAGATGTTGTCGGCAAACGCGTATTTCTCTGTCAGTCAGTGTTAACTTTATTTCAGTTGGTAACCATAAAAGTACAGAACAATATAATATAGTTTTGGATTATAACAGGTAAAAACATAATTCCTGAATAAATACCATAATCCAGAGTTATTTCCATAGAAACAATTAATAGATACATTAAAATAATGATTCTAAACAGATTGTTCTTCAGGACAGTAAAACATCTTTAAATAAATTTACTGAGTGTTTTCTCTGTTCTCCACCATTCGTCTCATGCTGCCAGATATCCTGTTTGTTTTCATTTATTATTTGATTAGGGTATTTATTGAGCACAGACCTAGCTTCAAAAGCAGTGGAGCACTTTGTAAGTCCTAGAGGGAAGCAAATTGCAAGGGAATAAACACAGGAGCTGGTAGTTAACACAGCAGGGAGTTGGAGGGTGGGAAACTTGGCAGAAATGTATCTACAAGAAACCAGGGGTGGAAACAAGGGGGGAGGTCGCTCAGTGTCAAGTTAGGTGGGGAGTGGAGTGTGTGGAGGAGAGTGGAAGGTGTGTGAACCTGTATATCAGGGTGGATGCATTTCATGAAGAGGAGGGTCTTGAGCTCCTATCTGGTTTGAAAAAACTGCCCACACTACCCCTGCACTGCTATGCCTATAGCGGCTTGATAAACAGTGACGGGCCAGCTTTCAAACATTGAGCTTCACTGTCAGGAAATGTTGAGGTCCACCTTGAAAGGAAAAATTACTCTGGCATCATTCAAGCATAAACATTTACAAGGCTCAGTCTTGGGCACAGGTGGTTAGCTGTATGGATTAAAAAGTTGCTAACTATTGAAAATTAGTATCGGGTGGTGTGGTGACCTCCCACTCAATGAGGAGGCTCAGCACGACATCTATAACACACAGCACCCGAGCACCGATACTGCTTCAAGCCTCAGAGCAGGAGTCTGACATCTTCCCTAGCCGGGAATCAGGTAACTGCGCTCTCCCCACCTAACCTTGCACTTCATCCCACCCTCACCCCCCTTTTCCACCTGTCCAAGCCCTGTCCCTCCGCCTCAGTTACCTTGTGCTTTCTTGTCCCTTGTCGGCACTGGGAACAGTAGTGTTCCCGGCGCATCTCTGACTCAAAAACAGCTGCCATGCAAAGGGAGTGGAGACTAGGTATAGTCCCGTTCAACCCAATTCATGACAGCCATCTTTCTTTTTCTTTTTTTCTCGAGTTGAGAAGCGGTTAACACGCTGTTTCTTAACTTGAGAAAAATACACTATTAGTACCTCCGTACAAGGTGCCGGGGTATGATATGATATGATATGATATGGCATTTGTAACGCGCCTATACACAAGTGTTTCAATAGCAATATTACCCTTGCAGGGGGGCATTACCGATCAGGCTTCGCTCTGGCTTGTAACTGATGCCCCAGGGCATTACCTGACCGGGAATGCCCCCCTGCTTGGGTTATATTGCTTAATTATAATAGAGTTGGGTGAGGTTATTGAGGACAGCGGGAGTAGAGAGAGAGAGAGAGAGAGAGAGAGAGAGAGAGAGAGAGAGAGAGAGAAGAGTAAAGTGGAGGTTTAGATACAGCTTGCAATGTCTGTACCTCTTCTGCATGAGAGATGCTTTCACTTCTACTGCCTGCACACTGATTCACCTTTTGCTGCACTACTCTTTTTTTCTGTTGCAAGTGGGGGTTAAATGCAATAATTCTTCCTATGAAGCAATGAACATTATCTTTTGTTACCCAGGCCATTTTACCCCCAAATTTCTCTTAAAGGTTTGTAGTTGTTTGTCAGTGGGGGAGTGGGGTCGAGTAGAGTGACCAGATAACTTCATGTCAGTGAGACACCTTTTTTCCAGCCCTTTTCTAGTCCTGGAACTATCGTAATTGTCTGGAGGAATGGCTTTGGGCACACAGGACCAACCTGCTGCAGCTTCTGTATTTGATGTATAATATGGAGAAAGAAAGCTCTTGAATTGTTCAAGTCCCTTTCGTTCAGTATACTTGACCAGCAATTGTAGGTTTAGTTTCAGACCCCAATGCCAGGTACATAAGAACCGGAATGCAATGAGATGATGGGAACTGGTTTAGAATCTCACCCCTAACATGGGCCAATAGCACATTTCTTTAATCTTCCGGCTTGTTTATACATGTTACCTGCTATTAGTTGTTTGATGAAGGCATGCAGCTGGTTGTTATGCATCATGTGCATACAAGCAAGGGGGAGCATACCTTAACTGACAAGACATCACTCATAGTTCAACCACCATATAGTAGGCACTCAGCAAGAGACAGGGTGCGTTTAACTAAAACAGAGAACGCTCCCGCTCACCTTCAAATAATGTATGGCTATTGATGGTATTTAGCAGAATAGACTCCAACCTCAGCTTCAAATAATGTAGCATCCAAAACAGTCCGCTTAATAGATGAGATATAATTCATAGCACAGTTTCAAATTATAGGTAGTCAACGGCAGTCTGTTTAACAGACACGCTATCACCCATAGGTGCCAAGTACAGGGGGAAACGGGAGAACTGCGCCCTTACTTCTTTAGCAATGGGGCAGGACCTCACATGTTTACACTTTTCAGTTTCTGGCTGTGCATCCCAATTGCTACTGTGTGCAGGTTCTATGTGGCTGGAGGTCAAACGCTATTGACTTTAAATGCATGCACATGAACTGCACTGGTGACAGTGATTTCGGGCACAATCAGGGTTCAAAATTCTATTAAAACTTATGGCCTTTTGCAATTCCTTAAAGAAAAAATAGGTGCAGTAAAACGCTTCGTGTTTGCTCATTTTGAGCGAGGGTGTGTGGGAATTTGTGCCCCCATAGTTAAAATCAAATGTTGGCACTCATGAACACACGGCTCCGTTTTATTGATCAATCTGACAAGTAAATAAAACCTTCAGAAGTATACCCTTTAATAAAACTCAAAGGACGGGGCACAGCAATCACGGGGTATGTGTGGGGGTAGTCAAAAACAAAAAAAACACAGGTTAAAGAAAACTACAATTGAAAGAAAACAACTGGCGCATTTAAGTTTGGACATGTGTTTTTGTTGTTGTCTCTATGACTTTGTAAACTGCACGATGAGAAAACAATAGTGTGCCCAGCACGTGGTAAACCTGTTTTTAACATGCTTCGCCGCTGTCTCAATGGTATTCATAGCCCAACTATTCCAGGGGTGCTTGTTTCAGGACAGAAGGAAGCACAGGCTGAGGAAACAAAGGGACTGTAAACTAGTTATTGACTAGTTAATTGACTGCTTGTCGAAGCTACACCTTTAACACTCCTGGAAGTGTTCTTGCCAGAGGGAAGGCAGGGCACCAATTGGGTGAATGGGGACAAAGAAGCAATATTTGGGGGGTGCAGTTGCCCCTCTTTGACACCCCTTAGAGACGCCTGTGTTTGGCGTACAGGTGGATGGTCTTAAGATGTCAGGCCTTCTATATCAGTGAGTGCAGCAAGGGCATTAGAGATGCCAAAGGCAATATTTAAAGGGCAATACTTGCTCTTGCTGGAGGTTTTGAACCTTTTGATAGGGACCCCAGCAACACTATTCATGCACATTTCTGTGATCTTTTGTGTTTAATAGTATGGAATGTTATCCTCTCCCAATTTGCACAAGATTCAATCTTCAGTTCTGTGAGACTTAAACACTAATCCCAGCTGGTTCACTTGAGCAAATAGTGTGATCCTGGTTAGAACATATATTTGGGCAACAGTATACTGAAAGCCATTTGTTGTGCTCTAAAAACCCATCTGTGTTGCTTTGATGTACTTAACTACACATACTTATTTAAGTGCATAATTTTAACATCCTTTCAAAAAAACTTTATTTTAAACTCTTCTTCCCGCTCAGCTCTAGTGGCCCTCGTTTGGAAGGTACCACCGTCCTCCGTTGTAGGCCCTCTTCACTCTGGCCGTCCAAACAAGAACTGGGTCAAATGTATTTCAATACAACTTTCTTGTTAATCCAGCATTCCCATGTCCAAGTACCCTCAGTGCAACTCCAACCAGGGAAGTAGCATCTTCACAATAAGAAAGAGGTTTAATTGGGCTATTGACGAAGTGTTCTTGTTTGGGACAATACAGTTACAGACATGTTTATACACTTCGTCATACATTTATCAGATGAGGCTCATTCATGCTCACCTTCGTAAAAAAGTGCGTTTATTAACACTGTGTTTTCCTGTGTTGTTTTTGTCTAGCTGCAGTGTGTGGATGCACATGTGCGCGGGGACGGTGTTGGGGCCTTTCAACTTTTCCTGTTGAAATGGGGCCATGCCTCAGTGGTGCCCCAAGCATCTGCCCCCATGTTGGCAGTTTTACTACACAGCAACATAAGCAACATATTTGTTTAATTCATGACATTAAATATGCATTTTGCGGCATGCACATTACAGGCTCCTGGTGTACAGCATCGAACAGTGTTTTTATCATCTACTTGTGTTATACTCCCGTTTCAACTGCATTAGCATCTTGCCGACAAAGAGAAATTACTAGCTTTTCAGTGTTCATTCAGCATTGTAGTTCCCCACTTACTGTCTGCCCCATGATAACCTCTAGTAATTAACATCCTCTCCTCATTACTTTGTATCTATTATTATTTAAGCACCCCGTGGGTGCCTCAGATTGTTTTCCTGAACTGTAGGCAAACATTATATTGTAATTAACACCCACAAGTCTTGACAAATCTTCAGCAGTTCCTGTGTGTGCATTTGGGTGTGTGTAAAATTACTGCCACCAAGCATCTCTTCCGTCCTACCATCACCGGACCCTTGTCTCTGAGTAGAGTTGCTGTGCAATTTACTTTGAAATACACGGAGACTCGTCGAGCAAGTAAGGCCCTGAAATCAGTGGTAGATCCACGGCTATAAAAAGGGTCCTGCGACATTTCAAGACTGGAGCTCAGGGGTTTTGGAAGGTGCGAGAATTTGGTGGATAGGGCCAAACCACAGATATTTCTTTTTAAAAATTGTGCATTTTATTTTTTAATAGTGTGTTAAAAATCCAAATTCAGCGTGGTAAAACAGTGTGAATTTACCAGCTGCAGGAGTAGCCCTCTGAACAGGGAGGGGGCTTCTTTGATAGCCACACAGTAATTTGAACTAGGCTGCAGAATGCCCTAGATAACATTGTCTCACGTTAAAGAAACATAGGGCCCTATTGTAAGTGTGCCAGTCCGGTAACAACGGTGCCGGTAAGCCTACCGGCACCGTTGTTACCAGACCAGTACACTATGGGGCTGCCTGCCGTTGTCGCTGTGCCCGGCAGAGCTGGCCCTGCTGGGCACAGTGGCCACAGTAAGTAGACCATAACGGAGACACCGTGGTCCGCATTCACGTGGAGTCCTATTGGACTCCACGGGAATGGGGACTAGCAATTTACCGGCGCCTGACTTCCCGGAAGGCAGGGGTTGTAATACCCCAGTGTTTCCGGCAAGCCAGGCACCAGTAAATATTGCAAGTCCAGCGGCAACCCGCCGGACTGGTAATGATGCACTTAGATAATTAAGATGGGTCATAGGTAAGCATATAACATTTAGCATTAGGCTGAAGCGCAGCAAATAGGCCTCAAAGCATGCTTTTTCAGTAACATATGCTTGTTTCTTTAATTTGCTAGAAGCCGCAGCGGCTGCTAGCACATTGCAAATCCCAGGATCACATGGTAGGAAGCAAATAACGTTTGTTACTTTCGAGTCATTACCCAGAGCTCACGGGTTCCATCAAACGGCAATGCATGCACAACCATTTTATAATTCAGCATATTTAATTTACAAAGCCTGATCTACTGGCGGTGTCAGAAAACCCATGGCAGTTTCAAATTGCCCCTGAATACACTTCTGTCTGGGAAGAAGGTCGAAGAATTCTCAATGTGCTTCATTTACACAGTAACTTATTCTTGGTTCAAGGCTCTAACCGTGTCATGGTAGAAGGCTTTCTCATGAGAATTAAGAATTGGCACTATGATGTGGCAATTGGGGGTTGGATTGTGATGTCACAGGGAGAACCAGGGGTGATGGGGTAAGGTCTGCAAGACCCAATCATAGAAAATAAAGTATGCCCTTCTAAAGGGGTTTGATATGCAACCACCAATCAGCTTCTCGTGGGGATACTTTTTATGTTGCAAAGTGTTAATTAGTTTAGACGATTATTAAAGCTTCTGATTTAGGGGCGTTTCTTTGAGAGCACCTTTTCATGCAGTTCTGTTCCATGCTGAAGAGGGAGTCGGGATCCTGACCCACCCCCCATCCCACCAAGTTCATGACAAGACGGAAGGCCGGAAAAGCCAGCAACCACCCATTCTATTTCAGACAAATCCCAAGTGCACCAATGATTGACAAGTATACAGAGTGATACCCTCTCAGTCAGCCACACAGGCCAAGTGTGGTACAAATCTACCCATGTGTAGAAGAAGAGCCTGAGACGATAGTCAGACACACCTATATGGACAGCCTGGACAAGGCCCCAAGAAACCATGATAGTGACATCACTAGTGACACCACGATGTAGCAGCGTTAGACATAAACAACGCATGCAGTCTGCACTGCACCATACAAACACACACTCTTATACATGAAGAACATGAGCACACATTTCTATAGCTAGAGGACAGATTCATATACATACTGTCATTGCTTATATTATTTTGTCATTAGCCATATGCAGCAACTCAGCAAGGCAAGGCAACAAGAGATCCTGAGCACTCTTGCAGATGCTTAATGCGAATAACTCTTTGGAACTGCAGGTGCACCTATAGAACCTGACAGAGCCAAGTATGACAAACCTATGGAGAACATAGAAGATGGACAATGTAGAAACTGCATTAGAAGGTTTTAGGAAAATTACAGTAGGCCTCAAACCACTAAGTAGGAGATGAAACAAAGCTGCCCCAGGCTGCACAGGGAGAAAAACGTGTGAGACAGAGCCCATAGCTAAGGTCAAGAGATATGAAGCCATTAAAATGCACAGTCGACAAAGGAATCAGCTGCAGAGAAATGGAATCCATCCTCATAATTAGGAGCTGCAGAGCTCGATTTTGTGGTCTCTAAACACGTGGTACAGCCGAAGAGGACAATGGACAGTCTTCAGTGGTTGCAAAAGGGAGCCAATCCCAGCAAAAGCAGACACAGGCAGCGACATTTGTTGCAACGTATGGAGCACATTCTCATAGGCAAAGGTGGTATACACAAGTTACAATACAGACACATAATCGTTCACATCACCTTTAAGAGGTGCACAGAGCGCTGACAACTCATTCGAGTCCCAGGCCTGTGGGCAGCAGTGCTTAGCAATCATAGTTTATTATCCTAGGGGTGGATGGCAAGGGGCATGAACTAATAAGCCCACTACTCTGCAACAATGTAGAAGATAGCATCATGGGGATGGGACACCAGCCACCAGACATGTAAGAGCCAGTAGAAAAACTTCTATAGGTAGCCATATAGGTAATAGAAGTCTCAATACCAAATCCCTTGTACCGTTAGGTTTTCTGGAGAGGGGCCCAAGTTATGACGACATGATGATGCCACTCGGGGGTAAAACTGGCCTGCGAACCAGGAGAAGCTGAGCTGTGCACACATATTTTGGTGTTTCTGTGCTGATCTCTGTTGGTTTTATTTCTAATAAACCACAGTTTGAACTTGCCGTTGACTGAGTCCTCTGCGTATACTGGGGATGGAGTTGGGCTCTCCAAAGTCAGCGGACTTCCAGTATCACTCCGGCATACCTAGGAGTTCTTTGCAACAGCGTTCTGTTTGAATATTACTTCCCCAGCTGCGTCTGGGGCCCAGCTAAAACTGTGTTTCTTCATGCCGTGTAGGGATGTAACGGTATAACGGTATACCGTTAAAGATACCGTGAACCACTTAATTGAACAATAATAACCGTCACATTGTTTATACCGTTATACCGTTCATACCGTTAAGTGTGCTTTTCAATCTGATTTGGAAAGGCTGCAGTAAGCAAGTGTTGCGCAGTCTTGGTCTTGCACTGTTGGATGTGCCGTCTTCCAAGTAATTTTAGTTGGAGCAGTTTTTAATGCCATTCCATAAGCCACACGTGCCTGACACAAAATCAATATGTTAGCAATAGGAAGAATAGATACAGTGCTATGAAGCAAAAGGGTTTACTTTGGGGTGGCGGCTTTGGGGTTTATATATTTATAATGGATAATGTTCTCTAAACATATGGCAATGGGGGATTTCCCTGGTTCTATCATTGAATTTACATATAATAAGTCACACTGCGAAATTCACTCATCTGTCGGTATTCCCTGCTGCCATACCAAAGGGTAACATGTCCGTGATTACTGAACACCTTTTGGCCCGCAAGTAAACTAAAGGCTGTAACGTAAAGAGAGAGTGCGTGTGTGTGTATGTATGCGCAAAAGCATATACTACCATCAGCCTCCATTGATCTGTGGCATGCAGGTTATCAAGATGGCAACATGTTCATCTTCACCAGTAGTCAGTGAGGGAGCAAAAAGCCTAAATGACCACTTAAGAAAAGCTATTCAGTTTGCTTTGCCAGTTGCAGCTGGCCCCCCGACCCCCTCTCCACACGTGCGTTTGTGTTTGGTGGAAGCAAGGAATTTCAGTGGAAAGTATGTTGAAAAGCCCAATTCTGGCCCTGGGTGCCTGGTTTTGTTTGTGATGATAAATCTGTCAATTTATGACCTTTTAGAAAATATTTGTTAAGATTAGTTACCTCCACCTGCTATACCGCGATAACCATGATATACCGTCATTTGGCAATAAGGTTATCGTACCGTCATAAATCTAATACTGTGACACCCCTAATGCCGTGTGTGCACTCCTTTTTGACTAATTTTGTAATGTTTTACTGGTGAGTTCCGAGGCGACCCCCTGAACAATAGCACCATCCATCTATAAAAATATAGCACTTGAAAGTACACATTTGCAGCAGTTTTTGCAATCAAACCTATTCTTGAAAAACTGCAAGCAACATGCAGTACTTTGTGGTGCCGTTTTAGGGTAGAGTTGGGCAAGCCTACTGGGCCTTGTGCCAAAAAGGGCAAAGTGGTTAGCTTGAGCTGCTGGGGAAAACATGGGCCCAGTGTTAGGGAGAATTCTCTGTAAAGGCTAATTTCCCAAACCTAGTGAGTCCCCCAGCAGCTTTGCTGGATTTTTGGGGTTTATTTGTTTCTCCTGCTAAGAGTGAGACTCTTTTCCTCCCACTCTTAGACATGATTTGAGGTGTTCCTTTGACTTTGTGTGTGTTCTATGGGCTATGGGGTCCTTTCTCCCTTAGGGTTTCATGTGTTTTTGATATGTGGGTTACACAGCACCCTCCGTGCAGTAACCCAGGGGTGTCGTAGCGACCCCCAAACATAGACTCCATACCCTGGGACTGACTACTGTCTCCCAGGGCATGTAAAGTCACCATTGGCTTTACTAGTCTCAAATTATGAACAGAACCAGTACAAACCATCATATTCTAGATGTACTGGTCGGGGCAATTCGATTGTCCTGGGGTCTGTTGTTCGAGGGGGCACTGTCCAGTCCCCCCCGACCGAGTTGTGGCTGGTGGCAGTGGATACTACTTTTTATATTGGACCGCGAATATATTCCTATGGGATTTTCCCATTGTTCGAGGCTACCACTTTTTAAAATACCCTCGAACATACCGCCAGTTTATTAAATTAATATAAATTCACTGGTTGGTATTTTTTGCCAAAACTTGGTTCCAAAATGGCGGTTTTGTTCGCTTCTGTGACTCCAACCCAAGTCGAGCCCTTTGTTCCACTTTTTGGCGGGCTTCTCCACAGAAGCCTCCAAAAGTGGTGCCACTCTGTCTGGGTACCACAGGGGGTGCAGGAGGGGGATTATGCACCCTGGACTGAGTTGCCTCGGCAACTCAAGTCGCACTCTTGTATGATTGGCCCAAGTGGAGAGCCGCCCGCCTCACCACTTAGCATGTTTGAGTGACAGCTAGGCTGAATGAATGGGGGTTTTCTGCATAAAAGCAGGGCTTTGGGGACTGGAACTTCAGAAGTCACCAGCGGAAGTAAAGAATCCGAGGAGGGAGAAGCCAAGCTGACCTGCAACGACGACACCACCGGTGGAGCCCTGCTGAACCGTCTCACCACTTTTCCCGACGACAGAGGAGATCTCCAGCCCGGAGAGTCTTCTTCCTTTGACTTGTGGGGATAACCAGTTTGCCCGTCTTTTCGCCTTCCTGGACCATCTCGTGGCTGCCTTGCCCGTGCCAAGCACCCCGGCAACCGGAATACCACGGTTTACCACTACCGCGAAGAAAAGGGTGGTACCTTGTAACCGGGAAACTCCGTGGCTGGTTTCTTCCCTGGCAGTACAATGACCTTCAGCTTTCCTCTACGTCGAGACCTCCTCTTCCTAGGGACGAAACACCGACTTGCACCCGCTGCCAGGAACGACTGCCCCCGCTGGAGCGTTCTGCACACTTTCAGGTACTGTGTCCCGCCTGGCTTCCCTTGCGACAGATTGTTCGGGGTGACAGTAAATGCTCGACTTTCTAACCTGGGTTAGCCTGGGGCCTATCAACTAACTTTTCCTGACTTGATCTCAATCCTTTGTGAACTATTTACAAAGACTATTTGGGCATAACCCCACTGTGTGATCCTGGACACATTTTGCTTGCTCTCTCTAAGAGTGGGCCTGGCATTTGAACTTCCTTGCTCTCCAGTAGACTTTGCCTAACCTGCCTCACTGTGGTTCTTTAAAAAGTATTGAGATTTGTGTGCTTTCATAACTCTGACTTTTTCCCTCCCTTTTTAAATAACTTATTAGAGTGCCATCTTATGTTAAGCGCTCACCTCTGCCTGAAAATAAGTGGTGTTTCTCATCAAGACTTGTCTAATAAGTAATCAGGGTTGTATATATATATAATAGTGACTGTGTGTTGAATTTACTTACCTCTTTTTGTGCTAGTGTAATTTGCAAGTGTGTCTTTAAATAAATAATTATATACTTTTACACCAAAGCTCTGGTCAGTGTTTGCTTGTGCTACTGTATCTCTGTACCTATTGTGTATACTCTATATACTGCCTAACTCATCTTGAGAGAAGTCTGACTGCTCAGTCACAGCTACCAGGTAAATCTGGGTGGTACAGACTGCTACCAATTGGTTTTGCTGCCAACCACCTGTAGTCCTAAATCTTTTGCAGTGGTCCCTAAGGGAACTGCACAGGTTTCTGCCTAACACCCCACCTTCTTAGAATGCCACTCAGAAAAAGTAAAGTAACTTTAAAAAATATATTGTGATGGCCAGACTCCCTCATGCGTGCAACAAGACTGCCTGCATAAAATCATTGCCTTTTTAACCCTCATTCCATACATCACAGTTTTTGTCACTTTGTCAGTTCTTTTCCTCCATCTTCACCCCAGCCTGTGACCTCTGTGATGAATCACAGGGTCTCGTCACTTATCCCCAGAGGGAAGCCCTTCCTTGTAATGCTAGGGAGGTGAGCCCGCTACACAACATTCCCCCTAGGGATGGAGGTACGTGGGAACTTACAGGGAGAGACTCCCCTCTTGGGTATAAGGACTCCTGTTCCATCAAGAAACTCTCAAAATCAGTCTATAAAGAACCATTGAAGCCATCAAAGCTTCAGGAGAAGTATCCTCCACAAGTGAATGTTTGGTATTGTAATGTCACACCAACTTACCATCAGACAAACAAACATACTGAGAAGAAGAAGAGGATACCAGAAACTGGGACTAAGAAGATTGAGCAAGTGAGGAAGAGCGCTCATGAGAGAGAGACTAAGGACTATGGGTCTGCGCCAAGGAGGGACCAGTACTTCCCCATAAAAACAGAAGAGGGACCAACCCATGTTGTTGGTGGAACCCGGGAGGTTCAAAGCTGGTGAGAGCGACAAACAAGAGAGCCACGGGACATCCTTGGTCGAGAGGATGCCGGAAACCACGCAGTGGGTGAAACACAGCAAGGGCAGAGAGCCAAACTGTGTATGCCCAAGAACAAGAATCGAGGCGGTGCCATGACCCTGAAGAGGTGGTGTTATTCCTAAGGGAAAATTCTTCCAGGTACCTCGTAGCAAAGTCCCCTATTACCAAAATATATTTTTTTCCTGCTTGGATGTTTCCAAAGGTCAAACAATGCACATTACAAAGCAGGAAAAGGGTAGCTCAATAATGGGAAGATGTTGCAGTGGTGTGCCTGAAATCCTTGGGTTGGCTGTTTTTTGGCAGATGGACTAAGTTGTCACAATGTTTTTAACGTCCACATCAACCCCATGCCTGGGACGAATTGACTGGGTTTTTGTTACTCCCTGGTGACCTGGTGTTAAATGGAAGTGTACCAATTCTAACAGCACCCTTCGGTGACTGTGTGGAATAGCTAACTGGGTCCTTGCTATTCTCTCTCAGTGGTGGTGTCACCCCAATATAACAGACCCTTTTCAAGAAAAAGAAGCAAACACCCTGAGCCCTCCCTTCTGTCTCTGTGGCAACCTTAGAAAAGGCTTTGACTAGGATGGGGTAATTTTTCTGAGCAAAAGCTAAGTCTGGAATAATCTCAGCCTCTTCTGTTTCTGGGGCCGGTTTCTCGTGGGGTGGGCGATCTGCCAAAACTGCCTACACCTCTTTCAGTATACTCCTGTTCTTACACCTCCTGGGGAATGGGGAAGATTGCATTCTCAAGTACTCCCTGTGCAAATCATTATGCTATCTGAACTTGGTAAGTCTCTTTCCCATGACCTTATATCAACATTTTTACCACGCCTCTAACACCCTACCATGACATCAAGACCATATTTGTAATGCTCACCTGGTTCCCACGGGGGCGCTGGTCTAGTCTGGATTGCTGTGGCCCCTTCTAGCGTGATGCGCAGGACCCGGAACACCGATTGGACAGGACCTCCAAATCGTGCTTGCCTGGCCCGTAGGAATATCCTTCTGCAGATGAGAAAGGGGATTAACAGTCTGCAGAATAGTGTGCTAGCTCCCTCCTTTCCCCCTTCCCCCTTCGTTCCTCTCTAACTTCCTCCAAACCCCGGTTGAAGCTCACCTTATGGTTTGGAAGGATGAACTCTCCATCCTGCTTCTGGTGCAGGGGCGCGTGTTCGTCCAGTTACTTCACTGGTTTTCAGAATGGCGCTGGCAAAATCCACTTGACTTTCCTGAGCGATGCGCCGTAAGTATGAAAGTTCAAAGTTCAAGTGAGGCCCCCTTTATGTTGTCTTTCTAACCTGTGATCTGTCCTTTATTTCAGGTGCAGAATGAAGGCGATGCGTCGAGGGGTTAAACTGCCGAGGTGAGTAGTGATGAGGGCGATCCCTCTAAATGTCCTTATCATTCCCCAGAAATGTCTCTTGTCCTTTCCCCATAGGGGCCGGGGTACGGTACCTGCCAACGGGGCGGCGCCGACCCGAAATGTGGAAGAAAAGCCGGTAAGTATTATGGCTGTTAATCAGGCTTTCCTTCTGTGTTCCTTCTGCTCACCTTTTGTTTCTTCCTCTCTCCCCTAGGTGCAGAGATGTGGCGTCCGATGCTGACAGCCGCGATGGAGCCGGGAGATGTCTCGAGGACAGGTGAGTGAAGCGTGGCGCTGCAGCGAGCAACGCAATGCTTTTAAATGGAAGTCTTTCTTCAGGGATGCTGGCGAAAAGATTCCGGATGCAGGTAAGAAGTTTGAAATAGTCCTTGGTTTTCACCTTTCTCTTCTCTTCCTTCCTTGCAGGTCTTCCAGGTTCGAGGTGGGCGTGGCTGGAGTCCAGGAGCAGGAGCAGGCACGGTGAGCGTTAAGCTGCAGGAAGCAGAACAACGCGAAGCATGAGCTGCTGTCTGGGCGTGGCTTAAATAGCCTCCAAAGAAGTCCCAGGTATGTATCCTTCCCCAACTAGGTATGTATGCTTCCCTGGCCACGCCCGAGTGAAAAAATAGTGCCTATGAAAAATTAGTCCCTTTCAGGTCTCAGGGAGGCCTGAAGCGTGCAGCATGGTCTGCATCAGGTAAGTGCACAAAACACCTTCCTTTATGAGCCTGTCGCCTATGGAGCCAGGACTGATGTCCAACATGAGCCTGGCGCCAAAGGCGCCAGGACTGAGACCAAAGAGCCCCTATAAGGGGCCGCTGGGCTTTTACCCGAGGGCATGATGCCTGCTTCCGGGGGTGCTGGGCCTGGCCTGGTGCTCCGGGGGTAGGCATCATGACAGCACTCCCCCCCAAGGCCCCTCCCAAGGTCGTTCCTTCTGGAGGTTTCGGTTTGTTTGGGAAATTCCGATGGAACCTTTTTACCAGCCGAGGTGCATGTACGTGATCACTGGGTTCCCAAGACCTTTCCTGAGGCCCGTACCCTTTCCAATCAATTAGATAGAAAAGTTTTGATTTTGAGATCTTAGAATCCAAAATGTTCTTCACCTCGAATTCAGGCTCCCCATCTATCTGAATCGGTTCTGGTGGCTTTGTTAATCTGGTTCCTGGGTGCACTGGTTTCAAAAGTGACACATGAAAAACGGGGTGAATCCGCATGTTAGCTGGTAGATCGAGCTTGACTGCCACTGGGTTGATTATAGCTTTGATCGAGTAAGGGCCTAAATACCTTGGATTAAAAGTTCGAGGCCCCTTGAGTGATAGGTGTTTGGTAGCCAACCATACTTGATCCCCTATTTGGTATGGAGGCGCCTCTCTTCGATGCAGATCCACATTCTTTTTGTATTTCCCTTTCGCATGTTGCAAATGTGCAGTTGCATCCTTGAAGGCTTGAGTAATCGTAGAATGCAAATGGTCCACTGCAGGCATTTCAAGGCTCAGAGGTGAGTACAAGTCTGAAGTACGAGGGTGATGTCCATATAGGGTATAAAAGGGGCTCTGACCAGTTCCAGAGTGTATCGAGTTATTGTATGCATATTCTGCCACCCATAAAATGTCCTTCCAATTACCCTCCGATTGGTGCAACATACATCGTAGATATTGTTCAAGGGTCTGGTTCGTTCTCTCCGTCTGACCATCGGTCTGTGGGTGGTGGCTGGTCGAGAGTCTTACGTCGATTTGTGCCAGTTGACAACACTTTTTCCAAAAATGAGAAATAAACTGGCTTCCCCGATCGGAGACTAGTATGGACGGGAATCCATGCAAACGGATGATATTTTCAAGGAATTCTTTGGCAAGAACAAAGGCTGAAGGTAATCCTTTCAATGGAATAAAGTGGGCCATTTTGGAAAATAAATCCACCACGACCAGAATAGTATTGTAACCATTACAAGAGGGCAGGTCCGTGATAAAATCTAGTGACAGGGTGTGCCAAGGTGCTGGTGGAATGTCTAAGGGCTGAAGAAGACCGGCGGGTCTTGTCTTTTGACCTTTGTTTTGGGCACAAACTCCACAGGACATCACAAAAGATTTAATATCCTTTCGCCAGGAAGGCCACCAGAATTATCGTTTAACCTTTTCCTCTGTTTTGGCAATGCCAGGATGTCCTTCGATCAGGGTATCATGATGATGGGAAATAACCAGTTCTTGCAATTCCTTTTCTGGCAAAAATAAGCGTCCTTGGAAGTAAGGTAAGCCATCCTTGACTGAAAAGTTAGACCCCCTTTTGATCCAATCCTGCAAGGCTGAAGAGTCCAGGAATTGTTTCACTCGTGCTTGAATGTCTTCAAGGGTTTGTAAAGTGGTTATCCCCAAAATTCTTTGTTCGGGAATTATCGGCACAGGTTCTGAGTTTGTGTCTATTTCTTCCATTCCAATTCGGGATAGAGCGTCCGCCTTACCATTCTTATAGCCGGGGCGGTAGGTGATTACAAAATCGAACTCAGCAAAGACCAAAGCCCATCGGAGCTGTCGAGACGATTGAGCCTTGGCAGTTTTTAAATATTGTAAATTTCGGTGATCAGTGATCACGGTGATGGTATGCCGGGCGCCGAGGAGATAATGCCGCCAAGCCTTGAAGGCGGACTTAATGGCTAATAGTTCCTTATCGGTGATCGCATAATTTATCTCCGGCGGCGAGAACTTTCTGGACCAAAATGCTACGGGGTGCAGTTGGTTGGTTTCAGGGTCTCTCTGAGACAGGACAGCTCCCATGGCTAAGCTGGATGCGTCGGTTTCGACTATATATGGGAGATCGGGACGCGGGTGCTTCAAAATAGGTGCGGACGTGACCTTAGCTTTCAACTCCTGAAAGGCCTGTTCGGCTTCCTTGGTCCCTTCAAAACGTTTATTTTTTCGCAAGAGTGTAGTGATGGGTTGCACCACACGTGTAAACTCCGGGATAAGCCTGCGATAAAAGTTGGCAAAACCAAGCATGCTTTGGACACCTTTCACCGAACTAGGTGATGGCCATTTGAGGATGGCATCCACTTTCCGTGAATCCATTCGGACCCCTTTAGGTGTCAGGATGAATCCGAGAAACTCAACCTCGGTGGTATGGAAAACACATTTTTCCAGCTTGGCAAACAGTTTGTGCTGGCGCAGTTTCTCTAGGACGGCCCTGACATGCTTTCTGTGATCAGATTCCGAAGAGGAGTACACAAGAATGTCATCGATATACACGACAACACAGACATCAATGAGTTCCCGAAGGACATCGTTCATGAAGAATTGGAAGGCTGCAGGCGCGTTGCACAACCCGAAAGGCATCACCTGGTATTCGAATAGTCCATATTTTGTACGGAAGGCCATTTTCCATTCGTCGCCTTCTTTTACTCGTACCAGATGATAAGCCCCCAGGAGATCTAACTTGGTGTATATGCAAGCGTCCTTCACCTGGTCAAGGAGTTCAGGGATCAGAGGCAGAGGGTAACGATTTTTAACAGTTATCTGGTTCAATGCGCGGTAATCGATACAAGTTCTAAGGTCGCCTTCTTTTTTAGGCACGAAGAACAAAGCTGAGGATGCCGGGGACTTTGACGGGCGAATGAAACCATTGGCGAGGTGTTGATCTAAATATTGTCTCAAATGCAGATTCTCTGGTTCAGTAAGGGCGTAAATCCTGCTACAAGGGGGTTGTGCACCGGGCACCAGATCGATTTGGCAATCGTACGATCTGTGGGGAGGTAACGTGTTGGCCTGTTCCTTTTGGAAGACGTCCTGAAAGTCTTGGTACTCTGGAGGTAGTTGCACGGGGACAGAGGTTACTGATGCTAGATTAATCTTTGGATTTTCTGGGTAGCAGGTTTGTGCACAATCCGGGAAGGTTATTCTCTTCGCTCGCCAATCAATTCGAGGATTATGTGTCTCTAACCAAGGGATTCCGAGAATAAGCTGAAACTGTGGAGCCTTGATTACATCAAATACAACTGCCTCCCGATGGCCATCCGGACCTACAAGTGTCACCTCAGCTGTGGAATGTGTTACCGGTCCAGAGGCAATTTCGGTTCCATCTACTGCGGTGATGGCACCTTTGTTGGTTTTAGGACGCAAAGGGAGGTTTATCCTAGAGACCAATTCTCGATCCACATAGTTTCCTATAGCCCCGCTATCGATGTATGCCTTTATAGCATGCAACCGTTTAGGCTGTTCCGGATCTATGAGGACCATTGGCACAATGAAATGCGAGGTCTGAGAGTTAGTTTTCAAGCTTGGCAAGCGGACCCCTACGCTTGCCGGGCGTGGTCGTTTCCTGATACAGAGTTTCCATGGATTTTATCAGCGGCTCCTACCACCTTCTTGGGCGGCTTAACCGGGCAATCTCGTAGAAAGTGTCCAGAGGACCCACAATAAAGGCATAATTGTCTCTGTCGTCTTCTTTCCCGTTCTTTTTGAGTTAGGGGTCCTTTAACACCTCCGATTTGCTTAGGCTCCGAGGCATCAGCCCCCTTGGGGTTAGCGTGGGTCTTGGCCAACACCCGGGTTTCAAACTTGGACTGATCTCCTTTTTTTTCGCAGCCTGTGATCCAATTGGACCACTAAGTCTATATATTCAGTGCATTCTTGGGGCGGATTTACAACTTGTGCCAGGACAGCTTTAAGTTCTCCGCGTAGACCTCGATAGAATAACGTGATTCTTTTATCCTCTGGCCAACCAGTTTCCACAATTAGTCTATTGAAGGTTGCAATGTAGGATAGAAGGTCTTGATTGCCCTGACGCAGAGATAGAAGTTCGTCATCCAGAGCCTGTCCCTGGGAGTGTTGAGCAAATAACCTTTCCATGCTTGTTTGAAATCCTTGAAAATCACGAAGAATCGGGTCATCTTGAGTTACCAGTGGGACTGACCAATCGGCAGCACAGCCGCTGAGATATGACAACACAAAGGCTACCTTGGTCTGATCATTAGGGAAGGCCCCAGGTCTGCATAGGAAGTGCAAACAACACTGATTCATGAATACGGCGAATCGTTTGGGGTCCCCAGCAAAGCGTTCAGGTGGGGCCAGCGGCATGTTTCCAGGTAGATTAATCTGCACCGGGTTACTGGAAACCACAGGAGCGGGGTTCCCCCCGGAACCGGGTAAAGGAGTTTGTCCAGCTTGACCTTGCAAAAGCTGTCTAGCCAGGTCATCAGCTCTATCCTTTATTACAATCACTTCCCTCCTGCGGGCACTAGTCTCTTGATGAGCGGCGTGTACTTCGGCCCGTAATTCCCCCAGTAATTGGGCCAACTGGTCAGTTTCGGAAGTTTCCATAGCGCCTGGGTGGGAATTTGTAGGAAGGCTTCGCGTTCTGTAACGCTCACCTGGTTCCCACGGGGGCGCTGGTCTAGTCTGGATTGCTGTGGCCCCTTCTAGCGTGATGCGCAGGACCCGGAACACCGATTGGACAGGACCTCCAAATCGTGCTTGCCTGGCCCGTAGGAATATCCTTCTGCAGATGAGAAAGGGGATTAACAGTCTGCAGAATAGTGTGCTAGCTCCCCCCTTTCCCCCTTCCCCCTTCGTTACTCTCTAACTTCCTCCAAACCCCGGTTGAAGCTCACCTTATGGTTTGGAAGGATGAACTCTCCATCCTGCTTCTGGTGCAGGGGCGCGTGTTCGTCCAGTTACTTCACTGGTTTTCAGAATGGCGCTGGCAAAATCCACTTGACTTTCCTGAGCGATGCGCCGTAAGTATGAAAGTTCAAAGTTCAAGTGAGGCCCCCTTTATGTTGTCTTTCTAACCTGTGATCTGTCCTTTATTTCAGGTGCAGAATGAAGGCGATGCGTCGAGGGGTTAAACTGCCGAGGTGGGTAGTGATGAGGGCGATCCCTCTAAATGTCCTTATCATTCCCCAGAAATGTCTCTTGTCCTTTCCCCATATGGGCCGGGGTACGGTACCTGCCAACGGGGCGGCGCCGACCCGAAATGTGGAAGAAAAGCCGGTAAGTATTATGGCTGTTAATCAGGCTTTCCTTCTGTGTTCCTTCTGCTCACCTTTTGTTTCTTCCTCTCTCCCCTAGGTGCAGAGATGTGGCGTCCGATGCTGACAGCCGCGATGGAGCCGGGAGATGTCTCGAGGACAGGTGAGTGAAGCGTGGCGCTGCAGCGAGCAACGCAATGCTTTTAAATGGAAGTCTTTCTTCAGGGATGCTGGCGAAAAGATTCCGGATGCAGGTAAGAAGTTTGAAATAGTCCTTGGTTTTCACCTTTCTCTTCTCTTCCTTCCTTGCAGGTCTTCCAGGTTCGAGGTGGGCGTGGCTGGAGTCCAGGAGCAGGAGCAGACACGGTGAGCGTTAAGCTGCAGGAAGCAGAACAACGCGAAGCATGAGCTGCTGTCTGGGCGTGGCTTAAATAGCCTCCAAAGAAGTCCTAGGTATGTATCCTTCCCCAACTAGGTATGTATCCTTCCCTGGCCACGCCCGAGTGAAAAAATAGTCCCTATGAAAAAATAGTCCCTTTCAGGTCTCAGGGAGGCCAGAAGCGTGCAGCATGGTCTGCATCAGGTAAGTGCACAAAACACCTCCCTTTATGAGCCTGGCGCCTATGGCGCCAGGACTGATGTCCAACATGAGCCTGGCGCCAAAGGTGCCAGGATTGAGACCAAAGAGCCCCTATAAGGGGCCGCTGGGCTTTTACCCGAGGGCATGATGCCTGCTTGCGGGGGTGCTGGGCCTGGCCTGGTGCTCCGGGGGTAGGCATCATGACAATATTTCCGTGTTAAGCCAGTTTTAGATGCAAGTCTGACATACGTTCCTTTAGGTGGGGATAGAACGAGACCAGTGGGAACTAATTGGCAGTGAACCTACGTCAATGCTTCAGCGCACTACTGTGGAGATCAAAACTGGGATTTAGCTCTAGCCATAGTAGGTGCAGAGGCTCTGGTGAGTCAATTTAATAAACTTCAGGGTCCCTCCAACTTTTATCAGTTGGGCATGATCCCTCCCATGACACCATTCTTGGTAGGTCAGAAGAAGGAGGCAGATCAAATGGTGGCAGTTTTACAATTATTTTCATTGAAATAATAAAACAAGTCCCATCTATCTCTATTACAAAGGTTGGTTCTATGTGATATTTCCAAATATTGAAGGCTGCACACCAAAAAGACAGATTGTTCTCAGCTGATTTGGCACAGCCTTCAATATTTGGAATGTATCACTATTTCAGGGGTTTTCACCCCCCCGTGAGTATCCCACTGCCTGCTCCCCCTCTCTCATACTTTAAAACAGGGGGTTTATCCCCCATATCCCATTTAATCACACACCCGGACACACCATTTACATCACTACACATACCCCCACCACAGACACAACTATCCCAAACACACACACACATACTTGCTCACCTGCCCCCTCCTTTGCATGCCACAAACACTCCTAATTGACCCCCACTGTAAGTGATTTCAATCTGGCACACACCTAAGTCTCGCCCAGCATATGAAACCCTTATTTATTTTTATCTATAAGTTCAATATTCCGAATTATATACAACTCATATCACACCCTTCTCCTGAGACCCCCCGTTCACACTGAACCAGGAATAAGGCTAGTTTGCAAAGGTAAATATTTATTTATGTATTTAGAATTAAAATCACAATATATTTTAATAGCTACCAACAATCACCAATGCGGTGACAAAACACTGAATAATATCTTTAATGCACTAGGAATCAAGTAATGAGCACAAAAACAATTGCAGCTAAGAAAAGAATACTTTTGGAATGGTTTAGAACAGATATCACTATGGTTAAGGGTTCCCCCTGCAATCCCCCTCAACCCCCCAATAGGCAATTTAAATAGATGTGAGGAGAGAGCAGGTACTCAGGAATAACACAGATCAAACAGAATATTACTCCCACATTCCCCCTTTAAACACAAAAAAAAAACGGAATTGACTTTTCAACTGTCGGGATGGCTTTGAAATTGGCTGAGCAAAAAACCCAAAGGTGGTCAAAAATGCTTCAATTATTATAACATTTCTAGGGGAGCAGCTTTGAACAGATGCAAGCAAACAACAGCAATGATTTAATCAAAAGAAAACAATTGAAATCTCAAATTCAAAGTGGGAAATAATTTAAAGCTAATTCACATGTGTAAACTTTTCAAAATGTCAATTTGCGGCAAACTTTTCCTTATGCGATTTTTGATATAACGGGTGAATCACACTGTTTCGCACTACGGTTTGGGTTCTAGAGATAGCTAAGGATGTTTCGCTTCTATCTTAAAAATTGAGGGAGTTATGGAAGTTTTAGTGAAAGGTGTTTTTCGAAAATAAAGACACGAAATTTGGACAAGACTTCAGTTTAGAATCGGGAAATATGGCTTATGCTTTTACTCAAGGCTAGAGCGTTTGGCTAGGCCACCAAATCAGGACACAGTAAGCTCTGAGACTGATTCATGACTTCAGTAACAGATCCCCATCACTTTCCCGGTGGCACCAGTCCAAAGACTCAAAGTGGGATTTATGGATCAGAGTTACACAAATAAAGATGACTATGAAAATGGCGGTTTAGCAACTAAACAGAAGAGAATAGCACTAAAGATTTTGACACTGTTACAGTTTATTAAAGTATGGATAGTTCAGATTAGAGTAGAACAAGATAAGCAAGGTATACAATAGTTCTCTAGCATCCTATTAATACTCACAATCTACTGGGATTTAAGATTTTTTGACAGTCACGGTTCTGTGGATTGGGTCTATCAAGGAAGGGCAGCGCACCAGGCGCGAGACTGGATCAGCTAGGCTGGTCACCGGATTTGCACAGGATCTGCCCTTCTTGTTTCTGGGTATTTCAATAAGCGGGATAGCGAGTTCATCAGGCAATCCTTATGGTAGCAAGCCGGATGGATTCAGGATGCTAGTTAAGGATGATTTCCCACATCACATCGCTTCATTGGGTTGTGAGAAAAAGTTTGAGGCCTTGCTGAAAATGGTTCAGCTACTGCTTGGCAAGATTCTTGGCATCTGGATCTGGAAGGATGTTAAGGGCTGGGTGTTGAATGCTGGAACAAAGTGCTTTGCTGGAATCAGGAAAGTGAGTCTGTGAGTGAGTGAGTCCCTATGTGCTGTCAGCTGTCTCTATTTATCCTTTCAAATGACATCACAAATGGGGTATGGGCCGGTTTAACTAAGCTTGCCCCTGTGAACTGGGATTGGATCAGAACCTCATCTCCGCCTTGCATCAGAGTGATTGGATCAAGGACAGATGATGTCACATTTATGGTTTAGCTTTTACAGTTCTTAGAAGCCTCCCCTAGCCACTAGCACCAAAATCGAATTTTGTCCTAAATACCTACTTATACATTGGTAACCTCTACAAAAATCACACACAGAGGTTTCATATATAATGTAGTATCTGTTCATCAAAACCCCACAGCTGAGAGACCTTGTTTCACCTTTCTGCAAAATTGTGTCCATTTCGCCATGAACACATTTTCCAATCCTTCTGCAAATTTCCACAAATGTGTGTGTTTACCATAGGGATGTGTGTGTAAAGTTTAACAATTCTAGCATTAATACAGTTCACATAAAACCACACATATTGCCATTCCTGTCCAGAATATGTTACACAGTTCCACCGCCTCTTGAAACGTACAGCCAAAAATTAGACTAACAAATCTGTCCTTTTTAGATTTTTCACCACTTTGGATAACAAATTATGAGTCTCTAAAACTTTTTCATTATTTGTTCTTAGCGCAAATGGTCCGCCCTTTGTCTCTCCCTGAAGCTCAAGGAGTAGACCCCTCCTTTGGGGAATTCCTTCAAGGAGCAGTTTACGACCCCTTCACATGTCCGTTTCCTGGCCTGGGGATCTGCCATTGTTCATTCCCTGGCTGAAAGACGAAAGTCTGGCCTAACCCACAATTATCATCTATCAGTGAGTTTCTGCTGAGAGGATTTCCCTCCCCTTGGGAGAAACCTGTTTTTCCACTCCTTGCAGGCCCAGCTAGGCTAATTTATTCTTAATTTCTTAAAATCCAGCAGAAACCAAACTAGTTGCATCAAATGACATGGATACGTTACTTTCTTAGCTTTAAACCTGTGGGATCAAAAACAACTGAGATCTGTATTCTGTTCAGAAACAAATCCTTTTATGTTTGCTAATCCGGCAGACTTTTAGTTTAGATCACTTTGAAGTTTCATCAGGAGAGCCCACCTGACAGGGCTGTCATTCACAGGTAGCCCAGTGTGCTGCACACAGATTTTGACAGGAGCATTCATCTGCAGGCAATCCAATTTTTCTCAGAAAATGTTTTGCTCTTCACATTTTAGGACTTTGTACATTCACAATCCTTCATTAGATTAACTGAATTTTAGCGCCAAGCAAGATTTTGAATGTTGAGAAGTGTTGTGTACAGGCATTTTGAAGTTTTTAGCAACAAAGTAAATGTAATTTACAGGTGAATTTTGGAGTTTCACTTGCAAAGTGCTGCTTTTCCCTCTGCACTCTGTTTGCTTGTCTTTTTGTGTGTTGAAGAACGTGGTTTTGAAGGTTTTTGGCGCGCACAAGAGTTTTGCCGCCATTGTTGCTGTTTCTTGCACCATAACTAGCAGTGTTACCGCTTAGTATAGCAGAGTTGGTCAATACATCCCACAAATCCCCCCCTCCCGACTTTGTTTTGACCTCCAGTCGAGGGGGAGTCGGGAGATTGGGATGTTCTTTTCTGTCCATGTGGAGAAATTCAGTTGCTTCTCCTATCAGTGATTGAGGCGACACGCTCTCCTTGCCGGTTCAGGTTAGGATGGGACGATACTCCGGATTCCTTGGGTTTTTCCTCCCGGTTCCCGAGTGGTCCTCCTTGGTGATTCTTGGGATGATTCTTAGTTCAAATGCTAGAAAACAGAACATAGCATGGTTATGGAAATGTTCCCACTACTGAGTCCCACATCTTCAGGGGATGTCAGCAGTGAGAAAGACACTTGCATTCCTTAACAATTGGCAATATTCCCCATCTATGTTTACTAATGGTCTTAACAGGTGGATTCTGTAGGTCATGCCTGGGAAGGTCACTTTTCCTCCATTTCTGAAATTCCATTTTCAACCGTGACACTAGTGCTGATCGGAAGGCTTTCTTTAAGTTTGCCAGGACCCTGAGATTTATTCTCCAGTTGGGACTGGGCTTGGTAATAACTAGGGTCCAAATTAATCTCGGATTGGTTGAGGAGGTCACTGCTCATATAAAAGGCGGAAGGAACACCTTGCACAACCCAACAAGTATGTACTATGCTTTTGTCATTCCTAGAAATTTTGATCATGCAACTGCAGCAGAGGATGTTTGAAGCGGGGCGTTTCCAGGTCCCATACCCATTGCTGCACTGACTCTACGGCGGGTAGGGTCTCGTCTTTTTGGAGTTTCTTTAATAATGCTTCGCTGATGAAGCTTTCTTCGCTATTCAAGTCAACTCAGGCGAGGACAGACTCGGGTCTTTTAACTGAATCGGGAGGAAAAGCTGTTCACCCTTTTTCAGAATGCCAGCTAGGTTTTGTGCTGGTTTGATATCAATTTTTGCTATGGACTTGGGACTTTCTGATTGTACATTAGTATAAAATTTCAATGTATCCCCTTCCAGGGTGGAATGCCACTTGAGACTGGAAGAGAGGCTGATTGCTGAAATGGAGAGGAGTTCTCATCACCAGTTGGTTGTCCCACAGCTATGACGGTGACGGCGGGTATGTCATTGTTTTGGAAGTAGAACCTGATTTGGTCCGGTTTTGGTTGAACCATGTGGCATGTGCCATTTAGACTAACATGGTTGACACTTTGTTTTAATTTAATTGGCCTGTGAGCCTGGGTCCAGAGTACCTTATTCACACAATGGGCTTCATTACGACCCTGGCGTTAACCATGGCGCCATGGTTGACGCCGGTATTTTACCAACTCCGCCATGGCGAAAGGCGGAATTACCGCCCCATTCCAAGGTTGGCGGGTGGTAATTCCCCATTCACCATTGGCCCTTCCCCATTCCCATTTTTGCCCCCATAGGGCTCAATGGGAAAGGGGAAGGTGGTAATTACGGTACCGCAAATTGCGGTACCGTAATTAGCTGTCATGATGCCCGCTCCCGGGAAGCCGGTTCAAGCCCTGCGTCCCCGAAAGCGGACATCCAGTCCCCAAGGAAGGACCAGCAACCCCATATAGGGGCCCTTTGGACAGTGTCCTGGCGCCTATGGCACCAGGCTCATAAAAGACATCAGTCCTGGCGCCATAGGCGCCAGGCTCATTATGGAAGTGCTTGGGTGCACTTACCTGACGCAGACCATGCTGCAGGATCCCAGCCTCCTTGAGGCCTGAAAGGAACTACTTTACCTGTGGGACTAATTTACCATCCGGGTGTGGTCGGGGAAGGATACATACCTGATTGGAGGAAGGATACATACCTGGAACTTCTTCCAAGGCTATTTAAACCCCACCCGAACAGCCACACGTGCTTTGCGTTGTTCTGCATCTAGCAGCTGGACGCTCACCGTGTCTGCTCCTGCATCCTGACTTCTGCCACGCCTGCCAGCATCCTGGATCACCTGCAAAGGAAGAGAAGAAGAGAACAGAAGAAGGAAAAGTCCTTACCTGCTAAAGCCGCATCCCGGAGACATCTCGCCGACAATCCTGAAAAGGAAGACTTTTATTTAAAAGCTCATCGATCGCTGCAGCGCCGCATTCCACTCACCTTTACAGGGCGCCTCCATGTTCAGCAGCGATCATCCGGATTCGCAGTCACGCCCCAGCGCCTAGGGAGAACAAGACCAGAACAAAAGGTGAGAGAGAGAAGGGAATAAGGAAAGCTAAATCTCCATGTTAAGACTTACCTGTTGAATCATTCCCTCTTCATTTCGGGTCTGCGCCGCATCCTGGCATTTCCGGACCCCGGCCCCTAAGGGGAAAAAAGAGACATCAGCGTTAATGAGCGAATGAAAAGACATTACCAAAAAACGCTCATTAAAGACTTACCTGATTTCTACAAGGATTTCACCTCTCATCTTGGGTCGGTGCCTGTTCCCCGGCATTCCGTACCCCGGCCCCTATGGGGAAAAAGAAGACACTAGCATTAGTACATTAATGCATGGACACAAGGGGAACCTCTTATCAAAAAACCTACCTGGAAGCCAAGCAAGTTTGGTTCTCACCAATCCGAAAATCCAGTGAAGTAACTGGATACCAACGCGCCCCTGCATCAGAAGCAGGATGGAGAGCTTGTCCTTCCTGACCCTAAGGTGAGACGCTACGAGGAATCACAGAAGGGTTTCGAGGAGGGTGAGAGGGGAAAGTGGGAGGCTGATTGCATTACCCCGCAGACAGTTAATCCCCTATTTTCGCCTACAGAAGGATACTTCTGCGAGCCAGACAAGCCAGATTTGGGGGCCCGGTTCAGTCCGTCTTAAGAACCCTGCGCATCACCTTAGAAGAGGTCACAGCAGCGTGAACCAGGCCAGCGCCTCCGTGGGAGTCAGGTGAGCGTTACATTACCTCGAAAGTCCCTTTGCAGGTTCCTTCCTTAACGGCTGGTAAAACCAGCAGTTAAGGTGGGGACCCGCAAAGGGACCTCGTAATTAGGCGGTAAGGGTTTAATGGCGCCAACACCTTTTACGGCGCCATTAACCCCTTACCGCCTGGGTCGTAATGAGGCCCAATCTATTATGGCAGACAACCTGCGGAGGATGTCATTCCCTAATAGACAGGGGGTTCCCTCTGGCGCCACAACTATGACCGGGTGCTTCATTTTGTGTCGCCCAATTTTAATTTCCAGATCTGCAGACCCTTCAACAGGAATTTTCTTCCTGTCAAAGTTCTGGAGCTGTCCAGGAAGAGGGGTAAAAGGAATTTGGTATCTTTCCCCCCTTCCTGAATTTAGCTGCTCAAAGATCCTCTTTGACAGCAAAGTTGCTTGGGATCCAGTGTCCACCAGTGCTGGAATTGCACATTGCCCTTGCACTTGGATGGAGGCGTAGAATCTACCTTCCTTCTCCTTCAAGGGGCAAAGGTAATGGGTGCTCTTAGTAAGCTTGATGGTCAGTTTGCTCATTTCTGACTCCGACACCGGGATAGTTGGGTCAAGATACGGTGTTGGAGTTGAAGAATCTAGCACAGAGTTTTGACACACTGCTATTTGGGGAGTTTCGGGCTCCCATTGTTCTGTTTCTGGGCTGCCATCCCCCCTTTCTGGAGGCAGTCACCAGAAGTGGTTGGTGAGGTTTGGGGTTCCTCTTGTGCTAGTTCTGGGTTGCTCCCCCTTCTGGGAGGCGGTCCCCAGAATGGAGTTGGGTGGTTTGGGAATCTGAGCATACAGTTTCACACTCATTGATTGGAGGAGTCTCGGGCTCCTCCCTTTCTGATTCGGGGCTGTCCCCCCTTTTTGGAGACAGTCCTCAGAATGGTTTTGGGGAGCTAAGGGCTCTTCTTTCTCTGGTTCTGGGCCCCCCTTTTTGGAGGCAGTCCCCAGAATAGGTTTGGGCATGATCATGTGTGGGAGCTTGGGGATCTGCAATAAAATAGGAAAGTTGGATATTGGGGGAGTTTTGGAGGTAGTCACCAGAATTGGTTTGGGCCAGGTGATTTTCTTGCTGGGGTTCAATGATGGGTGGTTTTAACTCGGTCCCCACATCTACCCAGTCTTGATCAGGGTCTCTCGGGACCCATTTTTCTTTGGGAGGAGTTCCCCCATCCCTGAAGGAGAAGATCATTTTCCCAGAATCCTCTGAGGACCCCTCTCCTTCAAACTGAAAGATTCTAACACCGTCCACAAATTGGGTCTTTTTAGGCCCTTTATTTCTCCTACCCGCCCTCTGTTCCTTAGGTTGCAGACTTTCGGGGGCAGGAGATTTTGGTTCTGGTTCCTGGGTTTCCAGTGGCTTTTCACAAGTGGGGAAGGAAACTTCCTCTAAGGCTTTACACCCCCTTCCCCCTGTGCCTCCTCCCTGGGAACCGGTGGGTTGTCAGGGTTCTCTCCTCGTCATTGCTCTACAGTACCAGACCCTTGATTTGAGGGGTTCTGGGCCGCCATGTTCATCTGAGGGTTCTGCTGAGCACTCAACATGTGACCCAGATCCTGTGCCAAGTTCTGGACCTGGCGCTCCAGTTGGGACACACGCTCTGGCTGGTACAGGGTTCTCAGGTCCATCCTAGGTTGATCACGGGAAGGGTAACTATCCCTTCTCCCATAATACCCTTGGTTGGGATAGTTTTGGTACCCCTCCACCCTTGGCCTCCCCTCTCCCGGATTGGGCTGTCTGGGCTCAGGAAAGTGGGGAAAGAAAGAAGGGTTGTTTTGGGGGTTGATGTTTGGCGGGTACCGGGGAAAGAAACTCAACCCGGCATTTGGGGGATTACTGCCCTCCTGGGGAAAGTTAGAAGGGAAGTTTCCTGGGTTGGCAGCTACCTGGTTGGATCCCCCGCCCTTGGGCTGGGGGAGTCCACACATTGCCCAAGATGGGTCTGCTGCCCTTGTAACAGAGCTGATATAGTCAGGGGAGTTAGGGGTCCCATTTGTGGGGTTACCTCCCTGACTACCTGTTTGGGATTGGCCCGAGGGCCTTCTGGGTCTTTGGTTAGGAGGTTTTTGCACAGGAATATTTTTAGGCCCCCCCATCTCAAGATCTAAAATGGGGGAAACCTTCACCTCTACCACCTCTGCAGCAGCAGGGGTGTTGTTTGGTTTTGGGCTTTTATTGACACTTTTATTTTCTACCCGTTTCTGCACTTCATAAATGCGAGTTGCTTGTTCAATGACCCAGTCTAGTGATCTCTTCTCATGAAAGTCCCTCACCAGCTGGGTCATAATGTATCTAGGGAGTGCATTAAAGAAGGTATTGATGAACTCCCTACTGTCTGTGCGCACCCTCCCGGTGGTCTGCGCAAAGGCACGTTTCAGCTCTTGTAGAAATTCTTGTGGGGCCTGGTCTTCCCCAAATTGCAGATTGTAGGCCGCCTTCCGGGCCTCTTGAGGGTTTCTATGTATTGAGAAATGCTTTAAGATGGCCGCCCTATAGGTGGACCATCTTGAGTGGTTCTGATCCTCCAGCCCCGCAAAGAAGCTGGAGTATTCAGGGGAAAATGTCCACTTCACATATTGAATGTAACTTTGCCTATCCTTCAGGTGGAAAGTATCCATCATTTGCTCATACAACTCGTGGTGTTCCCAAACTGAATATTTGGCATTTAGGGCGTTATGACGCTCCTAATGTCCTTGATTTGCCTCAGGGGATCTTTCAGTAGGGCCCTCTTCATTTTGTTGGCCTTTTTAGTTTTGGTCACCCTTGTCCACTTATCCTCTGACTCAGAGGCACTGCTACAGGAGGTGGCTGTCTGATACTCTAGGCTCTCCCTGATTCTGCGGGCTTGGGAATGGCTTGCAGAATGTGGGGGCCTAGTCTCTTGAGACCTGTGGCGCTCAGAAGAGTCTTCTGACTCTCCCTTGCTCCCAGGATTGGCTGAATATACCCCCCACCCCCGCCACTGCCATAGCTGGAAAGAGGTTTTTAAGATCCTCTTTGTGGGCCTGGTTTCATGGAATACCCACCAAATATGACTGACTGATCCCTTGGTAGGTGACATTTTTGAGGATCCAGTTCTCTGATTCTCCCCTCACTGGAGTCTTCCTGATCAGAGAGGCTGGCCCTACCTAATATTTGGTAATCTGTACATAGATGCCCGCCCATCCATTTCTGGGAGGCGCTGATCAGTCATTCCCATATTTCCCATGGTGCTGAAGTCTACCATCCCCATGGCCCTTGGTTCATATGAGCCAGTGGACATGAGGGTGGCAGAGTCCATGGGACCGAAGGCATTAAACTCCCTGATGCCAGGGGTCCTGAGGTTATGCTCAGGGGTGTCTCTTTCCCATCTTACCTCATCTCTTTCAGTCACTGTTCTCTGATGACATGCCAAAATCTGACCCTTTTGCTTTTCTATTAAGGCCTTACTGGTCTCTATGATTTGTTCTTGCACAGCTCTCTGTTTGTGGAGCCTGTCATACTTTTCACAGAGAGTCGCATTGTCTCTCTGTGCTTCCTGCCTAGATTGGAAATACCAGGCCAATTTTTGCTGCAGGAGACTCACCTCCTGAGTTTGGTCCTTATTGGTCTGAGTATTCTTTTCCAAAGCATCCTCCACGCACCTGGTGTGCTCTAGCAGCTTTTCATAATCAGTTTTGATTTCACCAAACTCCTGAAGGGCCAGCTTTCTTTCCTCCAACTTAGTTTTTAATTGGCTGACTTCGTGGCCTAAGGCGTCCCTCTCCTGAGTTATAGTGCCCCTCTGTGCAGCCAGGTCGTCCCTCTGTTTTTTAAATGCACTAGCTTTTTGGCATTCCTCATCAAACTCCTCTTGAGAATGGATGTCTTTAATAATTAATTTATTATTATCCTCTTTTAATTTGTCTATCTGGTCCTGTATGATGACCACCTGTTCGGCGCAAACTCTATTAAAAGTTAATTGTTGCACCAGCTTTTGTTGACTCTGTAGTAAAGAGTCAAACCTTTCCTGACACTCTTTTTGCAGTGTCTGTACTTGAGTATTTTGTTCTGCATTCTCTTGCTGTAAGAGAGCCAGATCGTCTTGGAGTTTGGTGATATACTGCCTAGCCTCTGTTTCTTATTATGTGCTATCCTGGAGTCTATGCTTTGCAGAGTCCAGATTGCTCTGGATTTTCTACAGTGCTTCCCCTTGCCTCTTTTTCAAATCTATATTGTCTGCAAGCTTTTCCTCTATGACGCCTATGTGGAGGTACAGGTAGGCCACTATTTTGGCAATTTTGCACTGTTCCTCTTTAATTTTTGGGGCCATGTATAGTTTGCTACGCGCTTGATGTAATGGACCCTTCTCCTGTCAGGTATCAAGGTCGATTGCAGTGATTTGTTGTTTTATTCCCTGCAGCCATACCTGTTCGACCTGTTCTGGTCATTCACCCTTGACAAACAATTTGTGCAGGAGTTGTTCCCTAGCAATATTAATGTCCACTGGGGTGCCCATTCCGGAAATATTAATTTCCTTCTGACTTATCTCAGGGTTAACTTTTGCAAACAGGCCCAATTCCTTTGAGTATTTCTTTTGATGGGTGCTTGTACAGTGTAGCAGAGTATGCCAACCCAACAAGGTGTATGTACCCAGCCGGGTAATATGCTGTGTTAGGCTGTTACGAGTGGGATGTCAAATTCAGGATCCCGGCACCGAGCCGCCAAGCTGTAAGTGATTTCAATCTGGAAGAGAGATATAAGGGCGACCCTCTTTTTTGTAAGGGGGCTTGACTCAAGAGGGTGGGAGATACTGTAAGTGAGACAAAGAGTCAAAGCTACCCTAACCAAAGGCGTGACATAGGGTCACCAGGTTTTGCAGAGGAGCTAGGTAACTGCTAGCTCAATAGACAAAAAACCCACGGATGCGGGAATGACAACAAAAAGGGTTTTTTATTTTACACTAACAGAGAACAAAACAAATATACAAGCTGCGCCGTGGCGCTGAATATATGCATTATTGAGCATATTTTTGTCTGCGTTTTTGTGAGTTAGTAGGCAGAGTGACAAACAGTATATATTTCAAGTATTGTTTTGAATGACAATACATTTAACATTGTTTAACATTGTCGACACACAATTTTGTGTTTCTGGTTCGGTATAGATTGGAGAGAAGCAGTGGCTGTAAAACGTGTAGCAGCACTGCTGTGAAAGTACCGAACGGTCTTCAGGACAATGATTTCAAGTCGGGTCAATGTTAATAGAAGGGCGTCCACCTATGAATGATAGGGGACTGTGTTAGTTCAGAGAGTGATGTCTAGGAAAACATGTTAAAAACTGCAAAAGAGGGGACCTACCATGTGCAGGTAAGTAGCCGCCTTGGTCGTGTTAAAGTTTGTCCAGCAGATGAATTGTCTGGGAGGCTGTCTGCAAACGTCAGAGACCTGAAGCTAAAGTAAAAATTATTGAATGTTATTAATCATGGGGTGGCAGATGGCCACAAAAATGCGAAAGGAAGGGTGGGAGGCTCTGATCCAGAATCGTGTTGTGTAGACAGGGACATGATTAGAGTGCAGGCCTATGAGGGTGCCTCTGGTCTAGGAGGTGTTGGTCCAGCTGGATTAATGGTAAGTCCCACGTGTGATCTGTGCATAGCAGAAGCCATTCAAACAATTGAGAGCACAGATGGATAGTTAAAATGTCGGGTAAGTAGCAAGATCTTAGCGTGCATGGTGTCAATTTTAAACTATGACATGCGGGCCGACATAACGAGATAGTGTGACAGAAGCTTGTGGGGGGAATTGGCTGTGATCTAGTAACTAAAAGCCAAAACTCGATTAGTAGTCCCGTGTGGGAACGTGAAATCATGAAGTTATACCTGCAGGGCGTCAGTGACGGCCGCTGCTCTTCTGAACATTGAGAAAGGAGCTGTGTCATAGCAAGATCTTTGCATGCATGGTGTTAATGCGGGCAACCTAACGAGGTGGTGTGACAAATGCTCGTATGAGTGGCTAGTAAAAAGCCAAGATTCAAAAAGTAGTCTTGAGTGGAAACGTAAAAAATTATTACCTTTTGCATGGAGATCTTTCCAACAGTGAGAAAAGAGCTGTTTCAATGTCGGGGTGTAGTGCGCATGTCTTGTAGTGATTACGTGATCACGTTGTGCGTGTGTCCATGGATAGCAGGGGACCGCGCATGTCCAAAGGGAGTAGTGTGCTGTCCTGGGAGCCGAGGTTGTAATAGAAAGGCGCTGTACAGTCTGCGCATGTCAAAGCAGACTTAATGTCTGAAGTGTTTACCCAAGGCGAGTAGTGTTTGTCGTCACGAAAAGCGGGTAAAATGACTTTTATGTCAAAACCTATTTGTTAATATAAAAACACATTATTATTCAAAATACTCTTCTATGGCTAAATTGCCATACATATTTTACAAGCATTTGTAAGACACACAATATTGAGAATCATATTGTCGTAGGAACTACTGATGCGTGTGAATTGCTGCATTATCATGTTGCAGAAATAGACAACTATTTTGAAACAATGTGGATTGGATAACATAGGTGCACATTTGTTTAACAGCTACTGGTGCATGTGAATAACTGAAATTGACGGAATCCATTCGCGATAGTTTGGTTTACATGTGGAACATTTTTGTTGACACAAACATTACTCTTCTATGGCTAGAATTGTCATACATAATTTCCACGAAAAACCACTATTGTTAACACAAACATTGCTCTTCTATAGTTAGGGTTGCCATGCATAGTTAACACGTGCTTGTGTGAGAAAAATGTTGAGATATTGTTGTAAGAGCGTGTGAATTGCTTGATTAAAGAAATGCATTACCATGAGGTGCACAATAGTTTGGCAGTTACTGGTGCAGAAAAAGATGGAATACATACACGATATATCATGTTATCTATGTCAAAAAGACATGTTAGTTTGAATTGTTTTTGCATACTTTAGGCCACACGTCTGTTTATGTATAAGGGAGCGTGTGATGAGCACAACAGATGGCTGTTTAGTAGGTATCGCACATGCTAGTGTTGCCAGTTTATTTGGTGATTATGACACATTGGTTCAAGCAAAGTTACCAAAGAGACCCAAGAAAAACAGCAAAAACAAATGGCACCTCCTTGCAAGGGGAGACAAAGAATAGAAAAATGGAGAGTACAGTAATGGGAGCTTGGTCTAAAAAGCACTATCTGTTGAAAAAGAGGTTCCACTCAATAGAAATATTTAAACCTTGTCTGATGGAATCTAGGCGATGGATCCATTTCTGTTCAAGTTTGCGTAGGGTTAGGTCTCTATCGCCACCCCGGAATGGATTACCTAGTATTGCCCAGAAAATGTCGTTGTGAGTGTGGTTTTTTGCATTAAAATGTGCCACCAATGGTTTTTCTTCAACTAGGTTCCGCACACAAGACCGTAGTTCACAAATCCGTTTCCTGATTTCTCTCTTACATTTTCCCACATAGATGAGATCACACGGGCATTTGATTATGTAGACCGACCATTTGGTTCTGCAATTAGTGAAAGAGTTAAGGGCCCAAGAGTTACCTTTTAGATCAATGGTTTTGAGATTGGCTGTCAATGCACAGACGGAACATGAGCCACATTTGAAATGTCCTTTAATCGCTGGGAGATGCCATAGCGTGGTTTGTTGCTGTATAGGTGTGCACCAGATGGTCTTTTAGATTCCAGCTCCGTTTGAAAGCAAAGCGTGGTTTTTCTGGATGGAAGGAATCAGTCTGTAATTTGTCCCAATGTTTGAGGATAATTTTTCTGATGGAGTTACTCAGTGGGGTGAATGTGGTCACGCATGTCATCTTGGTTGTAGATTGATTTCTTTTGCTTGGCGTTAAGAAGGATTCTCGGCTTGTGTTTTTAACACGTTTTCGAGCTTGTCGAATTATGTGTTTGGGGTAGCCTCTTTCTTTTAGCCGAATTGCTAGTTCTTTGCTTTTTGATTCATATTCGTGCGGGGTGGAGCAATTTCTCCTTATCCGTAAGAATTGTCCATACGGGAGATTCATTTTGAGACCTGATGGATGAAAACTTGAGTATTCTAGCAGGGTGTTTTTGGACGTTGGTTTTCGGTAGAGAGTTGTCCCTAAAGAGTTATCTTGATTTTTATAGATTTCCAGGTCTAGGAAAGGTATGTTTGTTTTGCTGTGGTCAATGGTGAATTTTATGCAGTTGTTTTGTGCATTAAGCCATTGTAAGAAGAAGAGTAGATATTCTTCTGTCCCTTTCCAAATCATAAACACATCGTCTATATACCTAAGCCAACTACCAATAGCTGATTTAAAGGGATTTGCTTTGTTGTAAATTGAGTCTTTCTCAAAAGCATCCATGAATAAATTTGCTACATCAGGGGTAAATGTTGCCCCCATGCTGGTGCCGTGACATTGCTGGTAGAAGGTCTGTTTGTAGATGAAGTAATTTTCCATGAGTGCCAATCTGGTGCATTCAAGGAGGAATGCTGTAGGTGGTTCTGTTTTGGTTCTTTTATCCAGGTAGGTTTTGAGAACTTGAAGGCACTCCATCTGTGGAATACTGGTGTAGAGAGACTCCACATCAAGAGTTACCAGTAGATCGTTTTGTTCTATTTGTATAGTGTCCAGCTTCTTTATCATGGCCATGGTGTCTTGGATGTAGGATGGCATCTTGCTGATGAAGGGTCTTAGAAAGTAATCTATGTAGATGGATAAAGGTTCTAACACTGAACCGATGCCAGCCACAATAGGTCTGCCTGGAGGGTTTGTTTGGTTTTTGTGAATTTTCAGAAGCAAGTAGAATGCTGGAATGATGGGGTGTTGATTGACCAAGAAAGCCTTCTCGTCTTCATCTATCCAACCCTCGTCGTATGCATGGTTCATAAGACTCGTTATTTCAGACAGTATCTGTCATGATGCCTACCTCTAAGGAGCCAGGCCGGGCCCAGCAACCCCAGAGGCAGACATCATTTTCCCCAGGGAAGTCTCAGCGGGCCCAAGTCGGGGCCCTTTGGACTCAGTCCTGGCGCCTTAGGCGCCAGGCTCATAGCGGACCCCAGTCCTGGCGCCTTAGGCGCCAGGCTCATAGAAGAGGATATGTGTTTAAGTGCTTGGGTGCACACTTACCTGATGCAGACCTTGCTGCTTCATCCAGGCCCTCTTGAGGCCTGAATGGGACTACTTAACCTATAGGACTACTTCACCACCCGGGTGTGGTCGGGGAAGGATACATACCTGATTGGTGGAAGGATACATACCAGGAACTTCTTCCAAGGCTATTTAAACCCCACCCGAACAGCCACACATGCTTTGCGTTGTTCTGCACCTAGCAGCTGGACGCTCACCGTGTCAGCTCCTGCATCCTGACTTCAGCCACGCCTGCCAGCACCCTGGAACACCTGCAAGGGGAGAAAGGAAGAGAATAGGAGAAGAAAAGCCCTTACCTGCTAAATCTGCATCCCGGAGTCATTTCTCCAACGGCCCCGAAAAGGAAGACATCATTTTAAAGGCATTTCGTTTCGATCGCTGCAGCGCTGCATTTTACTCACCTTTGCAAGGCGCTTCCATCTTCAGCAGCGATCTTCCGGATTCAGCTACGCCCCGGCGCCTAGAGGAAAAAAGACAAGAACAAAGGTGAGAGGGAGAAAAGGAATAAGGAAAGCTCAGTTTCCTTTTAAGTCTTACCTGTTGGATTATTCCCACTGCATTTCGGGTCCTGCCGCTTCCTGGCATCTCCGGACCCCGGCCCCTATGGGGAAAAAAGACAAAGACATTGAATGAGCGAATGCAAAGACATTACCTGAGCGCTCATCCAGAACTGTTTCACTTCGGGTCGGCGCCATATCTCCGGCACTCCGAACCCCGGCCCCTAAGGGGAAAAAGACATAAGCATTAGCGCTTGCTGCAATTAGACAAGGAACATTATTATTAAGCTTGAACTTTTGAACAGAACTTTTACAGCGCCTTACCTGAACAGTCAAGCTTACCTGAACTCCCATCAATCCTCAATCCAGTGAAGTAACTGGGTTTCAACGCGCCCCTGCATCAGAAGCAGGATGGAGAGCTCATCCTTCCAAACCCTAAGGTGAGGCTTCACGGGGAATCGTGGAGGAGGTATCGTGGAGGGTTGGAAGGGAGTGGGAGGCTTGAGCTTTGTTCCACAGTTGGTAATACTCCCTTTTCACGCACAGGAGGGTATCCAACGAGCCAGGGAAGCCAGAATAGAGGGGCCCTTCTGTCCATCTTCAGAGTTCTGTGCCTTCGACGCCGCGCCTCCGTGGGAACCAGGTGAGCGTTACAGTATCCTTGAAGTGGGATTGGTAGGTAGCTGTTTGTAGAATCTTGTGTTTGAAAGTTGGCTGGTGATTTTTTTGTCGTATAAGGACTGACTCCAGAGGACTATCCCACCTCCTTTATCGGCTGGTTTAATGAGGAAGGTCTTGTTATTTTCTAGTGTTTGTAGTGCGAGTCGTTGTGCGGCTGAGAGGTTGTTTTTGAAACGTAATTGCTTGTCGAAGGTCTTATGTAGTTCCAGGATAATGCGGTTTTCAAAAGATAATATTTCAGGACATATCATTGAGGTGAGAGGGGTGAAGACAGATGGGGGTTTTAGGCCCGTTGATTTTGGAGGATCCTTATCATTACTGTCCCTGAAAAAATACTGTAGACGTATAGTACGAAAGAATTTTCGCAATTCGACCTCTGAGGTAAACCATAGAAGAGCATTGTTTCAAAATAGTTGTCTATTTGTGCAACATGATAATGCAGCAATTCACACGCATCAGTAGTTCCTACGACAATATGATTCTCAATATTGTGTGTCTTACAAATGCTTGTAAAATATGTATGGCAATTTAGCCATAGAAGAGCATTTTGAATAATAATGTGTTTTTATGTTAACAAATAGGTTTTGACATAAAAGTCATTTTACCCGCTTTTCGTGACGACAAACACTACTCGCCTTGGGTAAACACTTCAGACATTAAGTCTGCTTTGACATGCGCAGACTGTACAGCGCCTTTCTATTACAACCTCGGCTCCCAGGACAGCACACTACTCCCTTTGGACATGTGCGGTCCCCTGCTATCCAAGGACACACGCACAACGTGATCACGTAATCACTACAAGACATGCGCACTACACCCCGACAGTGAAACAGCTCTTTTCTCACTGTTGGGAAGATCTCCATGCAAAAGGTAATAATTTTTTACGTTTCCACTCGAGACTACTTTTTGAATCTTGGCTTTTTACTAGAGCATAGCCACTCATACGAGCATTTGTCACACCACCTTGTTAGGTTTCCCGCATTAACACCATGCACGTAAAGATCTTGCTATGACACAGCTCCTTTCTCACTATTCAGAAGAGCAGCGGCCGTCACTCCCGCCCTGCAAGTATAACTCATGATTTCACGTTCCCACACGGGACTACTAATCGAGTTTTGGCTTTTAGTTACTAGATCACAGCCAATTCCCCCCACGAGCTTCTGTCACACTATCTCGTTATGTCGGCCCGCATGTCATAGTTTAAAATTGACACCATGCACGCTAAGATCTTGCTACGTACCCGGCATTTTCACTATCCATCTGTGCTCTCAATTGTTTGAATGGCTTCTGCTATGCACAGATCACATGTGGGACTTACCATTAATCCAGCTGGACCAACACCTCCTAGACCAGAGGCACCATCATAGGCCTGCACTCTAATGAAGTCCCTGTCTACACAACACGATTCTGGCTCAGGGCCTCCCACCCTTCCTTTCGCATTTTTGTGGCCATCTGCCACCCCATGATTAATAACATTCAATAATTTTTACTTTACCTTCAGGCCTCTGACGTTTGCAGACAGCCTCCCAGACAATTCATCTGCTGGACAAACTTTAACACGACCAAGGCGGCTACTTACCTGCACATGGTAGGTCCCCTCTTTTGCAGTTTTTAACATGTTTTCCTAGACATCACTCTCTGAACTAACACAGTCCCCTATCACTCATAGGTGGACGCCTTTCTATTAACATTGACCCGACTTGAAATCATTGTCCTGAAGACCGTTCGGTACTTTCACAGCAGTGCTGCTACACGTTTTACAGCCATTGCTTCTCTCCAATCTATACCGAACCAGAAACACAAAATTGTGTGTCGACAATGTTAAACAATGTTAAATGTATTTTCATTCAAAACAATACTTGAAATATATACTGTTTGTCACTCTGCCTACTAACTCACAAAAACGCAGACAAAAATATGCTCAATAATGCATATATTCAGCGCCACGGCGCAGCTTGTATATTTGTTTTGTTCTCTGTTAGTGTAAAATAAAAAACCCTTTTTGTTGTCATTCCCGCATCTGTGGGTTTTTGGTCTATTGAGTTAGCAGTTACCTAGCTCCTCTGCAAAACCTGGTGACCCTATGTCACGCCTTTGGTTAGGGTAGCTCTGACTCTTTGTCTCACTTAGAGTGATTTCAATCTGGCACACATCTAAGTCTCGCCCAGCATGTAGTGCGCAAATAAAACCCTTATTTATTTTGATCTATAAGTTCAATATTCCGGATGATATAACACTCATATCACACCCTTCTCCTGAGACCGCCCTGGTCACACTGAACCAGGAATCAGGCTAGTCTGCAAAGGTAAATATTTATTTATGTATTTAGAATTTAAATCACAATAGCCCTCATTAGGACCCTGGCGGAGAGGGGTTTACGCCAGCGTAATGCATGGCGTACCTCTCCGCCAGACTACGACATTCCGTAGCGCCATGGAGATTTCTACGCCTGCTTTTTGCAGGCGGAAAAATCCATGGCGCTACGGGACTTGTTGTTAATTACGCCACCGTAATTTACGGTGGCGTAATTAACGCCTTCCCCACTCCCATTATACCCTATGGGGCAAAAATGGGAATGGGGAAGGGTAAATGGGGATTGGGGACTTACCGCCCCGCCAACCTCGGAATGGGGCGGTAAGTCCGCCAACCCCCATGGCGGTGTTGGCAGCTCTGCGCCATGGTCCATGGTGCAAATTGCACCATGGACCTCCGCCAGGGTCGTAATGAGGGCCAATATATTTTAATAGGTAACAACAATCACCAATGGGGTGACAAAACACTGAATAATATCTTTAATGCATTAGGAATCAAGTAATGAGCACAAAAACAAACGCAGCAGAGAAAAGAATACTTTTGGATTGGTTTAGAACAGATAGCACTATGGTTAAGGGTTCCCCTGCAACACCCCTCAATCCCCAATAGGCAATTTAAATAGATGTGAGGAGAGAACAGGTACTCAAGAATAACACAGATCAAACAGATTATCACTCCCACCTTCCCCCTTTAAACACAAGAGAAAAATGGAATTGACTTTTCAACTGTCAGGATGGCTTTGAAATTGGCTGAACAAAAACACCAAATGTAGTCAAAAATGCTTAACTTATTATACATTTCTAGGGGAGCCGCTTTTGAACAGATGCAAGCAAACAACAGCAATGATTTGATCAAAAGAAAACAAATGAAATCTGAAAGTCAAAGTGGTAAATAATTTAAAGCTAATTCACACGTGTAAACTTTTCAAAATGTCAATTCGCGGCAAACTGTTCCTTATGCGATTTTTGATATAACGGGTGAATCACACTGTTTCGCAGTGTTTGTGGGTTTGGGTTTTAGGGATAGCTAAGGATATTAGGTACAAGTGTGAGTTGAAATTTCTCTTTTACCTTAAAAAATAAGGGAGTTATGGAGGGTTAAGTGAAAGGTGTTTTTCGAAAATAAAGACATGAAATTTGGACAAGACTTCAGTTTAGAATCGGAAAATATGGCTTATGCTTTTACTCAAGTCTAGAGCGTTTGGCTAGGCAACCAAGTCGGGACACAGTAAGTTCTGAAACTGATTCATGACTTCAGTAACAGATCCCCATCACTTTCCTGGCGGCACCAGTCCAAAGACTCAAAACTGGGACTTATGGATCAGAGTTACACAAATAAAGATGACTATGAAAATGGCGCTTTAGCAACTAGACAGAAGAAAATAGCACTAAAGATTTTGATACTGTTACAGTTTATGAAAGTAGGGATAGCTCAGAGATTAGAGTAGAATAAGATAAGCAAGGTATACAATCGTTCTCTAGCGTCCTATTAATACTCACAATCCACTGGGATTTAAGATTTTTTGACAGTCACGGTTCTGGTTATTGGATTGGGTCTATCAAGGATGGACAGCACATCAGGCGTGGGACTGGATCAGCTAGGCCGGTCACTGGATTTGCACAGGATCTGCCCTTCTTGTTTCTGGGTATTTCAATTAGCGGGATAGCGAGTTCATCAGGCAATCCTTATAGTAGCAAGCCAGATATTTTCAGGATGCTAGTTCAGGATGATTTCCCACACCACAGCGCTTGACTGGGTTGTGAGAAAAAGTTTGAGGATTGAGGCCTTGCTGAAAATGGTTCAGCTACTGCTTGGCAAGATTCTTGGCATCTGGATCTGGAAGGATGTTAAAGGCTCGATGTTGAATGCTGGAACAAAGTGCTTCGCTGGAATCAGGAAAGTTATTCTGTGAGTGAGTGAGTCCCTATGTGTTGTCAGCTGTCTCTATTTATCCTTTCAAAGGACATCACAAATGGGTGTATGGGCCGGCTTAACTAAGCTTGCCCCTGTGAACTGGGATTGGATCAGAACCTCATCTCTGCCTTGCATCTGAGTGATTGGATCAAGGGCGGATGATGTCACATTTATGGTTTAGCTTTTACAGTTCTTAGAAACCTCCCCTAGCCACTAGTACCAAAATCACATTTTTTCCTAAATACTATTTATACATTAGTAACCTCTACAAAAATCACACATAAAGATTCCATATTTTATGTAGTATCTGTTCATCAAAATCCTGCAGCTGAGAGACCTTGTTTCACCTTTCTGCAGAATTTCATCCATTTCGCCATGAACACATTTTCCAAACTTTCTGCAAATGTCCATGTGTTTACCATAGGGATGCGTGTGTAAAGTTTAACAATTCTAGCATTAATACAGTTCACATAAAACCACATATATTGCCATTCCTGTCCAGAATATGTTACACAGTTCCACCTTCTCTTGAAACGTACAGCCAAAAATTAGTCCAACAAATCTGTCCTTTTTAGATTTTTCAAAACTTTGGATAACAAGTTATGATTCTCTAAAAATTGATCATTATTTATTCTTAGCAGCAAATGGTCTGCCCTTTGTCTCTCCCTGGAGCTCAAGGAGTAGCCCCCTCCTTTGGGGAATTCATTCAAGGAGCAGTTTACGACCCCTTCACACGTCCGTTTCCTGGCCTGGGGATCTGCCATTGTTCATTCCCTGGATGTAGATGAAAGTCTGGCCTAACCTACAATTATTATCTTTCAGTGAATTTCTGCTGAGCGGATTTCCCTCCCCTTGAGAGAAACCTGCTTTTCCACTCCTTGCAGTCCCAGCCAGGCTAATTTATTCTTAATTTCTTAAAATCCAGCAGAAACAAAACTAGTTGCATCAATTGACATGGATAAGTTACTTTCTTAGCTTTAAACCTGTGGGATCAAAAACAACTGAGATCTGTATTCTTTTCAGCAACAAATCCTTTTATGTTTGCTAATCCGGCAGTTACGCTTTTGGAGGATTCCAGAAGTTCCGAGGCCCACCCCGGACATGGCCCAGGAGAAAGGAAGCTCGACGCCTGGGAATCTGTTCAGGACCTGCCCTGGATGCCAGCTTCAGAATGTTTTCAAGGAGGACGAGCATTTGTTATGCCTCTACTGTCTCCATGAGGACAAGACGCACACGGAAAAGGACTTTGCGTTTTGTGGGAACATGTCGGAGCGGACCATGAAGGATCGCCACCTCCGTCTCGCCAACTGGCTGGAAGGGAAGAGCCCATCAGGCGAGAAGAAGAAAAAGAAGTCCGAGCGGTCTTCTAGGTCCTGTGAGGGCGCCCCGGCGACAGGGGCCCAACAAAAGGCCTAGCACCGCGAGTCCGCGGTCACCGGGAGCGCTGAATGGTTGGGCTCCTTGGCTGCCAGGCAGGGCGCATCCTCCCCGGTGCCATCAACCATGAGCCAACGCTCTGGCTCGGGTAAGAGGAAGTCCGAGAACCCGGCGAAGCTTCTGGAGAGGCCCCGGTCGATCTCGAAGATTCCGGCAGAGGGGGAGCGAGGCTCGGACCCTCCCCCCAAGGTGAAGGCCCCAGGCGTACAGAAGGTGACGATGGCCTTAATTCCCCCTGCTAAGAACTCGATTGAGGATGTCGCAGCAGCCCTGGCTCAGCCTGTGGAGGCTATGCCAGTGGACCTCAGGACCCAGAGTCTCCCTGCCACCGCGGAGGGAGTTGTCTTTCAGGCCCATTGAGAAGACCCTCACGAAGTCCTCGTTGGAAAAGGTGGGGGAGGGGCAGGTGGCCATCGTGGATACAGACACGACCTCTGAAGAAGAGCTCATCGAAGTTGTGGAAGAGGCCCAGCCCATCGGGGGGGATCCCGACGAGGGCGACGACAAGAGCGACGGTGTCGCCGACGAGGTTCCTCAAGAGTCCTCACGCCCGTCGTTTCCGGTGCCGGCGGCCATTTTGTCGGCGATTCTGATAAGGACAAGGTTGCCCCTCCTCCCGACGGAGGTACCTGAGCCAGACCCGACGGGGGAACTGGAGCCAGGACCTTCGGAAAGTCCACCGCATAAGAGGAGGAGGACACATCCTACGTCACCTCTCCCACCTCTGTGGCCTGCTCTGCCTTCCCCTCGGTCTACTACCCACGGGATTGATACAGGCACGGACATGGCTACGACAGGTATAGATGATGACGGAAGCGACGACGGGACGTGTCCCCCGTCGGCCCCTGCTCAGGCGTCCCCACCCGACGAGATTGGATCCTTTCATGCCATGATTTCCAGGGCATCCGAGCTCTTCCAGCTCTGACCAGAAGAGAAGAAGGAAGGGTTCCTTTACCAACGGCGCGAGGCTAAAAGAAGGACGGTCCTCGCCGTAGCACTTCTTGATGACATCTGGGATGAGGGGCTCACCCTCCTCAAGAACCCTGCCACGGCGCCGGCAAAGAGGGACCGGTACGAGAAGAAGTACCGGGTCCCCGACGCTGCCCCCTTGTGCCTTCGGGCGCAACCTACCCCAGATTCGGTCGTCTCGGTGGCGGCAAAGAAGAAAGCTGGGGGGGCATCTGTCTCGACATCAACTTCCCTGCCGGACTGGGAGGGCAGGAAGCTGCACACGATGGGACGACGGGTCATCTCATCTGCAGGACGACTATCAAGGCGGCCAACGCCCTGGCTATCGTAGCCCGCTACGACAGGGAGTTGTTGTTCAAAATCGCCCCTCTGTTGGACTTCCTTCCGGATGCCAAAAGGGCTGAGGCCCTTGAAATCCTACAGGAAGGTGAGATTGCTTCGGACCACGCCATCACGGTGGCAACGGACATCGGTTTCCGTCAGTTGGGCAACAGCGTTTGCCTGAGACGACGAGGATGGCTTAAGGTGACGGATTTCCGCCAGGACGTACAAGACAAGGTTTTGGACATGCCCTTCGACGGGAACAACTTGTTTGGGAAGGCGATTGATGAGTCCCTTCAGGCCATCAAGACAGACACGGAGACTGCCCGGGCACAGGGAGTGCTCCAACAATGACGGCCATCCTTTCGGAGCTCTGGAGGCAGACAAGGTGCCTCCAAGGGATCTGGCAGTGGCTCCTCCACGTACCGCCAAGCGGCAAGATCTTCGTCCCAGGAAGCCTACAGGGGACGCGGCAAGTCAGGTGGTGCCCGTCGTCGTCGACAGGGAGGTCAAGGAGGCAAGGCGGCCTCCAAACAAGATTGAACCGACTGTGGGGTCGGGCCCCCGCCGAAGCACCCCGGCGGGAGGCCGGATGGTGAGGTTCGTCAGTGCGTGGGAGTCCATCTCTACCGACCGTTGGGTGCTGCACGCCCTGGCCCAAGGGCACGCCCTCGAGTTTCAGAAGAAGTGCCCTTGCGTTCCACCCGTGGCCAGGAAGGAAAATCACGTCCCTCAACTACTGTTGGAAGTAAGGGCGATGCTCAAGAAGGGTGCCATCAAGCTCGTCCCAAAGAGGCTTCGGGGCTCCGGAGTTTACTCAAGGTACTTCCTCATAAAAAAGAAGACAGGAGGATGGCGCTCCATCCTGGACCTGCGACGACTGAACAAGTACATCAAGGCACAGAAGTTCCGGATGGTCACCCTCCAGCACGTGCTGGGACAGCTGGAGGAGGGCGATTTCCTGTTGTCTGTTGTCGTTGGACTTGGAGGATGTGTACTTCCACATCACCATTCTAAAAAGACACCGAAAGTTCCTCAGGTTCGTGGTCCAAGGGCGGCACTACAAGTTCAAGGCCCTCCCGTTTGGATTGATGTCAGCACCCAGGGTGTTCACCAAGTGCCTCGTACCAGTGGTGGCGCGGCTGTGCCTACAGGGGATCCACATCTACCCCTACCTGGACGACTGGCTCATCTGGGCAAGGACAAGGGAGCTCGCCGTGGAGCACACTGCGAAGACCGTCCAGCTGCTCACGGACCTGGGATTCTCCATCAACTTTCCAAAATCCCACCTGGTTCCGTTGCAAGTCGCCCTGTTTCTGGGAGCCAAGCTTGACACAGTGGCGCGGCTGGCCTTGCCGTCGGAGGAAAGGACCAGGACCATTCTGGGCAAGGTGCAGCGTCTGCTGGCCACAGAAATGGCTAGGGTAAGATCTATCAAGTCCCTCCTCGGGATGATGTCCTCCTGCATTTATCTGGTGCGCCTTTGCAGGCTTCGGATGCGCCCCTTACAAGAGTTCCTCGACGCCCGCTGGGTAAAGTCGACGGGCAGCTTCGAGGACAGGATCCCTCTTAACGAGACGTTCCATTAGGCGATCCAGTGGTGGGGTACCCGCTCTCATCTGTCGGCGGGCACAGACTTTCAGACCCCAGCTCACCAGGTGACAGTGATGACGGATGCCTCCCTGGAAGGTTGGGGAGCGCACTCCGGAGAACTTCACGAGAGAGGCCTTTGGCTCCCGGAGGAGAAGTCACTCCACATCAACATCTTGGAGCTCCGCACAGTGTTCTGGGCCCTCAGGTCTTTTCTTCTGTCCCTCAAGGGCAAGGTGGTGAGGATCTTCACCGACAACACCACCACGAAGTTCTAGCCGGTCAAGTGGCACAGCGAGTAGAGCGCTCGCTTTGACATCAGTGCAGAGCCTGCGAATGCAGGTTCGAATCCCGGCAGCGCCAAACTCAGCGTTTCATCCTTCCGAGGTCGATAAATGAGCACCACACACCGTGGGTAATAATAAGCAGCGCTCAGATACCTGAGGGTTCGTAGCGCTATATAAATGCCAAATTATTATTATTATTATTATTATTATTATTACATCCGGAAGCAGGGCGGAACCAGATCCCCTGCCCTATCCAAGGAAGCCCAGGATCTGTGGCATTGGGCCGTTGCCCAAGGGATGTTTCTGGTGCCTTTTCATCTGGCAGGAATTAAAAACACGAGCGCCGACTCACTCAGCAGAGAGCTGCGCTCGTGGCACGACTGGGAACTACGCCAGGATCAAATGGATCGACTCTTCCGACGATGGGGCGAAGCCCAAATCGATCTCTTTGCGACGGCGACGAATTCCAAGTGCCAGAGGTTCGCCAGCAGGTTCCCCCAGCCGAGGAGCATGGGCGATGCTTTCTCGTTCCCCTGAGACGGCCTATTTCTTTATGCGTTCCCTCCCCTGCCGTTGCTGCTCTGGCTCATCAACCAGCACAAGAGGTCCCGGTGCAGGATGATCCTCGTTGTACCGGCGTGGCCGAGACAGATCTGTTTCCCGGACCTTCTGGACTTGTCAACGTCCACACCAGTCAAGCTGCCGACGGATGCAGATCTTCTCTCCAGAGAAGGAGGCGCCATTCTTCACCACAACCCAGAGTCGCTGAACTTGCAGGCCTGGCTCCTGCAGCACTAGAGTTTGGAGGGTACGACAACCCGGCCGACTGCAGAGAGGTTCTTGCAAAGGCCAGGGCGTCCTCAACTCTGAAGTGCTACGGACATAAATGGAAGAGATTCTCTGTCTGGTGCCGTGCACAGAAGGTTAACCCTCTGCGGATTACGGCCATCAAGTATTGCCGTACCTACTGTCATTGACCAAGGCTGGACTAGCTCACGCTTCCATCGGGCCGCCATCTCACGATACACCAGAACTACGGGACGGGCGTCCTTGTGGTCTCATCGACTGGTGAAGGAATTTATGAAAGGATTGTTCCGATCATTCCCGCCGGTGAAGGCCCCTGCCCCGGCGTGGGAGCTCAACGTGGTGCTGACCAGGCTCATGGGGGCCCCATTTGAGCCTATGCATTCGGCACCCTTGACGTTTCTGTCGTGGAAGACAGCGTTTATCGTGGCCATCACCTCCGCACGACGAGTGGGAGAGATCCAGGCCCTATCTTGCAAGCCACCATACTTGACGTTTCACGACACGAGGGTGGTGCTGAGGATGCACCCCTTCTTCATGCCCAAGGTGCCGTCCGACTTCTACCTCAACGAACCCTTGGTGTTGCCAGTTTTCTTCCCGTCTCCTTCGTCGCCGGCTGAAAGGACTCTGCACTCGCTGGACGTAGCGAGAGCGCTGAAGTTCTACGTGGACCGCACAAAGAGTTTTCGGAAGACATCACAGCTGTTTGTGAACTTTGGGACTGTGAATCAAGGGAAGGCTCTCTCGAAGATGTCCATTTCCAGATGGCTCTCCGGCTGCATCGTCCACTGTCACCGGTTGGCAAACCGACCGCTGCCCGGCCGTCCGAGAGCCCATTCGACCAGAGCGATCGCTGCTACCACAGCGTTCCTGTCTGGTGTGCCCCTGCTGGACATCTGCAGGGCTGCGATGTGGAGGTCGACGCACACCTTCACAAGATTCTACTGCGTCGATTGGGACTCCAGGGAGGAGTCCAGGGTCGGCCAAGCAGTGCTGCGCAACCTGTTCGCTTAAGGTGAGCCTGGTGAGGAGGTAAGAGATGCTTAATGTTGAGTTGTTGTAGTGCTTAATGTTGAGCCTGTTGCCACCTCCCGTGGTTGTGCATGTGTGTACTGCTATGTATTCTCTTATTCATGAGCATGTGAATCCATGCCAGACCCCATGCTGGAGAAGGAACAAGTTACTTACCTGTAACTGTTGTTCTCCAGCATGGGTCTGGCATGGATTCACATGCGAACCCTCCCGCCTACCCCTCTGCGGCTCTTCACTTGATCATACTGCCACTTTACGTGCTACCAAATCTGAGGATGGCTGCCAGAGGCGGGGCTTAGGGAGAGGGCAGTCATTGGCTGGGGGCAGTATGACCCAGAGACCAGTGATTGGTTACTACTAAGAAAGACAGATCAGAAACGAAACTGATACTGATTTTTTTCTATACCGAGGATTCCCGGCCTGACGACGAGGAATATTCATGAGCATGTGAATCCATGCCAGACCCATGCTGGAGAACAACAGTTACAGGTAAGTAACTTGTTCCTTCTTTAAGTTATTCACAACCACTGGGACAAGTATGATGAGTTCCTTTGCACTTTTCACTTTCTTTAAGGTATTCCCAACCTCTGGGACATGTATAATGAGTCTCCTTATTTTGTTTACTTTCTTTACGGTATTCACAACCACTGGGGCGAGTATATAGAGTGCCCTTATTCTCTTCACTTTCTTTAAAGTATTCTTGAACACTGGGACGAGTATGATGAGTCCCCTTATATCCTTTACTATAAGGTTTTCACATCCACTGGGATGAGTATGACGAGTCTCCTTTTCTCTTCACTTTCTTTAAAGTATTCACACCCACTGGGACGATTATGAGGAGCCCCCTTATATTCTTTACTTTCTTTAAGGTATTCACAAGCACTGGGACAAGTATATTGAGTCCCTTTATTCTCTTCACTTTCTTTAAAGTATTCACAACCACTAGGACGAGTATGATGAGCCCCCTTATATTTTTTACTTTAAGGTATTAAAGTCTCCTGGGGCTCTTCCTGCGGTGTTCCCCACCCGGGTCTCCCCCCACTCCCATGCTCTCATTACCTTTATTCTGATGGATTTGCATCACCGGTTCTTCCTGTGTGGTCGTGCTGCCTCTCATATCTTGTGTGCGTCTAGCGTGTCTTCTCTCTTCCGGCTCCAATGCGTGGCTCTGTAGAGCCATTCCAGTTGTCGTCTCTGCATTGTTTGAGGACCAGTCGGTCCAGCTGTTCAGGGTCACACCACCACCTCGATTCTCAGGCATTCACAGTTTCTCTGTCTGCCCTCTCTGTGTTTCTTCTGCCTCGTGGTTGCCGGCATCCTCTCGACCGAGGATTTCCCGTGGCTCCCTGGTTTCTCGCTCTCTCCAGGTTTGAACCTCCCGTGTTCCACCAACAACAAATTTTGGTCCTTCTTTTGTTTTTATGGGGGAAGTACTGGTCCCTCTCCAGTGTAGAACCATAGTCCTTATTCTCTCTCCCTCATGAGCGCTCTTCCTCACTTGCTCATTCTTCCTAGTCCCAGTATGGGTGTCTGCCAACCTCTGTGGAATCTTTATTTCTGGTATCCTGTTCTTCTTCTCAGTATGTTTGTTTGTCTGATGGTAAATTGGTGTGGCATTACAATAACAAACATTGACTTGTGGAGGATGTTTCTCCTGAAGCTTTGATGGTTTCAGTGATTCTTCATAGACGGATTTAGGGAGTTCCTTGATGCAACAGGAGTCCTTATCTCCCTGTGAGGTCCCACTTACCACCACCCCTAGAGAGAATGTTGCGTAGCAGGCTCACCTCCCTAACCTCACAGGAAAGGGCTCCCCTCTGGGGAGAAGGGACAAGATGCTGTGAATCATCCCAGGGGCATGGAGTCAAGGGAAAGCACCCAAGGTGCTGAAGCGATGTCACTAACCTGTACTGCATATATGACAAAGGGTGAAGAGATGATGCAATGTTTGCCTGAAGAAAGGAGAAGCAGATAAAATAAAAATAAAAAGCAAAATATAGCCGTGGTTAAAGAGCCGATGGATACTGAATGTTTGGACACTTCTTCTCAGGAGACCAGCTTATTATATCTTTGTGGGGCCAAGATTCTTTACAACCTGAACCGATCCGTCTATTGGAGGTTGATAATTCAAAAGAGGATAATGACCACATTGGGTTCAACTTAAAACCCCTGTTTTCGCATATTGAGGCTGCCCTCCCAAAAAAGGTGGTTGTAGGTCCAGGACAAAATCTCAATACATTTAGTCTTAGTAGGAATGGTATGCAGGGGGTACCTGATAACGCCCGGTCTGACTCTCAAGTAAATCCACCTCTTATGTCAGGCCCAGAGACATCCTTTCATGTGGCCACTCAAAACAATCCTGGAAAACGTAGCGAGCACCCAAGAGCTGCAATATTGTTATTGGACTATATTTTGCAGGATGCCGGCAAATCCTTTCTAAATACATCTAACATGTTGGCATCATTCTACAAGAAAACTAGTCTTACGCTCATTACCTGTTGGGACATTGTGGTTGTTGAATCTATTGATGATAATAGACTGCATGCTGTTACTTTTGAGATTTCCTCCAGAGTAATTCACAATAGTCTGTTAGCAGAACTGCAATCTTTTAGATCATTGGGGTACGATATAGCACGACACACGGAAGACCCTAAACACCACTATATACCATCCCTACTAGCAACACAAAGTGGAACATCTCTTGGTAAAAGAGACAATCTCCTACGTCATGTTTAGTTGTGAGTGGGGGCATTGGTGGAGGGGTGGATAATATGAATAGACCACCACTGAGTAAAAGTACTGATTGGTCATGACTGCCAGGGGCCCTGCGGAATACAACTAGACCAATATTAGCAGATACCCCCCTCTCTTTAGCTCTGTTGTAAATGTTAAGGTGATCTCATGGAACACAAGAGGCCATAATCATGTGTGTACTAATGTGGAACTATGTACATTTCTGTGTGGATATTATATGATTACACACAAAAAGAAGCTGAGGGAGTGGCACTGCCCACTGCTAACCGACCCTCATTCAGGTTTTACACCTTTAACAACACACATTAGGGTTAGGCAGGAGCAAGATACTGTTTTCGCAATATTGTACCCTGGACAAGATCAAAAACCAGTGAGACCAGTTGGTGCTTGCTGTGCATTAAATTCAGAGGCACACAACGGGTCTAGATTCAAACAGAAATAAAAACAATGTTATTAGCATATATAAATAATTATGACAAGGGGCCAATATGCACCTTAAAGTTTCAACACAAGGTGGAAATACACAATTGAAACAATAGTAAATAAACAGTGTGAAAAGGTGTTACAGACAGTAAAACAGTAGGTCAAAAGTATTGGGTCAGATGACCTAAAAATGTCAGTGGTGTTATAGAAGTGTCTTGTGCTGTGCAAATATGCATGTAAACTGAATCTAACACTCCATACAAACTCACCATTACTCATTCATCCACAAACATACAAATTGTTCCATTCCGCTAAAACGCAACAAGGTAAGTATCCTGTCACTATAAAGAGAAATATAAATTTGACATGAACACTTGTTGGAGTGTTACTGAAAGACACGTCACGGGCCTAAGGATGCTAAATATCGGGTTGGTGATGTGTCCAAGGAGTGGCCGCTAGGTTCACCACAGGTTGCCTAAAAACAGTAAAACAATGGGGAAAATTACCCTTTGTCCAATTCAATCATGTTCTATAATTAACATAAGATTGCTAATTTTGGTGTTAATACCGTGCCTGTACACAAAAGGGCAACTGAAAGGCCCATCGGGCTATTGTCGAAGGAGAGCACAGAGCGTAAAAAACAAGGAAAAGGCGAGCTTCCAAAGAAAGGAGAGAGTAACAAATCAACCACCACGTGTATCAAAGTACATCAAATGGGAGGAAAGGTTCCCCTGCATCATCTGCGTCTCTGTTAGTCTAATAACAGAGTCTTGCCAAGACGACTGCCCAGGGTGTTGCAGCAGCATAATGAAACCATTACAAATCCAAAAGGTCTTTAAGCCATTCCCCAAGAGACATACAAAGGCTCCAACACTTCCTATGGTGGAGTGCGTGTAGACCGCTTACCGTTAGCTGCAAACAGCGCTGCATGAAGAAATGCTTGAGTTCGGGAGCGCAGGATGCGGTTAGGCGTCCTGTCACAGAGAAGTTCCCATGATGGAGTGGAATGCCAGAGCTGCAAGTAAACCACAGATCTCCCCAATCGAGCTGTTGGTCAAAATGGGAAGAGAGAGACACACGGTTGCAGTCACTAAAACTAATGTCTGGGTATCAGTGTTACTGGCCTTCTAACAAACAGTAACAGTATAACGGAGCTACAATGCATCCTTAGGTCAATAAGACTTACACTTTTCGTTCATGCTCCTACGTGAGCATGGGCTGTGGCTGTGGCTGTGTGCCGCAAATGGACCTTGGAGCTAATTACGGTACCACAATTTGCGGTACCGTAATTAGCGCCTTCTCCATTCCCATTATGCTCTATGGGGGCAAAAATGGGAATGGGGAAGGGCCTTGGTGAATGGGGAATTACCGCCCCCGCTCACCTTGGAGTAGGGCGGTAATTCCGCCATCCACAAAGGCGGACACAGTAAAATACTGGCGGCAACCATGGCGCTAATAGCGCCATGGTTACCGCCTACCGTGTAATGAGGCCCATAGTGTTGAAAAAGCCCAAGTTAACATGACGAAAATCACGTCAGGAGAAATGCAAGATGAATCTGTTTGCCGTACATGCCATAACTGTTGGCGTCAGTCTATTGCCAGGGCAAAAGCTCGCCCTTGGTAAGCTGGAAACAGACGACCACAACCACATTAGGAAACCCGAAGAGGAAAGTGTGAGTCTAAAGGCGACAAAATGCACGTTTTTGGCCTGCAACCTATTAGGGACACAGGGGGTCACTTACTCGTCGGAAGTACATGGTGCTGCACGGGTGAGGATCCACAACCCTTGGGTCCGGAGATCTGCGGTCATGTGACTTGCTATTCTCCTTTAAGTGTGAAATAGCGTGAAGAAGCGTGCCATTTTATTGGGCAGAATGTAAAGTGTAGGCTGCATTGGGGAAACTTGCTGGGTGTGGCCACTCCCACCAGTGAGTCGGGGGTGGAATCTGTGAATCTTGTATTCGAACTGAGACGGCACTGCAAGGTTGATGGGAAACTGGCCGAAGAGTGGCTTGTGCCTACCAAGCTAACAGGCGTTACATGCGGAAATGGCTATAAGCTGTCGCCTCGTGGAAGAGAATACTTAAGGCGCGGTACTTAGTCGCCTCTGGGCCCTAATGCCGGCTGTCTACGAGGTATTAGGCTGGGAAACAGGAAAATCCACATTTGCTACCCCATGGTTTATCTCGCTGTATGAATGCCCAAAATTGATCCCGTTGGCTCATGGGAGGGTATAATGCACATGCATTAAACTTGTAGCCAGTCGATTTTTTCATTGAGACCAGTTAACGCACTATGTTAGAAAAATTATTTGTTGCTCCTTTCGAAACAAAGTGCGTTTGTCTCTATTCATATCCATGCGGGGTAACAATTTATACAACACTGTCTATTTGATGTCATCAGCTGAATGTTGATTTTCAACCCAGTTGTCTACCATCGGGGCATTGCTGGTTCTGTTTTTGAGGCAACTTCTGTGCTCCCCAATCCATAGTTTCACTCTTCTTTCTGTTTTACCAACGTAGATCTTTTGGCATGGGCACCAGATGGCATAGATTGCTTACCATCGAGGAGTTGCAGTTTGTATGTTTGTTCTGTTGCCAGGGGGAAGATAAATCAATGTCGACCTCTTTGCTTTTGCTGATAAATTTGCAATACATACATTATCCACAGGGAAAATGGCCAGTTATTGGGGGCATATTCCAGATTTCAGTGATCGATTTTTGGCTCTGATGTCTTACCGTTATGTCATTACGAGTGACAAGATCTTTGATGTTTTTGCTTCTTTTGAAGACTACTGTAGGTCTTGGTAGTGGCGTCTCAATTTTATCCAGAATAGTCCAGTTTTTTAAGATGATTTTCTTAATTTGATTGGACATATTGCTGTAGGTGTTCACGAAAACTAGTTTGTCCTGTTTTTGAGGGGTATTGTGTTCCTTATATTCCAAAAGGGCCTCATGATGGTTATTCTTGGCTCTTTTCAATGCTCTGTTCGTCACTTCTTTTGGGTAACCGCATCCTGTCAGGTTATCCTGCATTTTGGTGGCATCTGTCAAAAAGTAATTCTTGTAAGAGCTGTTACGTTTCAGTCTGAGGAATTGTCCCAGAGGCAGGTTATCCCTGATATGTTTTGGGTGGAAACTCTCGTAGTGTAGCATAGAGTTTCTGTCAGTGGGTTTATTGTATGGTTTGACAAATAGTTTGTGAGACACCTCATTCCCTGAAATAGAGATGTCTAGAAAATTCAAGTTGGTTCTGCTATATTTTATATCATCATGTTGCAGGAAACATGGCTCTTGGAACCTGTCTATCTGGATGGATACCATGTCCTGTGTCAGCTGGCAGAATGGGGTGATTTGGGCTGACCTTCGGAGGGGCCTCTGAATTACAATAAAAAACTCAATAGGATTCTCCACTTGGAGAAATATAGCCTCTAAATGCGATTGTAAAGACTGGAGGGTGGTATCTGTACTTCTGCCCCCTATATGGTAGGGTAAATTCACAAAACACCCCAGTCAGGGCTCTCAATTTGGTAGAATGGACAAGCAGCCAGGCTTAAGCTTTCATGAGGTGATGCAGGCTGGTTCATAAGTACAGTGAATCCCCAAAGCCCCCACAAAGGAATGTCCACACACTATGTTAGTTGATAACACAGCTTCTTTATATGAAATAAGGTTTGCTACCCAAAAATATATCCATATAAGTGATAACATGTGTACTTGGAATACTTACTCAAAGAATGGAAAATATATAAACTCAAGGCCTGCAAATTCTTAAGTGAGGTGTATCAGCATACAATAAGGATGAAAGGAAGGTTTGTTTCTAAAGTGGCAGAATGCTTGCTTTAGACTAGACATACAATGCTGTGTGAAGATCCCCCCACCTGAGCAACCTGTGATGGAAAAGTTAGGGATTAAAGGTTCTACCACCCCAAAGTACCTGAGAGGCCACAGGAGAACAGGATCCAAGATGAATCTGGGACACCTGGATGACTCCTGAGGCTAGAAGATGCTCTTCCTCGTCACAGTACCTTTGGTACCTTGACAGGCGAAGTGGCAGAGTTTCTCGGTTTCACTCGACCATTCCCTCGGATAGTGGACCCCACTTGGAAGAAGGAGCCACTGGGATGCTGAGTCCACAAGAAAAATTGATCCAAAGTCTTTCTGAAGTGCAGCAGTATTACTCTTCGCGGTGCTTACCTTTGGTCGACGATTTCTCTGACTGTAGAAGTCCTGTGAAGATGGAATTTGCTGTGGGCTCCTTTAAGGCTTGGCAGATGAGAGTTAGACCACTGGGAACCTTCGATGACTTCTGGTGGTGACTGGTGCATAGGTCACTTTTGGTGTCAGGTCTTGCAATATCACAGTTTTCTGACTTTTGGTTGTACTGTGCTGCAGCCGCAGCACTGACATCTGTACGGCTTCTGGTGATCTGAATTCGACTGCTGGAGTGTACCTCGGACCTTCACCAAATCTGCACCCTTGGGACATCTTCGTTAGCTTCTGGTGGTGGGAAACCCACCGGCGGCCTTCCCTTGCACCCAGCGACCCTGGACTCTCTCTGGCTTGAAAAAGTGATTAATGATGATTAAGGATGTCAGTTGAAATGTTCTTAGGCAGTTTAGAACTTTCACAGCTCCCGGTGTCCAGCAGCACTATGCCAGGGTCTTCTGGGCGGTAGACAGCAATGGCTTCTTGCAGTCACAAAACACACCTCAGGACCGTGTGTGACACCAATGGACTTCTCCGACTCGAGATGTCCAGGAACTCCTCGTCAGGACTTCGAAGTCCCCTTTTCTGGATGGCAGCATTACAGGAATGGCTTCAAGGATACTTTGATGAAGAGCAGCAGTTTGCACGATGCTCCCTCATAGCTCGGGGAGAGGTCTCCTTTGAAGATTTTGGATTACCCGACGAAATGCAGCAGCTGACTTCTCCTCCAGCTGTGCTTCAGGGAACAGCTTCTTCTTGCTTCAGCTTCGACTTCAGCTTCTGAACCAGTTGGTAAGTGAGAGTTCCCCAGATATACACAGTGTTCAGGGAAAATTCTCCAGAATGGCTAATTTCCCTTACCTACTGAGTCCCTCAGCAGCTTTGCTGGATTTCTAGGATTTCTTTTTTTTCACCTGGTAAGAGGGTGAGCCTTTTTTCCCACTCTTACATGTGTTTTGCTGTGTGTGTTTAAAATGTTTGTGTTCATAGACTGTGGAGCCTCACCTACTCCACAGGCATCATCTTTTTACTGCGTGTTACACAGCACCTTCAGTGCAGTGACACAGGGTTGTCTTTTAGACTTCCCAAACTCAGACTCCATTTTCTGGGACTGACTACTGTCTCCCAGAACATGTAAAGTTGCCATTGACTTTATTTGTCACTTTTAAAACCACAGACCCAGTACAAAATATCTTACATAGAGTACTGGAAAGGGTTAATACTTATCCCTTTTTGTCTGTTTCTCTTGGAGCATTGTTTCGCTCCCTTTTCATCAAGACTTGGCTGGTGGCAGTGGTAACTACCCTATTTTTCCTACCGCGGTTATCTTAAATACGCATGGTATTGTTTTAGGCTATCTTGGTAGCCTCAAACTTAAACCCAGTAGACCATATACATTTTTATACGGTTCCAGCTGGGTTTATTCACCATTTCTTTTTGAAAATGTCTTTCTCGTTTTTTTACTCTGCACGCCAAACCAGGTTTGGTTCCTTTGTTCACCGTTTTTTCGCGGGCTTCTACGCAGAAGCCCTCCTTAAGGCGCCTGAAAGTCTGGGTAGGCAGGATGTGAGGGAGGGGTTTTAGGACCCCTGCCATGGGTTCCCTTGGTAACCCAAGTCGCACTCCTGTTTGATTGGCTAGGTGACTGTCCCGCCAGGACAACCACCCTGCTCTGTGATTGACAGCCAGGCTGTGTGAATGGGGGAAAACTGTAAAAAAAGCAGGTCTCTGGGATTGGAAAGGCAGAGTCGCCACTGGAACGAAAGAACCGACGAGGAGCTGATGGAAGAGGACCCCTACAACGACTGAACCGCCCGGTGAAGCCCTGCTGCAGGTCCGAATCTTCAGACTCCAACGACAGAGAAGATCTACCAGGAATCGTCTTCCCCTGAACTGGTGGGACCAATCAGTTCGCCCAAACTGCAAGCCAGGACTCCCTCCTCTGGTCGAATTTGCTGTACAGAGCTACAGTGAACCGGATAGCCAGGAAGGTCGGACCCTGCTTGGGTTTTAAGGAGCGCAGCTTTTATTTGTTGCTTTGCTCTTCTGCTGATTTCTTCCCTGGGCAGTGCAGGACCCTCCAGTCTTCCTACTTCGTGTCAGTCCGACAGTCGCTTCAGGAACCGTGAGCCTGCAGGACCTGCCAGGAATGTCCGCTTCAGCTACATCTTCTTCTCCATTTAAAGGTACTGTGCAAATACGGTTGTTCGTTTCGTCCAGCCGCGGTGAAGGTGTGTGAAACCTTTCGCCAATCCAAGGGCTTGTCCTTCTCTACTGTTTAAACTAACATTTCTGCCGACCAACTTCGTCCGGAACCTTTGGCAAAGACTTAAACCGCAAACTACCCTGAACTGTGTGATCTTGAGCAAAAGACTTTTGTCCTATTGACTTTGGCCTTAAGCCTTTTTGATTTGATTCCATCACTGAAGTTCCTCTTTCTATATTGCCCTGCTTACTTACCTGTTGGTGCTGCTCAATTCTAGTCTAACTTTGTGTTTCCCTCCCTTTTAAAATTGCTGGAGTGCCATTTTGCTCACACTTCGTTTTGAGTTTAACTTGTCCATAATCTATTGGGAGTGGTGTGGTGTATTAAGAGTGTGATTTTTAACTGCTTACTTTAGTGAGATGTTATACAACTGACGTGTAAATAAATGTATATTCTTTTACTCAGAAACCTTGAGTCAGTGTTTGTTTGAATCATATTAATTGCTGTCCTTTGTGTAACTATTGATACTGCTCACTTGCTCTTGAGATAAGTCTGGCTGCTCAGACATCGCTCCCACTTTTACTGTGTAGTACAGGCTTTTACGATAGGTGAATTTGTACTGTTACTTGTAGTCTTTATTGTGTGTGGTGTCCCCAAAGGGTACTGCATATAATTATGCCTAACAAACATCTGTCCCGCATTCATTCTGGCTGAACCAGTCTCAGTCAGCCAATCACACAGAAGGGCATCTATGCAGGCAGGCAGCAAATCAGGCTCACAGGCGTTAAGGCCATTCACTTCACACAGACACTGATAGCAAAGAATGTGGATTGGGCCAAGTACCCAGCCTTTCAGCACACTACACTGCATTCTTGTCAGTTTCAGTAAGGGCTGTCTCATTCATTGTGTCACAGACAAAGAAACCAGACACCCACAACAGAGAATGTGAGTTGACTCCCAACTCTGTTCACACAGGTCCCACCACTAGGGTGCACCCACAACACACAACCCCTGGGAAGGCTCCAGTCAGTCTATCAGGAGGCAGCCCCAGAGCCATGTATGGTATTTCCATCCAACAGCCAGTCAAGGGCAAAGGGAACAGAGACATATATGGTGTTTCCACCCAACAGCCACTCAGGAGGAAGGAACATGGACAGGTTTCTAGGACTTTGGGAAACAAGGTAAAAGGCAATAGAAACCAAGAGGCAACAGTGGCCATCTTGCCTTTGTGAAGGAATCTCTTGATTACCATGGCAGGGTCTAGGTATCCCAAAATGGTGGATACTCAGAGTCACTGCCAAGTCAGCATGTAGCTGCCACCAGCCCATACCCTGCTCTGTGGGGAATACACAGGTGACCAAAAACACACATAAGGGGTACAAGGGTGTACCCCTACCCATGGGTGCCATAAGGGTATCCCATGGGTGTTGTTCACCAAGATGAACATATGAAGAGCTGCACTGCCAGAGGTCCAGGATTGACCTCAGTGGCAGAAAACATAGAGAGAACACACACACAGGAATGGTAGGACAAGTACTTGGAGGCCCTGTCCCTCCATAGGGCATTTCCAACATCACATGCACCCCCCCAGACTGAGGTTAGGGCAACTGATCTCCCACGAGATTGTTACCCTCATCAAGACGGTCAACATACCTTTTGGAAAGGTCATTTGCATTGTCATGACTATTCCCGGGCCTATGCTCAATGGTGAAGTCTACTCGTTGCAGGCTAATGGATCACCTGAGCAAAATTTGGGGTTTTCACCCTTCCTCTGCATAAGCCACTTTAAGGGCTGATGGTCAGTTTGGACCTTAAAGGCAGATCCTGTAAGATAAGGTCTAAAACGCCTAAGTGCCCAAATTAACCAAAACACTCCTTTTCAACAGTGGAACACCTAAGTTCAATACCCTTGAGTTGCCTACTGATGAAAATTATGGGAGGTTCTTTCCCTTTGTCATCTGAGACAAGACAGTTCCAATTCCAGTGTCACAGGCATCAGTTTGCACAATTAAGTGTTTGCTGTAGTCAGGGGCACACAGCACAGTTGTCCTGCACAGACTTTCCTTCAAGCCATCAAAGGCCCTCTGATAGTCCTCACTCCAATTAACATTCCTAGGATACTTGGGCATTGTTAGAGCTGTTGGAGGTGCAGCTATGGTGCCATAGTCTGCCAATGAAGTTTCAGTAGCACCCAGCGACGCTCAAAAAAGTTCTCACCTGGGTTTGAGTAGAGGAAGTCTCCCAGGCCTGTACTGCTTGTACTTTACAAGGGAGAGGTTTGATATGACCCCCTCCTACCTCATGAGCAAGGTAGGTAACCTTCCCCTGTGCTATCTGGTACTTGGTTGCCTTGATGGTGACGTTGGCCCTTTTCATAACCTGCAACACCCTATCCAAGTGTGTCAAATGCTCTTCCCAGTTGTAACTGTAGACGGATCTACGTGATCCGATCGCGGCTGATTTGCCCGCGGCCGGAAAGTTTGCATGAGAAAGGTGCGAACCACCAAAAGTTTGCACCTTTCTAATGCGAACACACGTACATACCCACACCCCCACCCACACCCTCAACACACCCATGACACCCCCCCACCCACACCCTCAACACACCCTCACCCCCAACATAAACAAACCCCACTTACCTTTTTCTTCACGCTGAGTCCCTGCGGCGCCAGTTCCCTGTCACTTCCATGATCAGGAACCGGCGCCGCAGGGTCCTTTTCTTTTTCTTTTCTTTTTCTTTTACGGGGGCTGCAGGGGTTTCCCCCGCAACCCCCGCTCACTATACTGTGTTGCGGGGGAAACCCCTGCAGCCCCCGTTTTTTTTTTCTCGCGGGTGGGCTGCGGGGGTGTCCCCGCAACACCCTACTCACTATACCACTTTTTTTTGTTACTTACCTGCAATGCTACCACCAAAGGTTTGAACTTGGTGTTCGAACCTTTGGTGGTAGCATTTTTAGATCTTTTTGTACGTCCGACCGTTTAGATACAGTCAAAACGTACAATACCACTGTAGACAGCAATGTCGTCCAGGTATGCCACACAAAAGGCCTTCAGCCCACTGAGAGCATGATTGACTAACATTTGGAAGGTGGCAGGGGCATTCTTCAACCCAAAAGGCATAACCCTAAACTGGTAAAGCCTTTCTGAGGTTGAGAAAGCCGTTTTCTCCTTGGCCTTGTCAGTCAGAGCTATTTGCCAATATGAGGTGAGTTCAAAAGTGATCACAAACCTGATAGCACCTATCTTGTCCACAAGCACATCAGCTCTAGGCAATGGGTGTGTATCAGTCTTCGTGACTGCGTTGACTCCTCTCTAGTCCACACAGAACCACCAATCCTTGGTACCTGCCTAGGAACTTGCCTTGGAGACAAGGATCACTGGGCTGGACTATGGATGGTTGAGGGTTCAATGACAGCCAATTTCAACATCCTGGCGACCTCTGCCTGGATGAGCTTCTTAACAGTGTCTGACATCATGTAGCATCATTTTCTTTGACAGGTACACTGTCACCAGTGTCAATATCATACCTAAACCATGGGGTGAGGCCTGGTATCCGTGAGAACAGATGGGCATACTGCTGGAGCAAAGCCCTGCAGGTCCTCTGCTGCTCTTGTGTCAGATCTGGAGAGAGTTGCACTTCCTCCATTGAGCCTTCCTTAAGGTTGCTATGCAGCAAATCAGGAAGGGGCTCACTGTCATCCTCTTTTTTCTCTGTAGCCAGCAAGAGGCATGAGACTTCTCCTTTCCTGTGGAAAGGCATGAGCCTGTTGACGTGGGCGACCTGAGGGGTAATCCTAGGTACCCCCATGTCAACCAGATAGTTGACCTCACCCATCTTAGAGATTATCCTGAAGGGTCCACTCCACTTATCTGCCAAAGCCCTAAACTTGGTAGTCTCATCACAAGGATTTCCTGACCAGGAGTCCAATTCACTCTTCTTACCTCTGACTTTGTGCTTTTGCCTTTCCCCCTGAAAAGGGTTAATTTACTTTGCATTGGAGGGTTCAAAGAGTTCTTACCAGTTTATGAATTATTTGTTAACCTTTGTTTTATCCCTATATCTAACCTTGGCACCAAACTCAGTATTGCTCTAAATGTACCAGTGATAAATCAATGTCCACAGTGTACTGGCTATTTAAGTCACCTGAGGGTGTAGGAAGTGTCTGTGTGCCATCCCTAATGGGTATAATCTGATTAGAGAAACTAAGAGTGTGTTTGGAAGTATATTTTAAAGTGTTACATGTTTTGCTCCCTTCTAAGGAAGGCTTGTTCAACGGACTGTTAAATAAATTAATAATTGTTTTATCAAGAAACCTTGTGTATACGTGTTTATTTGAGTAAACATCTTTGTGAAACTCTGTGTTACAACCTAACAGCTCACATTGACCCCTCTTGAGACAAGCATGGCTGCTCAGTCACTCTACCAACTTGTGTAGTACATGCTTATACCAAAGGCTGGGTTAACTATTGCCAAGAGGACAAGGCTGGTGCAGTATCCCACAGGGCACTGCATACAATCTTGCCTAACACTAATGGCAGGCAGTGAGGATCTGTTGTAGAGTTGTTACATTGATTATTTGCTTTTCTTTTGTTCAACTAAAAACCTTCACAAGGCTAAGCTCCACTAGAACAGCAATTTTAACATGCCACATATGGATAACGTCAGTCAGGAAGCCCTGATCCTTTTAACAGTAGAACAACTGAAATACATGTTTAAGATCAGGAATCTCCCTGGTAAAGGAAAGAAACATGAATCAATTGCAGGTTGTTGAATCACCAAAGTTTGGGTAGTAGGCCTGTCACACCTACTATCCCAGGAAATGTGGAAATTGATAATGAGGATGATAATTAAGAGTCTAACTCTCATGTCTTAGAAGAGTCAGAGGAGGGAGAGGAGTCCCAGGATAGGAGACCCTCTTTACCTCAGCAGGCCCTGTGCCTCAACCTATGTCCACTGGGACCCCACAAGGCCCATCACTGAGGCCAGAATATGTGTCTCTTGTGAAAATGAGACTTGAATTGGAATTTAAAAGGTTGCAAGCTCAAGCTGTAGCCAAACACCAGGACATCAAACTCAGGGAATTGGAAATGCGACATGCTCTTGAAATGAAAAGATTGTCTCTTGAAAATGTATCCCTCCCAGAGTCCTCTAGGTCTTCCAGTCCCAAGGGGCCTCACCTGCCCAAAGAAGCAGTGAGTATGTATGATGTGACATTTGATATTTTGGATTGGTTGGGTGCTTTCGAATACAATAATGGGATTCAGGGTATCACAGGGAATCAGTTGATTCTTTGGCTTTTGTCTAGGCTTCCCCAGGTTTCAGCTGATGCTGTAATGGAGCTGGGTGAACTTCAAAGACAAGAGTATGAGAATGTTAAGCTGGCTTTGATATCGAGATTTGGGAAAACCCTTTCTCAGTACCTTAAGAGGTTTAGGACCATCAAAAAGACTGATGTTACCCCTTGGGCTACCTGGGTCTGTGAATGTTTGAAAAACGTAGATGGATGGGTTAAGGGTTATAGAGTGACATCTTTTGAAGGAATGAGAAGTCTGTTTTTGTTAGAGTCTATTTATGATGCCTGCTCTCCTGACCTGAGACTGCACTTGGCTTACTCAAATGAGATTGATCCCAAAAAATTAGCAAGCGCAGCTAACTCATGGGTAGCCAACAGGGCCACTCAGAAGGATTGTGGGGACACTCACAAAAAGGAGGAGGGAAAGCAGCACAAAGGTGAGAATAAAGATAGTTCTAATTCCAACCACCCAGAAGAGGCCCCCAAACTACATTAGAGTAGATCCCATGGGAAACCTGGTAGGTCTAGTGTACCCTCTAGTGTCCAACCAGAGGGAGGTCAGCAGAAACCCCCATTCCAGAGAACATTTGGTAAATGCTATGCCTTTGGGTCTGTGGACCATCTCAAAGGAGATCCCAGATGCAAGGGTAAACCTGCAGGGGTCAGCAATGCCTCCTTAGCATTCATCCCTGAGGCAGAAGTACGAATGGCTAGTGCCCTCTTTCACCTACTGGCTGAAGAACCCTTTGGTGTTCATGTCAGTGTGTCCTTAGTGTCCCTGAGTGTATGTAAAAATCAGAATATGGATATGTACAGCTCCATTCCAGATAACACCAATGGTTATTATATGGTCAGTGTTCTTGTAAATGGCCGGGACATTCCTGCCATCAGAGACACTGGGGCCAGCAGAAGAGTTGTGGATGAAAGATTTTTGAAGCCTGGGGATGCTGCTAAGGCATCCAAAGGTCCCACTAGATTTGCTGGAGGCCCTGTCCAAATGGTTAAAATTCTACCAGCTCTCATTCAGTGTAACAATATGAGAGTGGGGATCCCTGTCAGTATTCAGAATGAGGTGCCTGGGAGAGTCCTGTTGGGGAACGACTTAAAAGCTCTAGGAGTAGTGTCCAGTATCCCCAGGCCTCCCAGTTGGAAGAAACAGAACCAAACCAAATTGGCTAGAGAGGCAACCTTAAGAGACCACTCTGAGCCTGTAAGTCCTTGTGTTAGTAAGTTAACTTCTAACCAAGGCAAATCCAAGACTAAAATATTAGGTAAATGGCAGCCCAAACCATACTTCATCATTGCCACTCCAATCGTACAGTCTTTAACCCACTCTGCTTCTGAGGAAGTGGTGGATAGACAAATTGGACCCATATCTAGACCTATGAGAACTGGTAATTCTCAAAGCTGGTGGAAAACCAGGAAAGATAGATCTAAGGCTAAACACCTTTCAACTGTTTTGTCTTCTGTTGAAGACGCCAGTTTAAATCCTAGTGTTAGGAGGGAAACTTCTAAGCCAGGTAAAATGAGATCTCAGAGGAAGTGGAAGCATGCACCCTGCTTGCCCACAAACCCTCCAACCAGGATACCTGACGCCCAACCTGCTCTTGTGAGAGAGGCGGTGAGGAACCATGGAGGCCCCTCTAGATCTAAGAAATTCCCTTCTAAGGACCCCTTGTACAAGCCTACTGTGGGTTCAGACGTTGTCACAACTTCTGAGGGACTGTGAACTCAGATCCCCTATACAATAAATAAGAAAGATGTACCCCACAGTATCTGTAGGTCATATAGCTTAGAAATGATAACACCTGATAAAAAAAGTGCCATAGCAAGGGTTACAAAAGGTTGCTGGTGTACTCAGCAGGCCATGTTACCGACTTGCAACAGGAGATCCATCCTGGTGAGGATTAGATCCTCCTATCTGTTAGTCTGGGGGGGACGAGTGTCAGGGAGAATTTTCATTTTAGTGTTTAATGTTTCCCACCTTAGAGACCCCCAGCTCTTTTTGCTGAACTTCAGGACTTTACTTTTAATTCTATGTGTTTTCTATGTTTCTTTTGACTTTGGAGTCTGTCAAACTCCATAGGCATCATCTTCAGTGTATTTGTATTTGTATGTTTTAGATTTATATAGTGCTTTACTCCAAAGCGCTGCACATTTTAACAACAGGATACATTTGACAATAACAAAAATAACAGTAACAGTAGAAGCAAATACAATATTGAATCAGACCAACAAAACAGTATGTAGAGCAATTAGACAGAAGGGAAGGGAGTGGTGGAGTAGAAATCAGTGCAGTGACACAGGGAAGTCTCTTAGATTTCCCAAAGGTTTAAATACTTTCTCTTGGTGAAACTGCTGTTTCCACGAGCAGTGAAGTGAAATTGACTTTACTTACATTTTGTAACTTTCTAGACCCAGCACACACTATCTTACAATAGGGTGCTGGAGGGGTTACTTAGTATCCCCTTTGTCTAGTTTCTCATGTAACATTTTTTATGTTACCCATTCTACAATTAATGGCTGGTGGCAGTGGTTTACTTTTTCCTACCATTGTGTGTTTTTTACCACAGGCTGCAATTGCAGCTGCAGTAAGACACCCATAGGTGCCCATTTTGTCAAAATGGCCCCAGTCTTCTTTTTTCATGATTGCTTGTCGGAAAGGTCCTTCTTGAGATTTACTCTGCACGCCAAACGAGGTTTGGTCCCTTTGTTAATTTTCTCTTTGGCGGGATTCACTGGTGAAGCCCGCCTCTGGCTCCAGCCTGTCTGGCAGAGCAGGAAGTGAGGGAGGTACGCGAAAACTCCCTGTGCCGGATCCCCATGGTTACAGGAATACACCCAAAAGTGATTGGCTGGATGTCTGTCCTTGGAGGACAGCCACCCTGCTGTGTAAGTGACAGCTAGGCTGCACATGAATGGGAGAAACCTGCATAAAAGGTGAGGCTTTTTGTTTGGAAGGCAGAGTTAACCATTGGACGAAGGAACTCGAAGAAGAACGTGGAAGATACGCTTGCTTCAACTCCTAGACCGCTGGTTTGCCCGGTGTAGCCCTGATGTATTGCTGAAGCTCTGAATTTGCTTCGACTAGAGAAGCCCTGCAACGGACGACTTCTCCCATTGGGTTGGTGGGACCAATCAACCCCAAAGTGAATTTGTCTGGACATCCTGTCGGAGCTGGCTGTACTTCCATTGCTGCTGCAGGAACCGAAGTGCCAGGGAGAAGAACACCAGCTTGAGTGCATTGCTATTAAGTCGGACCCGAGCTCCAGGAAGATATTCCGGACTCTTTTGAAGCAGAACTGACCAAGCCTGAGCCACCTTAACAAAGTGCTGGACCCCAGATGATAGGAAAGTCCATAGTGGTATCTGAGAACCACAGTCGTGCTATTTGTGAGAGACGCGAGGAGCTGAAACCGCGAAGTGCCACTGATCTGAAGTTTGCCCATTGCTGCTGCCGACCTTCCATTCGTAGTACAGGAGTCCCCAGACGTCCTCCCTCTTGTCCCCACGACTGAGGCCCATCACCACAGGACCTGCAGACCTACACCGGAACAGAAGCCAGCTGCAAGCAGTTTTTCTTCTAACCAAAGGTACTGTAAAACTAATAGGATTTACCTCTTGTCATGTAGCCTTGCTAGTTCTCAGTTTAGACTTGTCTTGGTTGTCCTTGCAGAGTTGCATGCAGCTTTTCCCCTCACAAGCCTCCCAGCTTTCGGCCCGTCAGTGGTTCCAGTCCTACAAACTTTTCTAAAAACATTGTGCAAGACGTTTACTTACCTGCAAGAAGACCTTCAGCTCCCCTAGACTTTGCTCAACTAACATTGGCTGTCCTGGATCCCTGAGAGACTCTTCTTTCCTCTGTCTTTGTGCTTTTGCCTTTCCCCCAGGAAAGGGTTAATTTACTTTGCATTGGAGGGTTCAAAGAGTACTTACCAGTTTATGAATGATTTGTTAACCTTTGTTTTACCCCCATATCTAACCTTTGCACCAAACTCAATTTTGCTCTAAACGTACCAGTGATAAATCAATGCCCACAGTGTCCTAGCTATTTAAGTCACCTGAGGGTGTAAGAAGTGTCTGTGTGCCATCCCCAATGGGTATCATCTGATAAGAGAAACTAAGAGTGTATTTTGAAGTATATTTTAAAGTGTTACATGTTTTGCTCCCTTCTAAAGAAGGCTTATTCAACTAACTGTTTAATAAATTAATAATTGTTTCATCAGGAAACCTTGTGTATAAGTGTTTATTTGAATAACTATCATTTTGAAACTCTGTATTACAGCTCACATTGACCCCTCTTGAGATAAGCCTGGCTGCTCAGTCACCGACTTGTGTAGTACATGCTTATACCAAAGTTGGGTTAACAATTGCCAAGAGGACAAGGTTGGTGCAGTCTCCCACAGGGTCCTGCATACAAGCTTGCCTAACATTGTTCAACCAATCCTATATTATTTCATTTATCATTATCACCTCACTTACAAACATCTTCCACTCTACTTGATACGTCATTGTGCCTTTCCACAGAAACATTCTCTCTCATTTAAGGCTGGCATATGATGGCAACACAGTCTTTACTCCATCTTTTTCCATCACTTGTGACAACATGTCTCTGGCTCACTCTCACTATTTCAATAGGCTCAAAAGATCGGGAACATCCTTTTGGTACACCAAATGGTTGTTTACTCGTACCATATCACCCACACACACCACTCCCTTCCACGTATCTTTGCTCATCGTCACACTGTTTGTTCACAACCATCCAATGGGGATATAATTCTGTGTGCATCTTCCTTCCCCTCATTTTCTCAAATGGTGTGACACCAGTCAATGCATGTGACATGTCTCTAGACACCCTCATCATCTCTTGCATACATCTCCTCCAATTCAAGCCATTTGCAAATGCTAGTTGAATAGTTTCCTTAATAATGCCATTGGTTTGTTCAACTAAACCATTTTCCTTAAGATTGTACAAGGCGGTAAAGTCATTTTCAATACCATTTCCTTCCAAGTATTGCTGCATCTCTCGTGACACTAATTGCACACCATTGTCAGAAATTACAATCTTGTGGTATCCTTCTCTTGCAAATACTTTTTCCATTAAATCAATTACACATTTGGTAGAAATGCTTTCGACAAACTCCACCTCAAACCACCTTGAAACATAGTCAACCATTACAATGCACCCATGGGTCCCATAAAATCTATGGCCACTTTCTCCCAAGCCTCCTCTGGGATGTCCACATTTCCAATTTCCATTTTCAGAGTCTTTAGAGATTTATCACTCTCTCCACAAGGAAGGCACGCACCCACTTCTTCATCCACCATGTCATGTTTATTTTTATTTATTATTTATCCATACCAGGCCACCAAACCATTGCTCTCAATCTGCATTTGGTCAAGCTTTTTCCTAGATGGCCTCTATGTGCCCACCTGACTAGTTCCCTCCTAAGCGATGTGGGAAGAACCGATCTCTCTCCTCTAGCCAGTCCCCATATAGAATACCCAACTCATCTCTAATCTTATAAAATGGTGAACTGACCTCTTCGCCGTGGTGCCATCCACGCTCAGTCCTGAACATTGCTTCCTTCAGCTCCTTATCACTTTCAATGCCCTCCAACCAAATCTCTTTAGAAAATGCACAGTCCACAGTACTCACAACCTGTGCGATCCATTCCTCACCCTCCACTTCTACTCCCACAGAACTCATCCTAGGGTACCTGGATAAGCTATCGGCAACAGGATTGCAACTTCCCAGAACAAATCTAACCACAAAGTTGAAACCCTGTAAAGCAAATAACCTCCTTGCAATTCTCGGCGTGGCTAAACCGGAAACCCCTTATGGTAAAAAGGTGGGCCAAGAGCTTGTGATCACTTTTAAAGACATATGGACTGCCCCACACATGGATTTTAACATTTTAAAATATTTTGAAGCCCAATAGCAAGGCAAACATTCATGCTCAATAGTGGAGTAGCTAGATTCAGTATGAGTGAGAGCTACTGATGCAAATGCAACCAATACTTCCACACCTTTTATGTCCTGACTCAGGACCGCACCTAGAGCGCTGACATAAGCGTCGACCGTAATAGTTGTCTCTGCCAATGGATCAAACCTATGTAATGTGGGCGCATTAGCGACCTCCTCCTTCACTTTCCTAAAAACCCTCTGTTCTTTCTCTACCCACATGAACTCCGCTCTTACTTTTAACAAATCCCTCAGTATGGCACAAATAATTCTCAACAAAATTGGCATAGAATTCAATCAATCCTAGGAACGATTTATCTCCTCTTTGCACATCGGTGCACTAATCCCCAAAATGGCATCGACCATTTTTGGATGAGTTTCCAATCCCCTTCCAGAAAGCTTATGGCCCAAGAATGAATCCTGCCGTACTTTAAACTAGCATTTGCCTTTCCTCAAAGTCATTCCCACCTCATCGAGTCTTCTAAGAACCTAATTCTCCCTCACATCATGCTCCAATTCTTTTTTGCTACCTACCACAATATCATCCTGGAAACACCTTGCCCACGGAATGTCCCTCAAAAGATCTTCCATAATTTTCAGAAAAACGGCTGATGCCAAACCAAAGGGTAGTCTCTTAAACTGATGAGCACCCATGGGTATGACAAAAGCAGTAACAGCTCTTTATTTATTTGTATTTTTAAAGCGCACATCAGCCCTAGGGCATCGTGGCGCTGTTACAGAAATACATTGCTGGTTACAGAGGAAGGCTTAGTGGTTTGCATTTAAGGATCATATTTCGGTTACGCAGAGAGGTTACATAGTAATTTGCATTTAAGGATCATATTTCGGTTACATAAAGATTGCATTACAGACAGGTTGCATTACAATACAGCTTAGAGTTGCAAGTGAATAGAGTAGCTAGGGTGCTGGGCGTGTGTAGTAAGGTTATGTGAATAGTGTGGTTTTGAGGGATTTGCGAAAGGAGTACAGAGAGGGTTCCGCTCTGAGTGAGTTGGGGGAGGGTGTTACAAAGCTTAGGTGCTATGTGGGGGAAGCCAATGCCGCCGGCTTTGGCTCTTTTTATGGTGGGTATGCAGAGTTGGTTCACATGGTGGCTTCTTTTGGGACAGCGGGAGGAGTTCTTTGTTTTGGTTTCTGGTAAGTAGGAAAGTGTGGCGAGATTGATGCATTTGTGTGTGAGGGTGAGGATTTTGAAGTGAATTCTTTCCTTGACTGGGAGCCAGTGGGCATTATGTCTGGCCTGAGATACATGGTCAGTTTTGGGGATGTGTAGGGTGGCGCGGAGCGCGTTGTTTTGCACTATTTGGAGCCTGTTCATGTTTTTAGTTGAGGTGCCTGCCAGGAGGGCGTTGCAGTAGTCAAGTCTAGCTCCTATCGTGGCTCTGGCGATGGAGAGGCAGTTTTAAGAGGTTAGGAAGGGTTTTATGGCATATATAAGTTTGGTGGTGAGCGCCGAGGCGGAGGAGATGGCGCTGACCTGTCTTGTCAGAGTCTAGGTAGACTCATAGGGTCTTCACAGATGTGGAGACAGGTATGTTAGTATTGTCAATGGTGACATGAGTGTAGTTAGGGCCGAGCTTGGATAGAATTTCCTTGGGGGCTAGGATGATGATCTCGTGTTTTATCACCGTTTAAACAAAGACCATTAATAGCCATCCAGGTTTGGATGGTGGCATATATCTGGAGGAGAGCTTCTGTGTCTTGGTCATAGTCTTCGGTGAGAGGGAGGAGGACTTGGGTATCGTCGGCATAGTTTGTGTATGCTATGCCGAGCACGTCCAACATGTCAAAGAGAGGTTTGGTGAACAGGTTATAGAGGGTTGGTGCCATGCAAGACCCCTGTGGGACTCCACAGTTGATGGTGGTAGGGGCTGCATTGGCCTGGTCTGAATACACTTTGATGGCCCTTCCTTCTAAGAAGGAGGTTATCCAGGTGGTGGCCTTCAGAGAGAAGAGTACTGCGTTGAATAGGTGGGAGGTGAGGATGTCATGGTCAACAAGATCAAACGCGGCAGAGAGATCGAGGAGGAGCAGGAGGGCAGGTTTGCCATTGTCCATTATTTTGGTGATTTGATTCTTTAAGTCTAAGAGGGCGGTTTCTGTGCCATGGCCCTTGCGGAAGCCTGATTGTCTTCTGCCTAGGATGGCATTAGTTTCCAGATAGTGTTGGATTTGGTTATGGGCGGCTTTGTCTAAGATTTTGAGCAGGAAGGGGACTGTGGTAATGGGGCGATAGTTGTTGGGGCAGACGGGGTCTAGGGAAGGTTTTTTTAAGAGCGGCCGAACCCATGCTTCTTTTAGGCATTGTGGTAGGATTCCTGAAGAGAATGAGGCATTCATGAATGCTGTGATGATATGGATCAGTGAGTCTGCGCATTCTTTGATGATGGTCGGTGGACAGATATCCCCTTTACATGTGGAGGGTTTGATGTGTTTGAGAAGGTCGGTAACTTCTGATTCAGTGACACCTCTGAAGACAAAGAGGGGGGTTTGAGGGAGGGGATTGTGAGAGGAGGGTGGGGGTGGACTGTCCTGGTTCGGGAGAGCTTTGCGCTGTGTTACCATTTTTTCTTGGAGCATTTTAACTTTGTTGATAAGGGCAGCCTGGATGCTAGTGCACCAGGCTTCGTCCTTAATGACTTCATCTGGTCTGGAGATGGGCGTGGTGAGCTCTTTGAAAATAGAGAACATTTCTCTTGATTTTTAGTTGGCTTTGGAGATTCTTCGGTTGGAGGATTCAGATTTGTCTAGGAATATAGCTCTTAATGTGTGGTGTAAATCCATGTGCCATATTCACAAAATATGTGCCCTAGTCACAGACTTTGTGAATAGGGCACATCTATTTTGGGTGCAAGTGATGAGATGTACTTTCACCAACTAATGTTTTGAGAATAGGCCTCTTACTGCAGATATGTTCTGCATTTCTCCTCAGGAACAGCATTTATTATATTCCAAGCCTACTTGACTACATGGTATTCCTTCTAAGGAATGTCAGAGTCTATGGGCCTCATTACGAGAATGGAGGTAGCCATGGAGCTATTAGCTCCATGGCTGCCTCCGTTCCGGGCTCCATTACCGGGTTCCTGCAATGGGGACTTACCGGGTTACTCCGACATAGGAGGACCCGGTAAGTCCTCCTTGTAGGAACCCATCCCCATTTGAGCCCCCATAGGGCTCAATGGGAATGGTAGGGAGGTAATAATGGGCAGATTACATCTGGCCCGTTATTGGCTCCCTCTTCCCCTCGCGGTACCCGAAAACCACGCCTGGTTTTACCAGGCGTGCAATCCGGGTCCCGTGATGGAAAGCTCGTAATCGGCGCTCCCGTAATGAAGAGGGCCGGACCCATACCGGCCCCCTTCATTGCGGGAGCGCAACAGTTATAATGAGGCCCTATATCCTGAATGCTTGACATGTGACTGATTTTGCCAAATTCCTACTGGCCTTTCTGACGTGATTGATTTACAGCCATGCGCTCTCCCTTTTATCAACTAAATCACCTTAGTAGTCCTCATGGAAGCAAACTGAGCAGGATGGAACATCATGTATCCAACTGCATGACTTACTCTTTCCCAGCCATATGACATGCCATCTTACAATTCCCACTTCAACTTTACTAATTCGTTGAATGTAAGAAGGATGAAAGACTAGGTTCCTACCCAGAGTCAAACCTGGAAACTGCAGGTTACAGATAGATCTCTTCAGCAGGTGCATGCATCCACTAAGATATGTTGAGTACAATGTGCTCTCCTACTTTGAAAGCATTCACAGATTCACAGTCCGCAAAAACCTGGAACAAAATCCCAAAAGACATAAGAAACACCAAAAATCACCTAAAATTTAGGAAATTTGTAAAAACCTGGCTCTTCAACAACACAGACTCAAACTGAAAACAGAATCGGAAAGGGATGAATGAACTGTACTCGGACAACCCCCAGTACAGACTGTGGATATCTCCCTATGTGAAGAAGCTCCCACGCCACCTGGATGAAGGACGCCGGTTAGAGGAGAACACAGGCGACACCCAAACTGAGACGGAATAAACTCCCCACCCAACAACTGCACTTGTCCGTAAGTTGCCACCGGGTACCACAGTATAGTGGAATTATCGGGATATTAGCAATCACCACAATATATGAGCTGTGGACATGGGCAGGTGCGCTAGCCGTATGGGTGGGAAGGGAAGCCTGGGGGAGGAGGGGGCCAGATGTAAACGGGACCTCGAAGGCCGGACGGACCAAGATCTAGACAGAGGCACAGGGGCACTCCCGAACCCCACCTGGGGAAATTACAGAAGCCCAGCGCCTCAATTCAGGATAAAGATGCCAACTAACTAATTGCACTAACAATTTTCCCCTCTGCATACACCTCTCAAACTCCAAACCAAACACAACCACACACCTACAGCACAACAAACTGCTAAAACATCACTACATTGCAACAACAAAACAAAAAACCCACATAGACTCGCACAACAGTACACAACGACTACCGGACGCAAAATATCCCAGGCCCAGCCAACGGAACCTCCAGGCTGAGGCCGCCAACAGCACATCAATGCTCTCTTGCACTTTTCCAGATACTTCCCACTAACCACCGTTCCCTTCCTCTTTCAGAGCCGCCAGAGCGCCAGGGGACCACTCCGGTGGTGATAGTGCGTGGTACAAATGTCCTTTAACATTAACATTAACAGTCCTCTGTTTCCTCTTGCTTCCCTCCCCCTTCGCAGCCTCAGCTGAGCCCTCCCATTCTCCTAAGCTTTCGTTCCCTCCCTGAAGCCTTTTCATTTATTTTCTGCATGTGGTTTTCCCTGAAATCAGCCCAAACCTGCCTGAACTACTCCCGAACTTTCCTAGAGATTTACAGCCCTTAAAGGAGACTCTGACAAATTCGTACTGGACAAAAAATACATGGGAAACCAGTTAACCTATCCGGGAGCTCGCAGAGCGCTTTTGAGAAAGTTCGCCCCAGGCTTACTCAAAGGAGATTATGTACCCCTCTTCAACAAAGAAATGTAATTATCATTTTAAGTACATTATCTCTCTTCTCCTATCATATTTCTGCGGTACGAAGTAATAAAATCGCAGCAAAAATATTGCCTTTACAATTGCTTTTCATTTTTAGAAAACAACCTTACATTAGTCCTTGCCAATTGACTGGGCTGAATGTTCAACCCAGATTCACAACACACCCTACATTGATATACAAATCATACAGATCGAAGCTCTGCCCCACTCTCACACGAGGGAGTGAGGGGAGTGGGACTGTGACGAGGGAGAGCAGGATTCAGAGGATTATTGGTACGTAGTCTAGGCAATACTTCATTGTCCCCCTTAATCGTCTTAGTCCTATAATATTGAGCATGTAACAAACATACAGACTTCGATAGCATAGACAAAAGGAAAGAACAGTATGGTGCTGCTAACCACTCTTTATTGAATAGACAAAATCCTGTTGAATATCAGCCCAGGGACTGCAGAACCAAGATGTGCTGTAGAGGCAATGGTCTGCTTATAATAGAGGATGAAAGTAGAGAGAGAAGCCCAGGTAGCAGCTTTACAGATCTCCATGAGGGAAGCATGTTTTGTTTCATTTTAGGAGGCTGCAATGTCCTTTTCTGGGCACCACTGGTTGGAAAAACAAAGAGGAATTTGCTGCCGCTCTTGAGCCGGGACAATCGTCTCCAGTATTCATCTACTAAGGGTAGGAACATATGTCTTTAAACCCCTATAGCTTGGTCAGTACATATCCAACAATGTGTCAGACTTCTGAAAATAGGCAGTAGGATACAAATATATATGCACAGGCTTAATTACATCTGGTGAAAGGGTAGATGAAATAATCTCCAGATAATAATATAGCCAGAAACATTTTTATGAAAAAAGAAGGAAACTACCTTAGAAACAAAACCTCTTGCAAATAAATTTAGCTCAACAAACACTACGGCCCCAAGCTTGCCCACTCTTCTGATAGAGCTAATTGACACTCTGAAAAAAGCACCTTTGCAGCTAGGAACTTTAAGGAATTCTACAGAAAGAGGTTTTAATATATCCTCTTGGATGATGTGAGGCACCAAGGAAAGGTCTCAGGGAGAAAGAGGCGGCCTTACAGTACAGGTGGATGTGAAAGAAGAAAGAGCTTCCGTAACATGTATAGGATTTTAGCAAGGGCATTCCATCCCAACGGTTCCTAAAAGCCCAAAGAAGAAAGCTGAGCTCTTAAAATTGAAACAGTGAGCGCCCTCACAAAGGTATCAGACATAAAATGTTAGATGCCAATTATGTTTAGAGCACCAACACACTAAGGATGCATGTGTCCATAGAAGAAGGCAAGGGTGGAAGGATGCATGGATTACTGAACAGCTGCATAAAGGGAGTTGTAAACCAGTATTGTGTGACCATCTGAGAGCAATGGGAATCCCCAGTCGCATCCCCTTATTGATCTTTTTTAAGCCCCTTAACCGATGAGGTAATGGGAGAAAGACGAACAAGGGGTGCTCATGCCATCTACCTCCTAAGCAGGCTGGCTCCTGATCAGAGTCCAATAAACAGGAGCAGACTGTTGTGACGTATGGCAGACATATCTATCCCACAGCACCGAGAGCCTGGTAGATTTGGGAAACCCCTCCCTGAATGGAGAAGAGCAAGGGTGTTGCTAGGTCTGGAAAAGATCTGGGGCTACACTAATGTCGGGACTGTCGAGACTCTGGGCTAGCCTGCCTTTTGGTTGTAAACCCTGAGATTCTATCCGGGGCTACAACCAAAAGGTCCGGGGCTATAGCCCTCTCAGCCCTGCCTTAGCAACGCCTCTGGAGAAGAGTACCGTGATGAAGGAAAGGTCTTGCTGAGAAAGCGTTAGGGATAGTTATCGTTCACTGGGATGTAAGTCACAGACAGAGATGTGAATCTAAACTTCTTTCAGAGTCTCACATTCTGAGCTTTATCTGCTAGACACCTGAATGTGGTATGAAATGAGGGAGCAGGACTGACCTAATCAGGTCTTCGCACTGTAGGCAAGTGAGCCCCCAAAACACAATTTGGAAACAAGCCCCCTCCTATCTTCTACTGGCCCTGCTCCACAGCACAAAGGTTTTGGGGAGAATATGTAAACGGGTGCACTTCCACCAATTGTTGTCAATTTAGGAGGAAACATCTCAGATACATGATTGGTTAGAAGCACCCACACATATAAGGTGTCTGTTTCTTTGCACCCCCACCAGCCCAGAATTAAAAAAAATAGCGTTTTGCAGCAGCAGAATGTCTTAATGAGAGGACACCCTGAGAATTACGCTCTGCCCTTTAAAATATATTTCCCATAAAAAATGCGTACTCAGGGTATGCCAGTTCCAAGACAGACAAAAGATACTACAAGTGTTGTGGCTGTGGATGGGCCTAGCCCTTTGGGGATTGGATAATTTAAAGTTGTTTGCAAAGCCAATAGGTTCGGCTTTTGCAGTTGGTTATTGAATGTTACAATTCTAGCTAATAATGCAAGAAATTATTGGCCTCTACTTACCCAGTCATACCAAACAAGTCTACAAGTTAGTGTTTGCAGACACATAACACTAGCAACAGACATAGTTGAAAGAATAGTCTTCACTGTGGTGAATGGAAGTCCTTTATTATGTGTGTTTCGAATGCAATAGTTGCATTACCAGTAAGAGTTTAACATGCTAATTCGAATGGATTGTGTCCTCCCACGTATTCCTCATCTTAGATATATCCTTACCTTTAGGTTTCGCCTCGGAAATGTTTTTCTCTTTCTCCAGCAGAGGGCGCTCCACTCGAGGTTGCGGCGTCGATGTCCCTCGGCAGCATCCGTCGAGTATCGACGTCATCCCTCGTATAAGAGCCTCAGGCGCGACGTCATCCCTCGTATAAGAGCCTCGAGCGCGCCCGTTGGCCTCAGTTCCGTTTTTGCGTTAGCTTTGCTTCGGATCGAGTAAAACGCTGCTTCAGTATTTCGTGACAAAAAGCGATGTCGTCTTCGAACCCTTCCACGCCGAAGAAAGGCTTTAAAAAATGCCTAAGATGTGGAAAGAAAATGTCTTTGACGGATCCACATAAGTACTGTCTATGGTGCCTCGGCCTCGACCACCGAACGGAAGACTGTGGTTCGTGCCAGTCGATGACCCACAAAGCCCTAAAAGAGCGTAGAGGTAAACTGGCGATGGGGGAGGGTTTATCGAAGCCTACTTTAAAAAAGAAAGACTCGGACGAGTCTTCGAAATCTCATCGTAAAAGACATTCGAGAAGTAGATCGAGGAAATCTTCTTTGGTCTTCTAAGAAGGCGAAGAAAAGACGGCATTGATCTCCTTCATCCTCTTCGACATCTTCGGAAGAGATTATAACATGTCCATCCAAACATGACTCTCCTAGAAAATGGGAAGCCTTTCGAGTATCCATGTTATACAATTTGAGAACGCGGCCCAGACCCCCTCTAAAATAGCTAAAGAAGACCATGCTCCTGCTCACAAAAAAGGTGACAGAGGAAGGTCCAAAACAAGAAAGGCTCATAAAAAGACGCCGAGAAAGTCATCGAGAGATTCTTCTCGATCACCTCGTAAGACAAATCCTTTGGTGCATAAATTGAAGAAAGAGGGTAACAAAATGGCGTCGAAAGATCATACGCCATCGAAGTCGACATCAACGCCGTCGAAGACTTCGAAGCTCCTCGAGTCGACAACTCACTCGAAGGAAGCTATGTGGAGATTGCACTCGAAGACCACGAAGGTTCCTTCGACGGTTTCCGTGGCTTCCTCGACGATTACGTCGAGATCGTCGAAAGTTCCTTTGACGATATCGAAGGAAGTGATTAAGACTTCGGCGCCATCGACTCTTTCGTCGACGCCCAAACCTCTATTGAAGGAAAGACCTGTAATGCCTGAAAAGGTTTTTCAACCTGAGAGTCGACATGAGTTTTTCAGGACCATGTCATCCATATATGAGGGAGATTCATCAGAACAAGAGGAAGTAACTTCTGCTGGTGTTAGATATGGTATAAGACCTGTCCCAGAGGAATTAATTGATCCTCAATCAAGAATTAAAGATTTGCAAGAATGTTTGCAAACAGCAAGTGGCCTGGATACTTCTCCAGAGTATGAATTTGACAAACCAGACCGATCAGAACAAGTGGATACGAGTTATAGAAGACTCATGGGCAGAGTTACAGAGTTTATGGGGTGGGGTAGGAGTTCACCAGTCAATCATGATGATGACATGACAGATATATTATCTGGAACACCCCAACAAGACCCCATTTTACCCTTTCACATTGCATTACAAAGAAGGGTTAGTTCTGCATGGGAACATCCTGAAGCCATAGGGGCTGTGAATAGAAAGTTTGTGGCAAAGTATAGACCTTATACATCTGATCCGGAATATCTCAGTAAACATCCATCTCCGGAAAGCTTAGTAGTACTACAATCCCTCCAGATAGGGACGATAAAAAAAGTGGATGCATGGTCCAGGAAAATCTTTACATCGGGTAGTATGGCTTTGAAGTCTACTAATGTAACCTGTACTTTAGCAAGGTTCTCTTATACCCTGTGGGACTGTATGTCAGCGGCAGCTGAACACATCCCAGAAGCCGAAGAATGTGATGTCTTTCTAGCTATTATAAGGGATGGAAAGGAGGCTTCGGGAGAATGCCTTGAATCAGGACTGGACACAGCTGACAGTATCAGCAGGTCCATGGCGACTAGCACAGTGCTATGCAGATTTGCGTGGCTAAGAAAATCTGGGTCTGCTCCTGATGTGCAATCCAGACTTCTTAATATGCCCTTTGATGGCTCGAGGTTGTTCGGTAGCAAGGCAGATGAAAGTTTGGAGAAGCTACAGACCTCCAAAGCGGCAGCAAAATCTCTAAGTGCCGCTATAAGACGACCTCAGCAACGCCCCTACACAGGCTCATCTTCCTGGAGGGGTCGTCCTTTTCGCTATTATTCCTCAATTGGAAAAGGAAGAGGGCAGGTCAATCAAAGAGGTCAAAGAAAATTTCCTCGAGGAAGAGGAAAAGGTGCTAGATCAGCCCCAGCAACGGCATCTGTTCCATTAGCCGCTGCTGCCGCAAAACCACTCTGAGGTTTTGACCCACAAGACCCCGCTGGGAGGCAGGATCTCACAGCATCTGAAAGAATGGCGGGGCATTACTTTAGATGCTTGGGCACTGGAAACAGTATCCCAAGGTTATTGCCTTCCTTTTCTAAAGAAACCTCTGAATCATCCTCCGGAATACAACTCTGCCAAGCATCCGGATCCGCTCCTGTTGCAGGAAGTTTTAACCCTGCTACAGAAAGGTGCAATAGAACATGTACCGGTAGCGGAGAGGAACAAGGGTTGGTATTCCCCATACTTCCTTATTCCAAAGAAAGATGGAGGACTGAGACCCATCTTGGACTTGAGAAACTTGAACAAGTTCCTTCTGAAGGACAAATTCAAGATGGTCACACTTTCTCAGATCTTTCAGGCTCTCCAACTACAAGACCGGTTGGTATCATTGGACCTTCAGGATGCTTACTTTCATGTGCCAATCCATCTCAAGCACAGAAAGTACCTGAGGTTCGCGATTGGCAATTCTCACTATCAGTTTCGAGTTCTGCCATTTGGGTTGACCTCCGCCACAAGAATTTTCACCAAGTTGATGGCGTTGGTGACAGCGAGTCTCAGAAGAGGGGGGATTCATGTCTACCCCTATCTGGACGATTGGATGATCAGAGCACTTTCTCAAGAACAAGCCCTGGATCACCTGTCCAAGACTTGTCACTTCCTTCACAAAGTAGGTTTTTCTCTGAATTTAAAAAAATCAAACATGATGCCATCACAGAAGCTCCAATTTATAGGAGCAGTCCTGGATACCTGTTCGGGCAAAGCCTCGCCTCCCGAAGAGAGAGCTCACCACATTCTGCAGATGGTGACAAAGTTTCAGAATGCCCAGAATCTTCCGGCCTTAGATTTTCTCAGGTTGCTCGGTCTGATTGCATCCTGCATTTTCCTGGTGCCAGAAGCCAGATTGAGAATGAGATCTCTTCAGTGGGCTCTCAGAACTCAATGGTCCCAGTTCTCAGGGGAAATGTCAGATCTACTGCAGGTCCCAGCCCAAGTAGCATAGGATCTACAATGGTGGGCTTGAAGCACTGGCGTAACAGGGGCCCCTGCAGCCCCTGTGGTGTGGAGGGCCCCACCAGCACATGTCCTTGGAGGGGCCCCCACTTGTAGAAAAAAAAGAACAATATTTTTTTGGCAAAAAAAATGTTTTTTTTTCTTTTTGAATTCACTCTGCATTTATAATGAAATTATTTCTGTAACAGAAATAATTTCTTTATGAAGTCAGAGTGACTTCAAAAAGAAACGATGGGCCTCATTATGGGTTTGGCGGCAACCGTGCCATTGCTACCAGCAGGTTGCCGCCGGACCCGTAATGATTCACCGGTGCCCGAATTCCCAGTAACACCGGGGGATTATAACCCCGGCAGTCTGGGAAGTCAGGCACCAGCAAATGGTAAGTCCGCATTTCCATAAAGTCCAATCGGCCTCTATGGGAATGGGGACCACAGAAGCACCGGCACCGTTAATAACGGTGCCGGTGCTTCCGTGAAAACTATGCTGGTGGGTGCCGTTCTGCCCGGTAGGTCTGACCTGCCGGGCAGGACGGCAACCGCCCGTAGAGCTGTAATATGCTGGCCCGGAAACAACGGTGCCGGTAAGCTTACCAACACCGTTGTTTACAGTCCGGCATAGTTGTAATGAGGCCCAATTTCATTTTTAATTGTTAGAGCTCCCCTCAACCCCATGATGTGTGCGTGTGTGAGTCTATGGTGAAAGGGTGCACACTTTAATATATGGGTGACTGCCTGGGTGTGCCTGTATGGTGAAAGGTTGCACACTTAAATGTATAGGTGGCTGCCTGTGTGAGTGTATGGTGAAAGGGTGCACACTTAAATGTATGGGTGGGTGCCTGGGTGTGTGTGCCTGTATGGTGAAAGGGTGCACACGTAAATGTATGGGTGGCTGCCTGGGTGTGCCTGTATGGTGATAGTGTGCACACTTAAATGTATGGATGGCTGCCTGGGTGTGCCAGTATGGTGAAAGAATTCACACTTAAATGTATGGATGGCTGGGTGTGCGTGTGTGTATATGGTGAATGGTGTGTGTGCTTGCATTCAGGGGCGCAACAAAACCTACATTTCAGGAGCTAACCCTTCAAATGTTGGGAGGGGTGCCAACTTCATGGGTGGTGGAGGAGGGGCAAACTTATTTGTTTGGGTCATCTAATTTCTTTATGCATTTGTATGAGACTATTCTAGTGCAGCTTCAATGTTACACGCAGTTAACTTTCTCCTTTAAGGTTTAAAGCACCCACTTATGGACTGCTGTGAGAATGAGTGGTCTCCTGTTCCCTCTCTACCCTTCCAATCACTCCCCTGGCATGCAAGTCTTAAACCCACATCACAATTTCAATTGCCTAAAAAATTTGGCATTTGAATGCAGGTACTAACAGTGAATTGCTTTATGTTAGTAATTGGTGGGTTCTTGTTAACAGAGAAACCCAGGTGGTGTTTAACATGTGTCCTTTTCTGTCTGCCAACTGCTCTGAAGGTCAGCCAGGTCTAGTCAACATAGCCCAACATTTCAGGGGGGGGGGAGTGCTGAATCTCATTCAACTCAATAGTGTTGCACCGATACTTGTTTTAATGCCTGGATTACTTATTGGTAATCTTCATTACTCCTATTCTTATACTTCCTCGTCCCAGTGTGTATGAGACAGTACTTGTGTTTAAGGCACTCTGCCTCATACACAAGTACTGAGATGTGGTAGAGGTACATAGAGGTAATGCTTGACTTAGCTACCTGTAATCTTCATTACTCCTAGTCCCACTCTTCCGCATCCCAGTACTTACCCATGAGGCAAGGAGCCTCAACCGTAAGCTCTGGGGCAAGGAAGAGGGACATGGAGGTAATTCTTGGCCAAGGAGCTGATTTTGGCGGTTGGGGTGTGAGGGAGAGGGGATGTGTGGGGGGCAGGATTGTATGACAAATTATAATGGCTGTCCATGTCCAGGCTAAGCAGGCATGATATGTGGTATTAGTCGCTAGAGAGGCATTTTGGTGCAGCCAGTCTAGTCATTCCTCAGTTTGGTATGACTTTTTTTATGGGGCATTTATGATAAAGCAGTCCTGCTAAGTGAATTACCTGGCTAAACTGCCATTTGGGTGCTGCCAGTCTAGCCGTTTCTTACTGCGGCATTGTATATTTTTCTGGGCATCTGTGATCAAATGATATGATATAAGTCATTTATAACGCACCTGCACACAAGTGTTTCTAGGCGTGACAAGACAAGAATGGAAGATAGAGGGAGGACAAGACCAACAATCTTACTAGGCCTTGTGTCATTCAGATCGTGCAAGTGCGCTAACGAGAAGCGCAAGGGGAAAGTGAAGGGGGAAGTGCAAGGGAGAGGGGACGGAAAAACAGGGCAGCAATGCTCTAAGTAAGTGCTGTCAGGGCAGCACAGCTCTGGGTAGTGCAAGGAGAACAAGAGACTGTAGGGTTACAGTTACAGCCCTTAAGTGCATGGTAGGACCAGAGGCAGTGCAAAGGTGACTGATCAAGAAAGAGTCTCAACTTAGTGAGACTCTGAGGGTAGCCAAGCAACCAGTCGGTACAGCAGACAGGTAGGTCAGGTAGGCCAGCAGGGGAGGGAGAGAGAGAAAGCAGAGGAGAAGAGGACAGTTTTGAGCTGCTTCCAGAACTTCAGGTGGTCCGGTAAAGCTTGAGAGGGGCAGGGAGGCTATTACAGAGGGAGGCACCTGCCGAGGAGAGAGATCTACCCCCCACTCTCTTCCTGGAGAAGCGTCTAACCCTTAGAGAGTTGTAGGTAGCTGAGCCAAGGGCTCGAGAAGGAAGATATTTTGGAAGAGAGCGTTGGATGTAGTGCGGGCCCTGGGCCCAGAAAGCCTTGTGGACAATGCAAAGGGTCTTGAACTTGATACTTGCAGCAACTGGGAGCCAGTGGAGAGATTTCCGGGCTGGAGAGATACAATCCCTGTGCTTGAGGCCAAGGATAAGTCTCGCAGTCCTGTTCTGGATTAGTTGCAGGGGCTGGATAGTATAGGAAGGCAGATTGAGAGAGAGGCTGTTGCAGTAGTCCAGCCTAGAGAGAACCAGGGCTCTGCAGACAGTGAGCTTCTGGGGAAAGAGAGAAAGGGAAGAGTCCCTTTGTGGAGGAGCAGCTGGTAATGGGACTTCTTGGCGACGTCCGAGAAGTGAGGATAGAAAGAGAGAGTGGAGTCAAAGATGACACCAGTGTTTGCCTCACAGGAAGGCGAAGGAAGAGGGCCCAAGGCGGGCGGCCAGAGTGAGAGAGGGAAAGCAGGGACAGGAGTCCAAATGAGAAGGATCTCCAGCTTACTGACATTAAGGCAGAGATCGTTGGAGGCACACCAATCCTGAATCGCGGATAGACAGTCGGGAATGAGCGAGAGCTGAGAGGAGTATGAGGGGAGCCTGAAGGAAAGCAGAGTGTCATCCGCATAACACTGAAAGTTAGAGGAGAATGTAGAGATCAGGTGGGTCAAAGGGGCCACATAGAGGTTGAAAAACCAGAGTGAGAGGATGGAGCGGGGAGAAAGGGACCTAGTTGGACCTGGGAGGGGCAGTCCAAGAGGAAGGAGGTCAGCCACTCAGGGGCCTGATCCATGATGCCCAGGTTCTCATGGAGTCGATTGATCAGGATTGATCAGGATGGCATGGTGGACCGTGTCGAAAGCACAGGAAAGATCAAGGAGGACGAGGACAGAAGGAATGCTGGAATCAAGGTTAGAGAGCAGAACTTCATATGTGTTCAGGACAGCAGTTTCCACGTCTCTGTCAGCTCTGAAGCCAGACTGATGGTCATGGAGACAACCAACAGATTCCATGTGGAGAGTAAGCTGGGAGATGACCAGCTTTTCCAACAGTTTGCCCAGGAAAGGGGTGATGGAGATTGGGTGTTAGTTTGCCGGGCAGGCAGGATCGGCAGAAAGCTTCTTGAGGAGTGGGTTCATAAGGGAGTGCTTAACGGGAGAGGGGATGGAGTGATTACAGAAATCGGTCAAGGCTGGAGCGAGCGTGTCAATATGGTTCTTGATGGTTCTGGTGGAGCAGGAGAGCACCTGGTTGAATGACACTTTCATAGATCGGACTATTGTCAGAGAGAAAGAGGAGAAAGGAGGAAGAGAGGTAGAGATTGCCAAAGGGGGGCCGAGAAAGGAAGAGGGAGAGGAAGAGGAGATGGAGGACAGGATGTCCTGAGTTTTAGCGTAGAAGTGAGATGGCAGAGCCATACAGAGGGCCTGGGAGGGAACAGGAGACGTAAAGACCGCAACAGGATTGACCAGTTCTTTTCAGATTTTAAAGAGTTTGGCCGTGTTGTTAGAGGCCACCGAGACACAGGCTTGAATGTGTGTTCTATTCTCGATGAGTGTTATTGCTTCGACTGCCATTTTGGTGCAACCAGTCTAGATATGTCTAAATGTGGCCTGGCAAGCTTTACTATATTGTTATTACATGTTTACACTGGTCTACATTGTGCAGGCGGTTGGACATGATTTCATTGTGGCATGGAATTTTTAATAGCAAAGAATTAATGTTCCTGTGCACTGTTGGTGACTTGGATCTATTTGATTGGTGTTACCCTACAAAACAATTGCAAACACTATGGCATTTTGGCCAATTTTTCTCAGACAGTGTGCTGTATGTTATATTAAAATACATATTTATATCTTTCTCCTAGTGCAGTGTGCGGCATATCCGTTCAGCAGCATGTTTGTGCGTATAGCGCAAGTCTGATAATCTAGGCCGGCCTAGAGTGTGGCGTGACCCTTGATTTGTTGTTGAGTTGGGGGCCCCCTCAGCATGGCTCGCAGGGGGGCCCCCACATCTTGTGTTACGCCACTGGCTTGCAGACATCATATCCTCAGAGGAGAATCTTTTTGGCAACCATGGCCGGCGATAACAGTAGTGACGGACGCCTCACTCACGGGGTGGGGAGCCCACATCAAGACCTGACAATCAGCGGACGTTGGTCTCCATCGGAGTCCAAACTACATATCAATCTTCTGGAGTTCAGGGCAATCAGGCTAGTGCTGAAGGCCTTTCTGCCCTCTGTACGGGGAAAGAATGTTCTGATAATGACGGACAATACAGTGGCCATGTACTACCTCAACAAGAGAGGAGGAGTAGGGTCACTACCGTTGTGCAGAGAGGCGATGCAAATCTGGTTCTGGGCAATACGAGAAGGGATCTCTCTATCGGCAATTCATCTAGCCGGAGAGCGAAACACAACAGCGGACGCTCTGAGCAGGCAGAGCACAGTCTCTCACGAGTGGGAGATAGCTCAGGAAGTCAGTCAAGAGATCTTCACCCTTTGGGGAACCCCTCAAGTAGATCTGTTCGCGACCGGGGTCAACCAGAAGTGCTAACTGTACTGCTCAAGGGAATTTCCCCCGAGAGGAGCACTAGGGGACGCATTCGTGGTGGAATGGGGGTTCCAACTACTGTACGTGTTTCCTCCAATCCCTGTGATCCCTCAAGTAATCAGGAGGTTGAGAAAGTTCGGGAAAACCATGATCCTAATTGCTCCGGATTGGGCCAGGAGAACGTGGTACCCGGACCTTCTCGACATGTCCATCTGCCCTCCAATACATCTTCCAAGAAGAGAGGATCTTCTCTCGCGACAGGAAGGTCATGTTCTCCATCCGGAGGTCAACACACTCAACCTTCACGCATGGTTTCTGAAAGGCTGAGATACAAGGATTGGGACCTTCTGCATGACGTGATGGAGATTTTGCCAGCAACTAAGTCTCTGTATCGGTGTCGTTGGAACAAGTTCAGTAGTGGTGCAGAGAAAAGAATGTGGACCCTTTTCAGTGTAACATCCCCACAATTTTATCTTTTCTGTTACAAATGGCCAATCTGGGGCTCCAGGTTGGGACAATAAAGGGATATTTAGCAGCGCTATCCATCTTTAAGCGCTCTTCTGAAGAAGAATCTTACTTTAAAATACCCTTGATAATTCAATTCCTAAAAGGTTTAAATAATGTCTTTCCCCCAGTACCTTTCCAGGTTCCAGTGTGGGATCTAAATCTAGTTTTAAAATTTCTCACATGTATTCCATTTGAGCCTTTACATTCTTGCCCACTAAGGCTCCTTACGTTAAAAACAATACTTCTTGTAGCATTGACATCAGCCCGCAGGGTAAGTGAGTTGCAGGCGCTTTCGAGCGGACCTCCTCACACCATCTTTTATAAGGACAAAGTAGTTCTTAGGGTTAAACCTTCTTTTCTGCCAAAAATTGTTTCTGATTTTCATCTGTCACAAAAGATAACTTTGCCTACATTTTATCCTCCCCCTCATACAAGCAAGGAAGAGGAAAGACTTCATAGACTAGATCCCAGGAGAGCTCTTAGTTTTTACAACTCTAGATTTGCAAAGATTCGCCAGTGTGATCAACCTTTTGTGGGATACACTGGACGTAAACTGGGCCTAACTTTATCCAGATGGATAATCTTAGCCATAACAGAATGCTATAGATTGGCTGGAAAAGAACCACCTGATGGACTAAGAGCTCATTCGGCCAGGGGCATGGCAACTTCTACAGCATTAAAAATGTGCAAGATATTTGTGCAGCAGCCACATGGTCATCTATGCACACCTTTATAAAACATTATGCATTGGACTCGACTTCTTCTCAAGGAGGTCTGTTTGCAAAATCTGTACTTCATTCTGTACATGATTAAAAAAGGATACTGTACTCCCACCTCTGAGACAAAACTGCTTTGGGAGTCCATCTAAGATGAGGAATACGTGGGAGGACACAATCCATTTGAAGAACAAGTTACTTACCAACTGTAATGTTCTTTCGATTGGATGCTCCTCCCACGTATTCCTAATCGACCCTCCCATCCTAACCCCACAGTACAGTTTACGTGTATTACACTCTAACCTCTTTTAGGGCTTGGGTCAAAAGAGGAATACCTTAAACGAAGTAAGATCCATGGACTATATTATACGAAAAAACAGAACTGAGGCCAACGGGCATGCTCGAGGCTCTTATACGAGGGATGACGTCAATACTTGACGGATGCTGCCGAGGGACATCGACGCCGCGACCTCTAGTGGAGCGCCCTCTGCTGGAGAAAGAGAAAAAACATTCCGAGGCGAAACCTAAAGGTAAGGATATATCTAAGATGAGGAATACGTGGGAGGAACATCCAATCGAAAGAACGTTACAGTTGGTAAGTAACTTGTTCTTATATGGAATTGCAATTCATTGTTCACTGCTAAACATTTGGCAATAGAGAGCAGTCACAATGGAGTAATGCAACTCGTATTTACATTTCTGTAAGAACATCGCGTACTCTGGCTAACTAGCAACAATGTGTATCGTAATATTGCATTGGACAACTCAGAGATATCTTGTTTATAATTACCAGAGTACATATCCTTGAGATAATGTAACCACCAGAAGAATAGTAGAATGATACATTCCTCTATCAGGGAATCATTGTCCACCACCATCACACTTTTTTTTAAAGTAAACATGCTCTTGGGCGCTACAGTCCCCACCCGCTCCCAACCCAGGCCGCTTCCTTGCTTACCCGCTCCCTCCACACACCATCCCGCCCATCAACACTGAGATTGGCCTCTAAGGCCTTTGCAGTTTGCAACGGGGAGCTAGTCCCCCTGCAGCAGGCCCGGGTGCACTTTGTTATGGAGATTTCTCACATAAGTGCTAAATTCCCTCTACCTTATAGCCCTCCAGCTCTTTTGCTATATTTTTGGGCTTTGAACTTTTCATTTTCAGTGTGTTTTACTTTTATGTTCTTTGGTTATGGAGTATTAAATCATAACTCCATAGGCATCATCTTTTTCTGTGTGTCACACAGCCCATTCAGTGCAGTGGCACAGGGGTGTCTTTCAGACTCCCCAAGGTTTAAATACCTTCTCTGGGACTGACTACTGTTTCCCAGAGCATGTAAAGTTAAATTGACTTTACTAGTCTCTTTAAATGTACAGGCCCAGCACACACTATCTTCCTATAGAGTGCTGGAGGGGTTGCCTAGCTCCCCCTGAGTCAAAACACTCATGTAATAGTCAAATGTTACCCTTTCCTACTTTAAATGGCTGGTGGCAGTGGTTTAGATCAAACTACCATGACTTTTCCCACCGCTAACAACGGTAGCTAAAAATCGGGTCAGCCATGTTTTTCAATTTGGCGCCCCAGACCTATCTGTAAAAACAGACTCTGGTCATCTTTTTTCGCCATTTCTTTTAGGAAAGGTCCTTCTTGTGTTTGTCTCTGCATGCCAAACCAGGTTTGGTCCCTTTGTTCGTTGGCCTTTTGCGGGCTTCAGTGCTGAAGCCCTCCTCTGGCACCTGAGTGTCTGGGATGGACAGGATGTGAGGGAGGTGCCCGAAACTCCCTGTGCTTAGTCTCCTAGGAGACCTGAATGCACTCTGGCTTGATTGGCCGGCTGACTGTCCGGCAAGAACAGCCACCCTGCTGTGTGAGTGACAGCCAGGCTGGAATGAATGGGGGAAAACTGTTTAAAGCAGGTCTCTGGGACTTGGAAAGCAGGGTCGACCACTGGAACGAAAGAACCGAAGACGAGCTGAAGGAAGAGGACTGCTGCCACTCCTGGATGACCGGTGAAGCCCTGCTGCAGGTCCGAATTGCCTGAAACTCCATCGACAGAGAAGCCCTTCAAGGTTAACTTCTTCCCTTGAGTTTGGTGGGAACAACCAACTCGCAAGCCACCTGGACACCGTCCCCATCTGGTCCAATTTTCTTCAGAGTGCTGTTGAAAACCGGATAGCCAGAGGGAAGGAAACCAGCTTGTGGACTTTAAGGCACTCACACCTTAAAACAACGTTTTGCCAAGCTTGTGGCCTCATCGGTGGGCAGTGCAGGAACCCCCCGACGTCCTCCTTCTTGTCGCCACAACTGAAGCCCAGGAACAGCGAGGTCTGCTCGAACTGCCAGGAACAACTGCCTCAGCTACAGCTCTCCTTCACTTAAAAAGTACTGTGCAAACGCGCTCCGGAAATCTTTTCGGCCACGAAGAAAGTTTGTGAAACTTTCCCGACTTCGAAGGCTTGTCCTTCCTTAAATATTCATCAAACTTTTCGCTTAGCCAAATTATTCTAAAAACCGTGGCAAAGACTTAACCGTTTACTATCAGAACTGTGCTATCCTATACAAAGACTCTGGACCATTGACTTGGCCCAGGCCTATGAACTGAATTGCTGGTTGCAGTTTACTGAACTCCTTTACCCTGCCTATGCAAGTATTTGTGCTATTAATTCTTATAACCTTGTCTTTTTACCCCTATTTTAAGTATCTGAAGTGCCATTTTGCTCCCATTTCAGGGGAGCTGAACTTGTTCTGTTACTTACCGGTTGTGTATTTGTGGTTTATTAGTGTGTGATATTGAGCTGCTCTTGCCAGTGCAATGTTTTCAAACTGACTGTGTAAATAAATGTATATTCTTTTTACCAAGAAACCTTGAGTAAGTGTTTGTTTGAACCACTGTATTGGTTGGTCCTTTGTGTAACTTGTTCTACTGCTCACTCAACTCTTGAGATAAGTCTGACTGCTCAGCCATCGCTACCACTTTACTGTGTAGGACAGGCTTGTACCAAAGGTGAAATTGTACTTACACTTGTAGTCTTAATTGCATGTAGTGTTCCAAAGGGTACTGCATGTGATTCTGCCTAACACACTTTCAGGCTCAAAGCCCATAGGTAAGGCTTGGCAGGACCCTTGATTCGGGAGGATAGCTCAGGGGCAACGCGCTCGCCTTGGAAACAAGACAACACGGAGCAACACAGGTTCGATCCCTGGGTCCGCGCTTAGAAACCTCTGGGTATTAAGCGCGTTACAAATAACCTATAATAATAATAGTAACCCCTGCCTCGTGTTTTCAGAGGTAAGCCAATGCCCCCTATTGTTTGTTGCCTAATTGCAACAATCTTAGGTTTTTATTTTGATTTATCGATTTGTGCGTGGTTGGTTATTCCACCCTCTTGGTTCCTGTTCCCTCCTCCCTCCTGGGCCTCATACTCTGATTGGCCAGTACACCCTCTTAATACATCCTCCCAGGGCAGACCCACTGCCCGTGCAGCCCCATCAGCTAAGGGCCCAAGGCAAAGTGCGGCTCCAAGAGTGGTGGCCCCAGATCGTGTCTTCAGGTGTCAGCAGGGGAAGCAGCCATCCACTAACATAAACGAAACCTAAACTACCAATTAACCCTCAATTGCTCAGTGACACATATAACCAAACAGACACTCTGTGCCCCATCAACTAGTCCGCTCTCCAAACTGAGCTTAAGGGAAAGGACCAGCAGTGCTCCCACCTAAGTCCCAGGGTGCAGTGTCAAACTCTTACCGTTCCCTCTAACAAAAGCTAAAACTTCCCTGGTGCAACCGCATTCAATGAGGTGGTTGCGAAGACATAATTCTACCTACGAACAAGCAGTAGCAACGGGCTACAGTACCCAGATGCGTCAAATGAGGAAGTGACTGCCATCAACCAGTACCAATAACCACTTTAGCTTTTACCACACCATACAACACTACCACCGAAAGAAGTACTACAACCACTCACACCCATCACCGGCACTAGGAAAACCACTGTGAAGACAAACTAGGCCTTTGTGAAACCTGGGCCTTTTCTCCCGTTATCTAGGTGCTGGTATTACATCTACTGTTATTACACTCTCTATCCAGATGTTCCACATCTAGGTGCTGCTATCGCATTTACTGTTGTGCCCCCATGTTAGGCTCTTCTCCCTCTATCCTGGTGTCTCAAATCTAGATGCTGCTATTGCATTTACTGCCATTGAATTCACTGTTATTCCACTTACTGTTGTTTCCCCATGTTTGGTCCTGTTTCGCTCTATCCAGGTGTCCCAAATCTAGGTACTGCTGTCGCATCTACTGTTATTGCACTTACTGTTATTGCAGTTACTGTTGCATCCCCGTGTTAGGCCCTTTCTCCCTTTGTCCTGTTTTCCCAAAAACGAGGTGCTGCTATTGCATTTACTTTATAACGAAAGGGATAGCCTCTACTGTGGAAGGAAAAAGGGCTGTATTACAATGGAGAACAAAAAGGGCTCTAACCACAGATATAGTTGATGACACTGCCCTAATGGTGGGGTGTCTGAATGGTTCAGTTCTGATTATTTCAAAATTGTGCTTCAACTAGTAAGCCAAGTATCCTCTAAATACATAATTAGATCACCAAGTGTGGCAAAATAAGGCTCAAATTCCTCATTCTTAGTAATTATTTACTTAAATTTATTAATAGTTTGTGTTTTTCTTTTTTGACCAAAAAATCATAAAACAGTAAATGACTTGTTTTTTTGGAAAAGAAAAAAGGAAAAAAGGAAGAAAGCATGACATAAGTCCAGTACGGAAAAATAATTATTTCACAATGAATACTCTCAAACCGATGGTTTTGGTCCTCTGTTTGTGAAATTTAATTTACATCTTGGTTTAATCTTCCCGGCCCTCTAAGTACAGCTGGGCGAATGAGGAATTTGAGCCTTATTTTGCCACAATTGGTGATCTAATTGTGTATTTAGAGGATACTTGGCTTACTAGTTGAAGCACAATTTTGAAATAATCAGAACTGAACCATTCAGACACCCCAACATTAGGGCAGTGTCATCAACTATATCTGTGGTTGGAGCCCTTTTTGTTCTCCGCTATTGCATTTACTGCCATGAACTCAATGTTATTCCATTTACTGTTGTCTCACCATGTTTGGTCCTTTCTCCCTCTATCCTGGTGTCCCAAATCTAGGTACTGCTGTCGCATCTACTGTCATTGCACTAACTGTTATTGCATTTACTTTTGCGCCCCTGTGTTAGGCCCTTTCTCCCTTTATCCTGGTTTCCCAAAAATGAGGTGCTGCTATTGCATTTACTGCCATGAATTCAATATAATTCCATTTAGACTCATTAGGCCCTTCTCCCTCTAACCACATGTCCCAAATCTAGGTGCTGCTATCACATTTACTGTTGCGCCCCCGTGTTAGGCCTTCTCCCTCTATCCTGGTGTCCCAAATCTAGGTGCTGCTATTAAATTTACTGCTATTGAATTTACTGTTATTCCATTTACTGTTGTGCGCCCATGTTAGGCCCTTTCTCCGCCTAACCAGGTATCCAAAATCTAGGTGCTACTATTAAATTTACTGTTGTTCCATTTACTGTTATTGCCCTTACAGTTATTGCATTTACTGCTGCGCCCTCGTGTTAGGCCCTTTCTCCCTTTATCTTGGTGTCCCAAAACTAGGTGCTGCCATTGCATCTACTGTTACTCCATTTACTGCTGCGCCCCCATGTTTGACCCATTCTCCCTCTATCCATGTGCCGCTAACTTAGTCTTAGGTGCATCGACCCTGTTAGCTTCTGCTCTAACCCTCTGTATCTGCAGCCACTCTCTGACTACCACATCACTCACCCGTTGCACTACTCCATCCCACAACCATGACTAACTTGCCCAACCTGATGGAGATACCACAACATCCAAGACCTCCTCTCCACCCCCACAACCCCGCCCCTTCCGTATCACTGCCAAACAATAATGCACCCCACCTGGCTTATGTTCTCCGTACTAGCTCCTTCATTCATGAACCCCCCCTGCATGCCACTTCACCCTGCCATCTCCGCACTCAAATACCTATACACTCTGACCCCCCTCGCCCTCTTCCCAATCACCATACCCCCTCTAACTCTAAGATCAGAGGAGCGCTCTGGCATGCTAAATACCACCTGCCCCTCACCCAATTCCCACACACCTCAGCCCACCCCCCCCTTACCCTCCCTCACTCCCTAGGCATCCACTGAGAACATCCCCCTAACCCCATTCCAACACCCTTTGCAATTTCTAATTCACAAGCCAGAGGAGCTCTCTGGCACTCCAAACAACACAAGCCGCCAGCCAATACCCACCCTGCCGCTACAGCGGCATTGATGCGGTCTCGTATGAACTCCACCCCAGACCTGCCCCCCCGACCCCTGTCCTCCCCGCCCCTTCAAAAAAAAACGTGACCCCTGCACTGGCATTCACTCACTCGTCCAGAGATCCACATCGCACCCTCATCGTCAACTCTCTGCCAATACGCATTCCATCCATCGCCCCACCTCAATCCCCCACCCCCTCACCTCCAACATCACTACTTCAAAATCCCAGCGTCTCCTTAACAGAGCAGACCCGCTTGGACCTCTGCACCCATGTGAACTGAATAGACATAACCCTTTAAAATGAGTAGCAATTACCCTGGAGATGGAAGGTAATGCAGAAAACACTTAACATCAATGATCAAAATGACTCAGTCGGTAAAAAGAATAACTGTTTTATTCTCAATTATCTAAAACGGGGAGCATAACGAACATCAACGAATTCACTCGATCCTCTTACTCAACGAAATTCATAAAAAACTGTACTTTTATATTCAAAATTTGTCATCATTGACATTTACCTGCGTCACTACCAATGTCATCCTACGTGGCAAACAACAGAACCTGTTACTAACTATGATATTCTCCGAGTGAACATCTACATAGACGATCTATACTAGTATGGGATGACAAGTGAAAGTGATAGGTTTCTTAACATCAGGTGGGACAACTAAGCACTTCCCTCAAAATGGCCACTATAAACATCCCTAAATACACAACGTCCCATTGGCTACACAAACTATAAGACGCTTAATTACATGGTCCCCTACAATTGGTTGGTCTCTAACCTTTGTCAGTACTTTTCCACCTACTTCTAGTAGCAAGCAGATTGGACTTCCAGGTGCTGGGAGCTTTTCTTATCCCAGCTTCCCACCAATTAGCATATCAATCTATCATCACCTCAGTGGTCAGTGTAGTCATTTAGGCTTTGAAGCTCAGCCTTGAGTTTGTTCTGTACTGTAGAGTGTTAGGCAGAATCCTGTGCAGTGCCCTTAGGGACCACTACACACGATTAAGACTACAGGTGGCACTACAAGTTTTACCTTTGGTACAAATCTGTACTACTATGTTAAAGTGGTAGCAGTAGCGGAGCAGCCAGGCTTATCTCAAGAGTATATGAGCAGTAGCAGAGATTACACAAAGGGACCACAATTACTGTGACTCAAGCAAACACTGACTCAAGGTTTCAGGTAAAAAATATAAGTACATTTATTTTTAAACCATGTGTTATCAACACAACACTTCTATTAATTAAAAAACCACACGTAAAATACACTGCAACTAACCAATTCACTTTGTACGGTATTAATCAAGGTAAGTACCCTGTGTTTGAATGGACCGGTGTTATGAAACAAGACACATTACCGTGAATACAATTGCGATCACTTTTTGACAGTTCGGTCTACTAAATAAACGTATATCCGCGGCAAGAAATGCTACCGGGGTAAAAAAACACGCTTTGCACCTGAGATACCCAGGGAGAGTTGGGGGCAAAAATCATAGGCAATATTTTAGTAAGGCAGACAGAATCGAAGAACACTCATGGCCAGGAATTCAAGAGTCAAAGGGCCGGATCCAAAGTCAAGTGACACCGGGTGCCTATTGTCGAGGATCACACAGTTGGACTGTTCACGATTCAACGTGGCCAAGAGTACTTTGATATTGTCAATGTTCGGAAGAAGGAGTGAAAAGTAAGAACAAGCCGTAAAGAAGAGAAATAGGGATTCACCCAAATTCCTCAACCAGGACACAGTACCTCTCTCAAAGAATGAAGCTGGTGTCATGGCAGTTGTTCCTGGTAGTTTCCTGCAGACCCATGATTCCTGGAGCTTTGGCACAAAGAAGGACGATGAGGGGATCGGCACCACACAGGGATGAGGCCAGCAGCAGCGACAATTAATAAAAGGTGCGCTCCTTAAAAACAGGAGAGGCTCTTCAGGTGGCTATCCGGACCACTACAGCAGTGTGCAGCGATTTCGACCACAAAGCGATTCCTCTGACTGAAGAAGACGAGCTGGTTATCCCCACCAAGCTCAAGGGAAGAAGACTCCAGACTGGATCTTCTCTTAGTCATTGAAGGATAGATAGCTCAGGACTGCAGCAGGGCTTCACCGGTACGGGATAGTTGCAGCAGTCGACCTCTCCTCTGCTTCTCTTCGGTTCCTTGTAGTTCCAGTGGCGACTCTCTGACTTGCAGCCCAAGAGACCTGCCTTATATGTGAAAATCCCCCATTCACACAGCCTGGCTGTCAATCACACAGCAGGGGGGTTGTCCAGCCCGGACAACCACCTCGGCCAATCATGAAAAAGTGAGACTTGGGTTTCCTAGGATACCCTGTGCAGGGGGTGACTACATCCCTCCCTCACATTCAGCCCACCTAGACACCAGGCGCCTAGAGGAGGGCTTCTTGGCAGAAGCCCGCCAAAAGACAGTGAACAAAGAAGGCAAACCTGGTTTGCTGCGCAAAGTAAAACACAAGAAGGAGTTTAACAAAAAGAAATGGCGAATAAACCGCACCGGAGCCAAAAGAAAAAGTATTTGGTCAAGCGGTTTTAAGTTCGAGGCTAATACAAAAGCCTACAATACTAACACGTTTACATAAGATAACCGCACTAGAAAGGTTTAGGGTAGATACCATTGCCACCAGCCAATTCTAAATGTTAACAGAGAGATACAATGATCTAGGTGGTCCAGATAAAAAAAGTGCTAAGAGTTAACCCTTGCTGTACTCCATCTAAAATGGGGTGTACTGGATCTGTGGTTATTTTGACTAAGTAAAGTTAATGGAAACTTTACTCTTTTCTGGGGGACAGTAGTCATCCTCAGAAATGGAGTCGTGGGAAGTCTGAACGACAACCCTGTGTCACGGCACTGAAGGTGCTGTGTAACACACAAAAGAAGGGGGCTACTGAAGTGGTGTACTTCAGAGTCTACAATCAAAAAAACAGGTAAGAGTGGGAAAAAGAGGTACACTCTTACCAAGTGGAAAAACAAACTCCAGAAATCCAGCAAAGCTGCTGGGGGACTCACTATGTAAGGGAAATTAGCCATAGAATGAGAATTCTCCCTAACACTTGCCCCTCCCCCCTCCCAGACTAAGGGACAGGAGGATTTAATCCACTCCTGGATGGTTCTCATACCTCTAGTCGGTTACAAACATCCTAGAGAGACCATCAGCATTTTGGTGGTGACTTCCTACTCTGTTTTCAATGTTACAATCAAAGGTTTTCCTTTGTAAGCTATATGACCTACATACCCTTTGAGAGACATCTTTCTTTTTGAAGTTATAGGGGATCTGGTTGACCAGTCCCTCAGAAGTTGATACAACTCCTGAACCTGTGATAGACGTTTTCAAGGGGTCCTTATAAAGGATTCCCTTAGATCTAGAGGGGCCTCCAGGTTTCCTCACCACCTCTCTTTTGGGAGCAGGTTGGATGTCAGGCATCTTGGTTGGAGGGGCTGGGGATAAGCAAGGTACATGCTTTCCCTTCCTCTTAGATCTAACCTTACCTATTTTAGGAGTTTCTCTCCTAACATTAGGGCTTGAGTTGGAGTCTTCTGTAGAAGGTCCAACAGTCTGGAGGTTTTTAGCCTTAAGACTTGTCTTTTCTGGTTTTCCACCAGCACTGAGAATTACCAGTTCTCTTAGGTCTGGAGAGGGGTCCAGTTGGTCTATCCACCTCTTCCTCAGGAGCAGGGGGAGGCAGAGACTTTAAAACTGGGGGAACAATGATGGACTTTGGTTTGGGCTCCCATTTCCCTAACATACTGGCCTGAAATATGCCTGGGTTAGAGGTCAACTTACTAACACCAGGGCTTGTAGTGGAGTTCTCTGTAGAGGTTCCCACAGGCTCAGAGTGGTCCCTTAAGGTGGCCTCTCTAGCCAATTTGGTTTCGTTCTGCTTCTCCATACTGGGAGTCCTTGGGGTACTGGATACTACTCCTAGAGTTTTTAGATCATTCCCCAATGGGACTCTCCCTGGCACCTCACTCTGAATACTGACAGGGATCCTCACTGTCATTTTATTATACTGAATCAGAGCTGGTAGAATAGGAATCATTTGGACAGGGCCTCCAGCAAGTTTGGTGGGGACTTTGGGTGCCTTAGCAACATCCTGAGGCCTGATAAATCTTTCATCCACAACTGTTCTGCTGGCCCCAGTGTCTCTCATGGCAGGGGTGTCCTGGCCATTGACAAGAACACTGTCCACATAATACTCCCTAGAGTTTTCAGGAATGGAGTCATACACATCACTATGTGGTTTCTTACCCAGACCCTTGGACTTTAGGGATACAATTGCTTGAAGAGCCAAAGGTTCTTCAGCAAACAAGCGAAAGAGGGCACTAGCCATCTGTACTTC